>NW_020838040.1:2438191-2445351 GCF_003676395.1 Aethalodelphis obliquidens | reverse complement strand
GAAAGAAAGAAAGAAAGAAAGAAAGAAAGAAAGAAAGAAAGAAAGAAGGAAAGAAAGAAGGGAGGGAGGGAGGGAGGGAGGGAGGGAGGAAAGAAGGAAGGAGGGAAGGAAGGAAAGAAAGAAAGAAAAGTTAAATAAAATAAAGTAAGATAAAATAAAGTTATTAAAATAAAAAATAATTATTAAGAAAAAATAGTATTTTAAAAAAAACAAAAAAAAAAAACGGACGGATAGAACCCTAGGACAAATGGCGGAAGCAAAGCTATACAGACAAAATCTCATACAGAAGCATACACATACACACTCACAAAAAGAGGGAAACGGGAAAAATTAAGAAATATTGCTCTCAAAGTCTACCTCCTCAATTTGGGACGATTCGTTATCTATTCATGTATTCCACACATGCAGGGTACATCAAGTTGATTGTGGAGCTTTAATCCACTGCTTTTGAGGCTGCTGGGAGACATTTCCCTTTCTCTTCTTTGTTCTCACAGCTCCCGGGGTTCAGCTTTGCATTTGGCCCCTCCTCTGTGTTTAGGTCACAGGAGGGCGTCTGATCTTTGCTCAGACAGGACGGGGTTAAAGGAGCCGCTGATTTGGGGACTCTGGCTCACTCAGGCTGGGGGAGGGAGGGGTTCGGAGTACAGGGGCAAGCCTGCGGCCGTAGAGGCCGGCGTGATGTTGCACCAGCCTGAGGCACGCCATGCGTTCTCCCTGGGAAGTGGTCCCTGGATCCCGGGACCCTGGCAGGGGTGGGCTGCACAGGCTCCCCGGAACAGGGGTGTGGATAGTAACCTCTGCTTGCACACAGGCTTCTTGGTGGTGGCAGCAGCAGCCTTAACATCTCATGCCCATCTCTGGGGTCCGCGCTTTTAGACGTGGTGTGCACCGGTCACTGGAGCTCCTTTAAGCAGCACTCTTAATCCCCTCTCCTTGCGCACCAGGAAACAAAGGGGGAAGAAAATGTCTCTTGCCTCTTCAGCAGGTCCAGACTTTTCCCCAGATTCCGTATAGGCTAGCCGTGGTGCACTAACCCCCTACAGGCTGTGTTCACACTGCCAACCCCAGTCCTCTCCCGACTCTCCGACCGAAGACCGAGCCTCAGCTCCCAGCCCTGCTCGCCCCAGTGAGTGAGCAGACCAGCCTCTCAGGCTAGTGAGTGCCGGTCAGCACCGATCGTCTGTGTGGGAATCTCCCCGCTTTGCCCTCCGCACCGCTGTTGCTGTGCTCTACTCTGCAGCTCTGAAGTTTTCCGAATCTGACACCCAGAGTCTCTGCCCGGGAAGGGGATTCTAGTGTGTGGAAACCTTTCCTCCTTCACAGCTCCCTCCCACTGGTGCAGGTCCCATCCCTATCCTTTTGTCTCTGTTTATTCTTTTTTCTTTTTCCCTACCCAGGTATGTGGGGAGTCTCTTGCCTTTTGGGAGGTCTGAGGTCTTCTGCCAGCGTTCAGTAGGTGTTCTGTAGGAGTTGTTCAACATGTAGATGTATTTCTGGTTTATCTGTGGGGAGGAAGGTGATCCCCCTGTCTTACTCTTCCACCATCTTCCACTCGTCTCCTCAACTTTATATTCTTTTGTTCACCGTTGTGAAACTTGAGAATAGATTGATTAGGGTGTGGAGGTGGCTATCAGAAGAGTGGGATTCATTTGGAAAACTGATTTACCCAGCTCCATTTGCAAAAAGAAGTAGAAATGAACAGGGATATATGAAAACCAATCTGATCACCCTGCTATTTAGAGCTTTGTTGATGGTGAAGATGATGTTGATGTTTTACTTATTAAAGTTCTTGCACATTTTTAACTTACTTGAAACTTGTGAATATGAAAAGTCATTGTAAAGTCAAAGAACACAGGCAGACCTTATAAAGAAAAGTCAGGGCAAGAATTTATGGAAAATTTGAATACAATGGGACATTTGAATTGCTTTGCCTGTTTTCTTTGGGATTACAAGAAGTAGTAAAAGTTTGTATGTGTGTTAAATATGTGTGTGTATGTATGTAATTTTTGTTTGGTGTTAAGTGTATTCACTAAATGTTACCAAGAGAGATGTTATGCAGAAGATATGTGAAGACAGCAGAGGCTAAAGCCCCTGTTTTTATTTGTTTGTTTGTTTTGCTTTGCTTGTTTGTTTTTAACTATAAACAATCTAAGTAGAAATAACATCCTGCAAGTAATTTTTAAAAAAGAGTGTGTGTGTATGTGTGCATGTGTGTATGTGTGTGTGTGTGTGTGTGTGTGTATGATCAAATGCAGTCATATCTCAAGTATTCAATAAATTTATGGAACTGATGCTTTTTTTAATGAAATAGTTTTAATATGCATATTATTATTTTTTTAACAGCATTATTGGGGTATAATTGCTTTACAATGGTGTGTTAGTTTCTGCTTTATAACAAAGTGAATCACTTATACATATACATATGTTCCCATATCTCTTCCCTCTTGTGTCTCCCTCCCTCCCACCCTGCCTATCCCACCCCTCCAGGCGGTCACAAAGCACCGAGCTAATATCCCTGTGCCATGCGGCTGCTTCCCACTAGCTATCTACCTTACGTTTATTAGTGTATATATATCCATGCCTGTCTCTCGCCCTGTCACAGCTCACCCTTCTCCCTCCCAATATCAAGTCTGTTCTCCAGTAGGTCTCTGTCTTTATTCCTGTCTTACCCCTAGGTTCTTCATGACATTTTTTTTTCTTAAATTCCATACATATGTGTTAGCATACAGTATTTGTCTTTCTCTTTCTGATTACTTCACTCTGTATGACAGACTCTAGGTCTATCCACCTCACTACAAATAGCTCAGTTTCGTTTCTTTTTAAGGCTGAGTAATATTCCATTATATATATGTGCCATATCTTCTTTATCCATTCATCTGATGATGGGCACTTAGGTTGTTTCCATCTCCAGGCTATTGTAAATAGAGCTGCAATGAACATTTTGGTACATGACTCTTTTTGAATTTTGGTTTTCTCAGGGTATATGCCCAGTAGTGGGATTGCTGGGTCATATGGTAGTTCTATTTGCAGTTTTTTAAGGAACCTCTGTACTGTTCTCCATAATGGCTGAAGCAATTCTTATTCCCACCAGCAGTGCAAGAGTGTTTCCTTTTCTCCACACCCTCTCTAGCATTTATTGTTTCTAGATTTTTTGATAATGACCATTCTGACTGGTGTGAGATGATATCTCATTGTAGTTTTGATTTGCATTTCTCTAATGATTAATGATGTTGAGCATTCTTTCATGTGTTTCTTGGCAGTCTGTATATCTTCTTTGGAGAAATGTCTACCTAGGTCTTCTGCCCATTTTTGTATTGGGTTGTTTGTTTTTTTTGTTATTGAGCTGCATGAGCTGCTTGTACATTTTGGAAATTAATCCTTTGTCAGTTGTTTCATTTGTAAATATTTTCTCCCATTCTGAGGGTTGTCTTTTGTCTTGTTTATGGTTTCCTTTGCTGTGCAAAAGCTTTGAAGTTTCATTAGGTCCCATTCGTTTATTTTTGTTTTTATTTCCATTTCTGTAGGAGGTGGGTCAAAAAGGATCTTGCTGTGATTTATGTCATAGAGTGTTCTGCCTATGTTTTCCTCTAAGAGTTTGATAGTTTCTGGCCTTACATTTAGGTTTTTAATCCATTTTGAGCTTATTTTTGTGTATGGTGTTAGGGAGTGATCTAATCTCACACTTTTACATGTACTTGTCCAATTTTCCCAGCACCACTTATTGAAGAGGCTATCCTTTCTCCACTGTACATTCCTTCCTCCTTTATCAAAGATAAGCTGACCATATGTGCGTGTGTTTATCTCTGGGTTTTCTGTCCTGTTCCATTGATCTATATTTCTGTTTTTGTGCCAGTACCATACTATCTTGATTACTGTAGCTTTGTAGTATAGTCTGAAGACATGGAGCCTGATTCCTCCAGCTCCGTTTTTCTTTCTCAGGATTGATTTGACTATTCGGGGTCTTTTGTATTTCCATACAAATTGTGAAATTTTTGTTCTAGTTCTGTGAAAAATGCCAGTGGTAGTTTGATAGGGATTGCTTTGAATCTGTATATTGCTTTGGGTTGTATAGTCATTTTCACAATGTTGACTCTTCCCATCCAAGAACATGGTATATCTCTCCATCTATTTGTATTATCTTTAATTTCTTTCATCAGTGTCTTATAATTTTCTGCATACAGATCTTTTGTCTCCTTAGGTAGGTTTATTCCTAGATATTTTATTATTTTTGTTGCCATGGCAAATGGGAGTGCTTTCTTGATTTCACTTTCAGATTTTTCATTAGTATATAGGAATGCCAGAGATTTCTGTGCTTTAATTTTGTATCCTGCTACTTTACCAAATCCTTTGATTAGCCCTAATAATTTTCTGGTAGCATCTTTAGGATTCTCTATGTATAGTATCATGTCATCTGCAAACAGTGACAGCTTTCCTTCTTTTCCAATTTGGATTCCTTTTATTTCCTTATCTTCTCTGGTTGCCGTGGCTAAAACTTCCAAAACTACGTTAAATAAGAGTGGTGCTATCAGGGTATATGCCCAGTAGTGGGATTGCTGTGTCATATGGTAGTTCTATTTGTAGCTTTTTAAGGAACCTCCATACTGTTCTCCACAGTGTCCATCATCGGTTGAATGGATAAAGAAGATGTGGCACATATATACAATGGAATATTACTCAGCCATAAAAAGAGATGAAATTGAGCTATTTGTAATGAGGTGGATAGACCTAGAGTCTGTCATACAGAGTGAAGTAAGTCAGAAAGAGAGAGACAAATACCGTATGCTAACACATATATATGGAATTTAAGAAAAAAAAATGTCATGAAAAACCTAGGGGTGAAACAGGAATAAAGACACAGACTTACTAGAGAATGGACTTGAGGCTATGGGGAGGGGGAAGGGTAAACGGTGACAAAGCGATAAAGAGGCATGGACATATATACACTACCAAACATAAGGTAGATAGCTAGTGGGATGCAGCCACATAGCACAGGGAGATCAGCTTGGGGCTTTGTGACCGCCTGGAGGGGTGGGATAGGGAAGGTGGGAGGGAGGGAGACGCAAGCGGGAAGAGATATGGGAACATATGTATATATATAACTGATTCATTTTGTTGTGAAGCTGAAACTAACATACCATTGTCAAGCAATTATACTCCAATAAAGATGTTAAAAAAAAAAAAAAGAGTGGTGCGAGTGGGCAGCCTTGTCTTGTTCGTTATCTTAGTGGAAATGGTTTCAGTTTTTCACCATTGAGGATGATGTTGGCTGTGGGTTTGTCATATATGGCCTTTATTATGTTGAGGAAAGTTCCCTCTATGACTGCTTTCTGCAGGGTTTTCATCATAAATTGGTGTTGAATTTTGTTGAAAGCTTTCTCTACATCTATTGAGATGATCATATGGTTTTTCTCCTTCAGTTTGTTAATATGGTGTATCACGTTGATTTATTTGTGTATATTGAAGAATCTTTGCATTCCTGGAATAAACCCCACTTGATCATGGTGTATGATCCTTTTAAGGTGCTGTTTGATTCTGTTTGCTAGTATTTTGTCAACGATATTTGCATCTATGTTTATCAGTGATATTGCCCTGCAGTTTTTTTTCTTTGAGACATCCTTGTCTGGTTTTGGTATCAGGGTGATGCTGGCCTCGTAGAATGAGTTTTGGAGTGTTCCTCCCTCTCCTATATTTTGGAAGAGTTTGAGAAGGACAAGTGTTAGCTCTTCTCTAAATGTTTAATAGAATTCGCCTGTGAAGCCATCTGGTCCTGGGCTTTTGTTTGTTGGAAGATTTTTAATCACAGTTTCAATTTCAGTGCTTTTGATTGGTCTGTTCATATTTCCTATATCGTCCTGATTCAGTCTTCACAGGTTGTGCATTTCTAAGAATTTGTCCATTTCTTCCAAGTTGTCCATTTTATTGGCATAGAGTTGCTTGTAGTAATCTCTCACGATCCTTTGTATTTCTGCAGTGTCAGTTGTTACTTCTCCTTTTTTATTTCTAATTGTATTCATCTGACTGTTCTCCCTTTTTTTCTTGATGAGTCTGGCTAGTGGTTTATCAATTTTGTTTATCTTCTCAAAGAACCAGCTTTTAGTTTTATTGATCTTTGCTATCGTTTCCTTCATTTATTTTTCTTTTATTTCTGAGCTGATTCTTGTGATTTCCTTCCTTCTGCTAACTTCGGGGTTTTTTTGTTCTTCTTTCTCTAATTGCTTTAGGTGCAAGGTTAGGTTGTTTATTCGAGATGCTTCCTGTTTCTTAAGATAGGATTGTATTGCTATAAACTTCCCTCTTAGAACTGCTTTTGCTGCATCCCATAGGTTGTGGGTTGTCGTGTCTCCATTGTCTTTTGTTTCTAGGTATTTTTTGATTTCCTCTTTGATTTTTTCAGTGATCATTTCCTTATTAAGTAGTGTATTGTTTAGCCTCCATGTGTTTGTATTTTTTACAGATCTTTTCCCCTAATTGCTATCTCGTCTCATGGCATTGTGGTTGGAAAAGATACTTGATACAATTTCAATTTTCTTAAATTTACCCAGGCTTGATTTGTGACCCAAGATATGATTTATCCTGGAGAATGTTCCATGAACACTTGAGAAAAAATGTGTATTCTGTTTTATTTGGATGGAATGTCCTATAAATATCAATTAAGTCCATCTTGTTTAATGTATCATTTAAAGCTGGTGTTTCCTTATTTATTTTCATTTTGGATGATCTGTCCATTGTTGAAAGTGGGATGCTAAGTGTGTTACTGTCGATTTCCCCTTTTATGGCTGTTGGTATTTCCCTTATGTATTGAGGTGCTCCTATGTTGGGTGCATAAATATTGACAATTGTTATATCTTCTTGGATCAATCCCTTGATCATTATATAGTGTCCTTCTTTGTCTCTTCTAATATGCTTTATTTTGAAGTCTATTTTGTCTGATATGAGAATTGCTACTCCAGGTTTCTTTTGGTTTCCATCTGCATGCAATATCTTTTTCCATCCCCTTACTTTCAGTCTGTATGTGTCTCTAGGTCTGAAGTGGGTCTCTTGTAGACAGCATACATATGGTTCTTGTTTTTGTATCCATTCAGCCAATCTGTGTCTTTTGGTGGGAGCATTTTTTCCATTTACATTTAAGGTAATTATCAATATGTATGTTCCTATTCCCA
>NW_020838040.1:2390410-2413191 GCF_003676395.1 Aethalodelphis obliquidens | reverse complement strand
TTGCTCCCAAAGTCCACCTCCTCAATTTAGGATGATTTGTTGTCTATTCAGGTATTCCACAGATGCAGGGAACATCAAGTTGATTTTGGAGATTTAATACACTGCTCCTGAGGCTGCTGGGAGATTTCCCTTTCTCTATTGTTTGCACAGCTCCTGGGATTCAGCTTTGAATTTGACCCCGCCTCTGCGTGTAGGTCACCTTAGGGCGTCTGTTCTTTGCTCAGACAGGACGGGCTTAATGGAGCTGCTGATTCGAGGGTTTTTGCTCACTGATACTGGGGAAAGGGAGGGGTACGGAGTGTGGGGTGAGCCTGTGGCAGCAGAGGCCAACATGAAGTTGCACCAGCCTGAGGCATGCCATGTGTTCTTCCGGGGAAGTCGTCCCTGGATTACAGACCCTGGCAGTGGCGGGCTGCACAGGCTCCTGGGAGGGGAGGTTTGGATCATAACCTGGCCTTGCACACAGGCTTCTTGGTGGTGGCAGCAGCAACCTTAGCATCTCATGCCTGTCTCTGGGGTCCACGCTGATAGCTGCGGCTTGCGCCCATCTCTGGAGCTCCTTTAACCAGTGCTCTTAATCCCCTCTCCTTGCACACCAGGAAACAAAGAGGCAAGAAAAAGTCTCTTGCCTCTTTGGCAGTTCCATACATTTTCCAGGACTCCCTCCCAGCTAGCTGTGGTTCACTAGCCCCCTTCAGGCTGTATTCAGACGGCCAACCCCAGTCCTCTCCCTGGGATCTGACCTCCAAATCCCGAGCCTCAGCTCCCAGCCCCCACCCATTCTGGTGGGTGAGCAGACAAACATCTCGGGCTGGTGAGTGCTGGTTGGAACCGATCCTCTGTGCAGGAATCTCCACTTTGTCCTCCGCACCCCTGTGGCTGTGCCGTCCTCCATGGCTCCGAAGCTTTCCCCCTCCTCCACCCGCAGTCTCTGTCCCTGAAGGGGCTTCTAGTGTGTGGAAACCTTTCCTCCTTCACAGCTCCCTCCCACTTTTGCTGGTCCCATACTTATTCCTTTGCCTCTGTTTTTTTTCTTTTTTATTCTGTTCTACCCAGGTACGTGGGGGAGTTTCTTGCCTTTTGGGAGGTCGGAAGTCTTCTGCCAGTGTTCAGTAGATGTCTGTAGGAGTTGTTCCACATGTAGGTGTATTTCTGATGTATCTTTGGGGAGGAAGGTGATCTTCTTGTCTTACTCTTCCACCATCTTGAAGCTCCTCCCCTTATATTTTTATATTCTCCAATTTTTTCATTTTACCTTGTTTTCTTTACATTTTTATTGGTGTATTGTTGATTTACAATGTTGTATTAGTTTCAGTTGTACAGCGAAGTGAACCAGTTATACACATATATATATATATATCCACTCTTTTTTAAGATTTTTTTTTTCCCATTAGGCCATACAGTGTTTTGAGGAGAGTTCCCTGTGCTATACAGTAGGTTCTTATTAGCTATCTATTTTATATATAGTAGTGTGCATGTGTCAATCCCTGTCTCCCAATTTATCCTTGCCCTGCCCTTACCCTCTGGTAACCACAAGTTTGTTTCTACATCTGTGATTCTACTTCTGTTTGGTAAATAAATTTACTTGTACCTTTTTTTTTTTTTTTTTAGATTCCACATATAAAGGATATATATGATATTTTTCTTTCTGTGTCCTACTTCACTCAGTATGACAATGTGTAAGTCTATTCATGTTGTTGCAAATGGCATTATTTTGTTTTCTTTTTATACCTGAGTAATATTCCATTGTATATATGTACCACAACTTTATCCATTCCTCCATTGAGGGACATTTATGCTGCTTCAATGTTCTGGCTATTGTAAATAGTGCTGCAATGAACATTGGATGCTTATCCTTTTTGAAATATGTTTTTCTCCAGATATATGCCAGTAGTGGGATTCCTGGGTCATTTGGTAGTTCTACTTTAGTTTTTTAAGGAACCTCCATACTGTTTTCCATAGTGGCTGTACCAATGTACATTCCCACCAACAGTGTAGGAGGGTTCCCTTTCCTCCACACCCTCCCTAGTGTTTATTGTTTGTAGATTCTTTGATGATGGCCATTCTGACAGGTGTGAGGTGATACCCCATTATAATTTTGATTTGCATTTCTCTAAAATTCGTGATTTTGAGCATATTTTCATGTGCTTTTTGGCCATCTGTATATCTTCTTTGAAGAAATGTCTATTTATTGTAGATCTTCTGCCCATTTTTTGATTGGGTTCTTTGTTTTTTGATAGTGAGCTGCATGAGCTGTTTCTATATTTTGGAAATTAATCCCTTGTTTATTGCTTCATTTGCAAATATTTTCTCACATTCTGACAGTTGTCTTTTTGTTTATGGTTTCCATTTTTGTGCAAAAGCTTTTAAGTTTACTAAGATCTCATTTGTTTATTTGTGTTTTTATTTTCATTACTCTAGGAGGTGGATGCAAAAATATCTTACTGGGATTATGTCAAAGAGTGTTCTGCTTACTTTTACCTCTAAGAGTTTTATAGTGTCCAGCCTTACATTTAGGTCTTTAATGCATTTTGAGTTTATTTTTATGTATGGTGTGAGGGAGTGTTCTAATTTCATTCTTTTACCTGTAGCTGTCCAGTTTTCCCAGCACCACTTATTGAAGAAACTGTCTTTTCTCCATTTTAACTTATTGCCTCCTTTATCACAGATTAGGTGACCATAGGTGTTTGAGTTTATCTCTGAACTTTCTATCCTTTTCCATTGATCTATATTTCGATTTTGTACCAGTACCATACTGATTCCTCCAGCTCCATTCTTCTGTCTCAAGATTGCTTTTGCTATTCGGGATCTTTTGTGTTTCCATACAAATTGTACAATTTATCATTCTAGTTCAGTGAAAAATGCCATTGCTAATTGGATAGGGATTGCATTGAATCTATAGACTGCTTTGGGTAGTATGGTCATTTTCACAATATAGATTCTTCCAATCCAAGAATATGATATATCTCTCCATGTGTTTTTGTCACCTCTAATTTCTTTCATCAGTTTTATATTTTTATAGGCTTAGAGAGCACAGGTCTTTTGTCTCCTTAGGTAGGTTTATTCTTGGGTATTTTATTCTTTCTATTTCGATGGTAAACTGGATTTTTTCTTGATTTCTCATTCTGATCTTTCATTGTTAGTGTATAGGCATGCAAGAGATTTCTGTGCATTAATTTTGTATCCTGAATCTTTACTAAATTCATTAATAAGTTCTGTTATTTTGCTGCTGGCATCTTTAGGATTTTCTATGTGTAGTATCATGTCATCCGCAAACAGTGACAGTTCTACTTCTTCTTTTCCAGTTTGGATTCCTTTTAATTCTTTTTCTTTTCTGATTTTCATGGCTAGGACTTCCAAAGCTATGTTCAATAATAGTGGTGAGAGCAGACATCCTCATCTTGTTCCTAATCTTAGAGGAAATGCTTTCAGTTTTTCACCATTGAGAATGATGTTTGCTGTGGATTTGTTGTATATGGCCTTTATTATGTTGAGGTAGGCTCCCTCTGTGACCACTGCCTGAAGAGTTTTTATCATACATGGGTGTTGAATTTTGTCAGAATATTTTTCTGCATCTATTGAGATGAGCATATGGTTTTTATTCTTCAATATTTTTATGTGGTGTATCACAGTGATTGATTTGTGCATATTAAAACTTCCTTGCATTACTGGGATAAATCCCACTTGATCATGGTGTACAGTCTTTTTAATATGTTGGTGGATTCTGTTTGCTAGTATTTTGTTGAGAATTTTTGCATCTATGTTCATCAGTGATACTGGCCTGTAATTTTCTTTCTTTCTTTTTTTTTTTTTTTTTTGATATCTTTGTCTGGTTTTGGTATCAGGGTGATGGTGGCCTCATAGAATGAGCCTGGGAGTGTTACTTTCTCTGCAATTTTTTGGGAGAGTTTAAGAAAATAGGTGTTAACAGGTCTCTAAATGTTTGATAGAATTCACCTGTGAAGCCGTCTGGTCCTGGACTTTTGTTTGTTGGAAGGTTTTTAATCACAGTTTCAATTTCATTACTTGTGATTTGTTTGTTCATGATTTCTATTTCTTCCTGGTTCAGTTTTGGAAGATTGTACCTTTCTAAGAATTTTTCCATTCTTCTAGGTTGTCCATTTTATTGGCTTATAATTGTAGTCTCACATGATCCTTTGTATTTCTCTGGTGGCTGTTGTAACTTCTCCTTTTTCATTTATAACTCTGTTGATTTGAGTCCTTTCCCTTTTTTTCTTGATGTGTCAAGCTAAAGGTTTATCAATTTTTTGTATCTTCTCAAAGAACCACCTTTTAGTTTAATTGATCTTTGCCATTGTTTTCTTCATTTCTATTTCATTTATTTCTGCTCTGTTTTTTTTCAATTTTAAAAAATTTATTTCCTTCTACTAACTTTGGGTTTTGCTGGTTCTTCTTTCTCTAGTTGCTTTAGGTGTAATGTTTATTTGAGATTTTTCTTATTTCCTGAGGTAAGATTGTATTGCTATAAACTTCCCTCTTAGAACTGCTTTTGCTGTGTCCCATAGGCTTTGGATCATTGTGCAGTCATTGTCATTGTCTCTAGGTATTTTTTGATTTCCTGTTTGATTTCTTCAGTGATCCATTAGTTATTTTATAGCATACTGTTTAGCCTCTATGTGTTTGGTTTTTTTTACAGCTTTTTCCTGTAATTGATTTCTCATCTCATAGTGTTGTTTTTGGTAAAGATGCTTGATATGATTTCAATTTTCTTAAATTTACTGATGCTTGATTTGTGACCCAAGATGTGATCTATCCTGGAGAATGTTCCATGTGCACTTGAGAAGAAAGTGTATTCTGCTGCTTTGTGATGGAATGTTCTATAAATATCAGTTAGTCTATCTGGTCTAATGTGTCATGTAAGGCTTGTGTTTCCTTATTACTTTTCTGTCTGGATAATCTGTTCATTGATGAAAGTGGGGTGTTAAGTTCCCCCACTATTATTGTGTTACTGTCGATTTCTGCCTTTATGGCTGGTAGTATTTGCCTTCTATATTGTGGTGCTCCTATGTTTGGGTGCATATATATTTACAATTGTTATATCTTCTCCTTGGATTGATCCCTTGGTCATTATATAGTGTCCTTCCTTGTCTCTTTTAACAGTCTTTATTTTGAAGTCTATTTTTTTCTGATATGAGTATTGTTACTCCAGCTTTCTTTGAATTCTGTTTGCATGGAATATCTTTTTCCATCCCTTCACTTTCAGTCTGTATGTGTCCCTAGGTCTGAAGTGGGTCTCTTGTAGACATCAAGACATCTTGTAGACAAAAACGGGACTTGTTTTGGTATCTATTCAGCCAGTCTATCTCTTTTGGTTGGAACATTTATTCCATTTACATTTAAGGTAATTATACATTTGTATGTTCCTATTGCCATTTTCTCAAATGTTTTGGGGTTTTTTTTGTAAGCCTTTTTTCTTCCCTTCCTCTTTTGTTCTCTGCTCGTATGGTTTGATGACCATATTTAGGGTTGTGTTTGGGTTGCTTTTTCTTTTTTGTGTGTATATCTATTGTAGTTTTTGGTTTGCATTTCCCATGAGGTTTTGATAAAACAGTCTATATATACACAAGGTTGTTTTAAGTTGCTGGTATCTTAATTTCAAGTACAATTCTCATTTCCTGCATTTGTACTCTTTTCTCCCAGTTGCTGGTCTTGATATCATATTTGTGTATGGATAATTTCCTGCTTTTATTGTATGTTTTCCTTTACCAGTGAGCTTTCCCATTTGTGATTTTCTTGTGTCTAGTTGTAGCCTCTTTTTTTTTTTTTCCCCTGCCTAAAGAAGTGCCTTTAGCAATTGTAGTAAAATTGGTTTGGTAGTGGTGAATTTTCTTATTTTTGCTTGTCTGTAAAGCTTTTGATTTCTCCTTTGAATCTGAATGAGAGCCTTGCTGGGTAGAATATTCTTGGTTGTAGATTTTTCCCTTTCATCACTTTGAATATGTCATGCCACTCACTCCAGCCTGCAGAGTTTCTGCTGAAAAATCAGCTGATAACCTTATGAGAATTCACTTGTATATTATTTGTTGCTTTCCTCTTGTTGATTTTAATATTTTTTCTTTGTATTTAATTTTTGTTTGTTTGATTAATATGTGTCTTGGCATGTTCCTCTTTGGGTTTATCCTGTATGTGACTCTCTGTGCTTCCTGGACTTGGGTGACTATGTCTTTTTCCATAGGTTTAGTTTTTGTTTTGTTTCTGTTTCTTTCTTTCTTTTTCTTTTTTTTTTTTTTTTTTTGTTTTTGGGTTTTTTTTTTTTTTTTTTTGTGTTTCTTTCTTTCTTTTTCTTTTTTTTTTTTTTTTTGGTGTGAGGGATATTTTTATTATGGATGACTGCCTCCTCTTTCCTCAGTGTATGCTGGCTGTTACCCTTTGGTAGAGGGTTTGACTGATGTTGTGACCAGAGTTTGCCCTGGGTATTGAGTGGGACTACCCTCTTGCTCTATGGTTGTCACTGCCCTGTCAGGGGCAGGTTCTGCTCCCTAGTTGCTGGAGTAGAGGCCCCCATATCTGTTTCTCAGCTGTGTTTCTGATCTGTGCTGTGAGGTAAGTGGGATTGAGGCACTCCCACTGGGAGAGAAGCCACTGAGTATTCTTCCTCTGGAGATTTTCACCTGTGAATGTGCTCTGTTGTGTCCCCTTTGGCATGCTGTGCAGGCTCACAAAATACACTGTTGTTGTCACTGCTCTCAGTCCCACCTTAACTGTGGGTATACTGACAGTTGACCCTGGTGTCTCTCAGGCATTGTTTTTACCAGGCACCAGCAAAGACCTACTGAGATCAGGTTCCAGGACTGCAGTAGTCATGCACCTGGACTTGTTGTGGGAGCTATGGATGTGGCTCAGACTCTGGCCTGGCCCAGCTCCCATGTGCACATGTCCACAAAGCCCACAGCTGCTAAAGCCAGGCCAGTCCCAGCTGCAGAAGCACTTGTTGTCTTTTTGGATGTTTCACAGGCACTGAATTTAGGAAGCTGTCAGCAGAGGTGTAACCCCATTGTTCGCCCAGCTGCAAGGAGACATTTTAGCTCTTCTTCCTTAGTCACATGACCCTGGGGCTCAGCTGTGGTTTCAGCCCCTTCTCTGGGCAGATTTCCTAGTAGAGGGAGCTATCCATGCCCTCCTGGGATCACGCAGGCAGGTCCTGGCACCCAGTGACAGATTTCCTTGTAGCAAGTGCTATCCACATGCTCCTGGAACAGTTAGGGGTGTCCTGGCACCACTGACAAAATTTCTAGTGGCATAAGTTTTCTGCCTTACTGGGTCAGTGAGGGTGGGTCATGTGGCCTTCTGATGGATTTCCTAGTAGTGGGAGCTGTCAACACACTTCTGGGTTGGCAGGGGTAGGTCTTGGGGCCTGCTGGTGGATTTTTAGTGATAGAAACTATAATCATCCTCCTTAAACATGCAGCAGGGGCCTGGTGTCTTCCCAGGGGTGGAAGACGAAGCCAGTGCCTGCCTCTGGAGACCAAGATGGCAGTGGTGATTTGCACCCATCCCTGAAGCTCCTATAGGTGATGTCTTATTTCCTGGGAGTGCTCACAGGGAAAGAAGCTCTTATAGTGGTTCCACCCCTCTCCTTGTGCACCTCAAAATAATGGTACCTTGGCTGTCTGTCTGACACAGGCTTTTCCCTAGTATACCCTCAGTTGCCACAGCCTGGCCTCTTCAGTCTATTTCTGCACCTAACCCCGGCCCTCTCCCTGAGACTGATCTCCAGTGCCTGAGCTTCAGCACCTGACCCCCACTCACACTGACAGAGGAGTATCTCATGTTGAGGAGTACAGGGTGGCAGTGCCAAACCTCTATGCAGATTACTCTCGGGTTTGCCTTCTGACGTTCCCCCTCCATCCAGGATGATCTCCCTGCTGGTGAGGAGACGTCCCTGGATGCAGGAACCTTTCTTCCTTCATGGTTCCCTCCCTGGGGTTCAGGCCCCATCCTGATTCCTTCTTTATCTTTTTCTGACGTGGTTACATGGAGGTTTTCTTGTCTTTTCAGACATCTGAAGTCTTCTGTTGGCACTCACTAGCTGTTCTGTGTGAAGGTCCACTAATAGATATATTTTCAATGTTTCTATGGAAGAAGGTGAACTCTGCTTCCTACTCCTCCGTCATCTTGATCTCTCTCTTATTTTACTTTAAATTTTCATGGTATTTCTAGTCATTGTACAAAAATTGTACATTGAAATCCAACTTTAATAATTTATTGCATGTTTTCTATGACATTTCTATGAAATGTGTACATGACTTATTGTCATTGGCTTTAAAATGAATGTGACAAGGACAGGGGTAGGGAAAAGGGCAGGGAATGACAAGAACCTGGAGTCAGCTGTGACAAAGAGTAGAGTTTGTGTTTGGACTGACCTGGCTCAGGGACAATTAGCAGTGCTCTGAGTTGAACACTAGCAACAGGAGCAGGGGAATTTGTTCCATAACAATAATCTTTGTAGCTGTTGGTGGTATTTTTAAACTTCAAAAGAGAGTCTTTGATATCTACCTTCATTACTTAGTGGTAAACACAATGAGGCACTTGGAAATATCAGTCGAGCTGAACCTTTGAAAAGTGTTATGAACTTCTGGATAAGATGTCCATGTGGAATATTGAGTGCTCTCTTTGTGACACTATTGATGGACATTATTTTCTTGTTTTAAAAATAACATTCTTGATCTTGTTTAGCTCTACATATTACAGTATTGCTATGGGATAAAAAAGCTGTATTTTTTGCTTGAATATGACTGTCGTTTGTGTGTATGTGTGTTTTGTTTTATTTTTACCTAATGTGTTATTTATTTTTATCCCATTTTGAGTTGCTGGTTTTTAGTTTTGGATGACTGAATCTTAGACTCTCTGTATTTTCATTTTGACAATTAATGTAATTGCATTTGTAGTCATTTGTATCTCATTCTGCTACCTGTTCTTCTCTTTTTTAAAAAATGTTTGGACTGTTTTATAAGACAGATATTCAATTCCAGATGACATCACCACATATGACTAAAAGGATTTTTAAAAACAAACTTTCATTTTAGAAAAGTTTTAAATTTACAGAAAAGCTGTAAAGATAGTACAGATTCTATATACCTCACATCAGATATTCCTACTGTTAATATTTTATTTTAATATGGTAAATTTGTCACAATTAATGAACCAATATTGATATGTAATTATTAACTAATGTCTATTATTATTCAGATTTCCTAGGTTTTAATGTCTTTCTTCTATTCCAGAATCCTATCTGAGACACATTACATTCAGCAGTTCTATCTCCTTGTAAGGGATCAACTAGACTGTGAATTTCTCAGGCTTTCCTTGTTTGGATGATCATGATGGTTTTGACGAGTATTAGCAAGATATTCTGTATATAGAATGTTTGTAATTGAGATTTTATTTTTCTCATGATAAGACTGGGTTTTGTTTGCTTGTTTGTTTGTTTCTGGATAGGATGCCAACAGAGGCAAAGTTCCATTGTCTTTACATAATTATCAGGAGTACAGAGTATCAATATAACTAATCATTGTTAATGCTAACCTTGGTCATCTGGCTGTAGGCAGTATTTGTGAGATATCTTTACTATAAAGTTATTTGTTTTTCCTTCCCCTATTGTACTTTTATGAAGGAAGTCAGTGTAGAGCCCAAACTTTAAAAGTGGAGAGTTGTGCTACCTGTTTTTGAGGGTGGTATATATACATAAATTATTTGGACTTGTTCCATATAGGATATTTGTCTCTGTTCCTTTATTTTATTTATTTGTTTAATCATTTATATCCATATGACTTATGTATATTTATCTTACACTTTGGGTTATAGTTCAACAATATGTTATTTATTCTGTTGATTAAATTGTTCCAAGTTTGGCTATTAAGAGCTCTTTCAGCTGGTTCATCTGTCACTTTCACATACTCTCATCCTTATGTTGTTAATTTTGTTGTTGTTATTGTAAGTACTTCCTTAATTTCTAGCGTTAAATGATAATCAAGGTTAATCTGTATGTTCTCTACTTCAGCCCTAGAATCAGCCAGTTTTCCAAGAAGATGTGGTTCTACATTGTTTGAAGAATCATATCAACAACCAACATATGGGTGTTACATTTCCTGTTACTCCTAGGTTGTCAATATTTTATGTCCTCTCAGTGGCAGAACATGGAAACATATGTGTGTATACTAACCTAAGTATATACAGATATTTATAAAGGTGTTCCTCTGTGTCCTACTGATGACTAGTTCATACTGATGTTGCCAACTCTAATCTATTATCATATTGATTATTCTGGTCTTCTCCTCTTACTTGACCATCATTTCCAACAGTGAGAAACATGGTTCCCAACATCCATCATCCATTTACTTAATTTTAAATTCCAGTATACCTTTATAGTGGTTTCAATACTATTAACCCAAATCCCCATGGAAAAATATCTTTATCAACTAGGTTATAATGCTTCTGTAGAATTCCTTTTGCCTTTAGTCTTATAGTCTCCTTGAATTTCCAAAATAGTTTGTCAGCATGTGTTCTCCAGTCTCCCAGAGTGAGATCATTACATTCATTTGTAATACACTGAGATTCTTCTGTCACAGTCTGTATTCCATTCTGAGATACGATGATATCATGAATGATTTCTTTTTAAATTTACATACATTAAACTTCACCTTGTGTTCTATGTGTTTTGACAAATGCATAATGTCATGTAAAAACCGAATAAAATAAAACTATTCAGAATATTTTCATGAACCTGAAGACCTCTGTGTTCTACTTATCCAACACTTTCTCTTTCCCAAATCCACATCAACCACTGATTTGTTTTCCATCTCTATAATTTTGCCTTTTCCAGAATGTTGTATAAAAGAACCATAAATTATATAGCTTTTTTCAGATTGCTATTCATGGTTCTTTAAATTTTTTCTATCTTCAGATATAATGACTTTTGCACTGTTTAATTTTTTTTTTCTTTTAGCAATTTGGAAAGAAAAAGACCAACTTTTTCTGGTTTAGCTGTTATTTACCTTCAATTTTTTTCAAAAACTTATTTAAATCTATTCTAAATAGAAATAGAATTTTAAACATAAATCAATTTAAATATAAATCAATTTTCAAATAAAATAAAACATATTTTTAAAACTGTGCAATAAAATAAAATTATCTTTACCATTTTTTATGGAATATAAGACAGTTAGCCCATTTTAGCTTCAGATTTTATCTTCCTTCATTTTTTATGTTTCAGCTGGTGTAATATGTTTTAGATCATGTTTACATATTATAAAAAAAATTATAGTTGATAACAGTAATACTAATTATTAGTTCATATATACTTATATACACATTATTTTCTACAATATATGTATAGTCTTAAATATTTTAAATTTGCATTTTTTTGATAATCCAATCAGACAATACTTAAAACATAATTTAAAAGTATTTTTTAATCATATCTATTTTTTTCAACGAAAAAGATTTTACAAGAGTTTTTTTCTGCAGGTTTGACTAAATTTGCTCTTAATTGCTGTTGATTTCTCTCCTTAAATTTTTAAAGAATGGAAAATTGACCCACAGTCAATTTATGTTGAATGAGCGTCAGTTGTCAAGGATCAATATCTGCCTGCCATTGGCTGTTATGCTACTGGTACTTAGATCCAATTACTGCAACTTCAGCTCTCAAATATTAGGCATTCATTTTTATGTCCTTCCTCATTAGAAACAAGAATGGAATGGTCATTCTCAGACAGTCAGTCAGGTTGGCCAACATTATCTCATATCTCAATCAGAAAGCTGAAATTTCTGAGGTGTGAGGTATACTTTATCTTGGTTTCCAGCATGGATGCATATGTTTTCTTATTTTTGAATTCCTTTGCTAATTTCTATGAAAATTTAGGAGAGCAAGGTTCTTCAGTCCATGGAATTATATCACCCTGTGTTCTGGAAACTCAAATATGTTTTAGTTTTCTTTCCCTCTGGTTCTTTTGATGAAAATTTATCATTTTTTCCTGACATTTGAAGTGATTCTAAATTATTTATTAAAGAATAGATGGCTTATAATAGCCAAACAATTTTTGATTAAATATTATCGGAAGCATTACACAGATAATTTAATTTATATATCTATCCTCTACCACTCCTCTGAGTGCAAAAAGGAGGATGGGATCTTTCATAGAGGCTATTATTTTAACTGATATTATTAGAGTATGATAACTTATAGAATGTACATTGTACATTTTTCTTGTTATTGTTTCTGTTTTTCTAAATATAGTGCTGCACTGTACATAATGTTATTTATTATTTGTTTATGATTTGAATAATGGAGTAAATTATGAAGTTAAGAATGATTTAAGACATCACAACTTAAAAATGAAAAGAGCTCCTCTGAGGGAAAAAAGGATATGACATAGTTCTAATGTTTAATAATGTTGCATGATCATTTTTAGCATTTCCACTTGAGACTAAGAGACATTTGCATCACTAATATTTTACAAATATGTTTCTTTAAGGGATAATATTCCCCAATCCCCAAACAGAAACTAGAATAAAAATTCACTAAGAAGCACTATTTGGACTCTTGAGTACAAGAATTCCATCTGTTTTTAAAGGATATTTGTGTGTTAGCAGCAGAATATTTCTACGATAAAAATATCTTAATTCTAAGAAAGGTATATAGAGCAAACTTCTAAATAGCTATTATTTACTTACCCAGAATTCTGTCTGAACTGATATTTTTAAAAAGTCCGCGTCATAAAAAGCTGATGGTTAAAATCATAGTCCTGAAATGCATATGTTTTAAGATATTATAAAAATAAAAAGCATTAAAATATATTTAGCACACGTTTACTTACTAACTCTATCTAGTTATAAATATTTAAACAAAAATATACCAAATATGTTTCATAACATGCATATTGGGCAGAGGGGAAGATGGCGGAAGAGTAAGACGCGGAGATCACCTTCCTCCCCACAGATATACCAGAAATACATCTACACGTGGAGCAACTCCCACAGAACACCTACTGAATGCTGGCAGAAGACCTCAGACCTCCCAAAAGGCAAGAAACTCCCCACGTACCTTGGTAGGGCAAAAGAAAAAAAGAAAAAACAGAGACAAAAGAATAGGGATGGCACCTGCACCAGTGGGAGGGAGCTGTGAAGGAGGAAAGGTTTCCACACACTAGGAAGCCCCTTTGTGGGCGGAGACTGCGGGAGGTGGAGGGGGGAGCTTCAGAGCCGAGGAGGAGAGTGCAGCAACAGGGGTGCAGAGGGCAAAGCGGGGAGATTCCCGCACAGACGATCGGTGCTGACCGGCACTCACCAGCCCGAGAGACTTGTCTGCTCACCCACCGGGGCGGGCAGGGCTGTGAGCTGAGGCTCGGGCTTTGGTCGGAGCGCAAGGAGAGGACTGGGTGTGGCTGCATGAACACAGCCTGAAGGGGTTAGTGCACCACGGCTAGCCGGCAGGGAGTCTGGGAAAAGGTCTGGAGCTGCCGAAGAGGCAAGAGACTTTTTCTTCCCTCTTTGTTTCCTGGTGAGCGAGGGGAGGGGTTTAAGAGCGCTGCTTAAAGGAACTCCAGAGACGGGCATGAGCCGCAGCTAAAAACGCGGACCCCAGAGACGAGTGTGAGCTGCGGCTAAAAGCGCGAACCCCAGAGACGGGTGCGAGCTGTGGCTAAAAGCGCGGACCCCAAAGACGGGTGGGAGACGCTAAGACTGCTGCTTCCGCCACCAAGGGGCCTGTGTGCGAGCACAGGTCACTATCCACACCCCTTTTCCGGGAAGCCTGTGCAGCCCGCCACTGCCAGGTTCCCGGGATACAGGAACAACTTCCCTGGGAGAACGCAGGGCGAGCCTCAGGCTGGTGCAACGTCACGCTGGCCTCTGCCACTGCAGGCCCACCCCACACGCCGTGCCCCTCCCTCCCCCTGCCTGAGTGTGCCAGAGCCCCCGAATCAGTGGCTCCTTTAACCCCGTCCTGTCTGAGCAAAAAAAAAGACGTCCTCCAGTGAGCTACACGCAGAGGCGGGGCCCAATCCAAAGCTGAGCCCTTGTGAGCTGTGAGAAAAAAGAAGAGAAAGGGAAATCTCTCCCAGCAGCTTCAGAAGCAGTGGATTAAAGCTCCATAATCAACTTGATGTACCCTGCATCTGTGGAATACATGAATAGACAAGGAATCATCGCAAATTGAGGAGATGGACTTCGAGATCAAGATTTATGGTGTTTTTTTCCCCTTTTCCTCTTTTTGAGAGTGTGTATGTCTATGCTTCTGTGTGAGATTTTGTCTGTATAGCTTTGCTTTCACCATTTGTCCTAGGGTTCTATCCGTCCCTTTTTTAAAAAAATTTTTTTCTTAATAATTAATTTTAATTTTTATAACTTTATTATACTTTACCTTCATTCTTTCCTTTCCTTCTTTCCTTCCTTCCCTCCTTTAGACAACAAATCATCCCAAATTGAGGAGGTGGACTTTGAGAGCAAGATTTATCATTTTTTCCCCTTTACCTCTTTTTGTGAGGGTGTATGTGTATGCTTCTGTGTAAGATTTTGTCTGTATAGCTTTGCTTCCACCATTTGTCCTAAGGTTCTATCCATCCCATTTTTTGTTTTTTTTTTCTAAATGATTCTTTTTAATTTAATAACTTTATTATATTTTATTTTACTGTATCTCCTTTCTTCCTTTATTTTTTCCTTCCTTCCCTCCTTCCTTCCTTCTTTCCTTCCTCCCTCTCTCCCTCGCTCCTTTCTTTTCTTCTTTCTTTCTTTCTTACTTTCTTTCTTCCTACTTCTACTAATTCTTTCTCTTTACTTTTTCTCCCTTTTCTTCTAAGCCCTCTGGATGAAAGGCTCTTGGTGCTGCAGCCAGGAGTCAGTACTGTGCCTCTGAGGTGGGAGAGCCAACTTCAGGACACTGGTCAACAAGAGACCTCCCAGCTCCACATAATATCAAATGGTGAAAATCTCCCAGAGATCTCCATCTCAACACCAGCACCCAGCTTCACTCAACGACCAGCAAGCTACAGTGCTGGACAACCTATGCCAAACAAGTAGCAAAACAGGAACACAACAACACCCATTAGCAGAGAGGCTGCCTAAAATCATAATAAGTACACAGACACCCCAAAACACACCACCAGACGTGGACCTGCCCACTAGAGAGACAAGATCCAGCCTCATCCACCAGAACACAGGCACTAGTCCCCTCCACCAGGAAACCTACACAACCCACTGAACCAACCTTAGCCACTGGGGACAGACATCAAAAACAATGGGAACTACGAACCTGCACGCTGCAAAAAGGAGACACCAAACACAGCAAGATAAGCAAAATGAGAAGACAGAAAAACACACAGCAGATGAAAGAGCAAGATAAAAATGCACCAGACCTAACAAATGAAGAGGAAATAGGCAGTCTACCTGAAAAATAATTCAGAATAATGATAGTAAAGATGATCCAAAATCTTGGAAATAGAATGGACAAAATGCAAGAAACACTTAACGAGGACCTAGAAGCACTAAAGATGAAACGAACAATGATGAACAACACAATAAATGAAATGAAAAAGACTCTAGATGAGATCAATAGCAGAATAACTGAGGCAGAAGAACGGATAAGTGACCTGGAAGATAAAATAGTGGTAATAACTACTGCAGAGCAGAATAAAGGAAAAAGAATGAAAACAACTGAGGACAGTCTTAGAGACCTCTGAGACAACATTAAATGCACCAACATTTGAATTATAGGGGTTCCAGAAGAAGAAGAGAAAAAGAAAGGGACTGAGAAAATAGTTGAAGAGATTATAGTTGAAAACTTCCCTAATTTGGGAAATAAAACAGTTAATCAAGTCCAGGAAGAACAGAGAGGCCCATACAGGGAAAAATACGCCAAGGAAAAATATGCCAAGACACATATTAATCAAACTGTCAAAAAATAAATACAAAGAAAACATATTAAAAGCAGCAAGAGAAAAACAACAAATAACACACAAGGAAATCCCCATAAGGTTAAAAGCTGATTTCTCAGCAGAAACTCTGCAAGCAGGAAGGGAGTGGAAGGACATACTGAAAGTGATGAAAGAGAAAAACCTGCAACCAAGATTACTCTACACAGCAAGGGTCTCATTCAGATTTGATGGAGAAATTAAAATCTTTACAGACAAGCAAAAGCTGAAAGAGTTCAGCAGCACCAAAACAGCTTTGCAACACATGCTAAAGGAAATCCTCTAGGCAAGAAACACAAGAGAAGGAAAAGAGCTACAATAACGAACCCAAAACAATTTAGAAAATGGGAATAGGAACATACATATTGATAATTACCTTAAATGTAAATGGAGAAAATGCTCCCACCAAAAGACACAGATTGGCTGAATGGATACTAAAACAAGAACCATATATATGCTGTCTACAAGAGACCCACTTCAGGCCTAGAGACACATACAGACTGAAAGTAAGGGGATGGAAAAAGATATTGCATGCAGATGGAAACCAAAAGAAACCTGGAGTAGCAATTTTCGTATCAGATAAAATAGACTTTAAAATAAAGACTATTAGAAGAGACAAAGAAGGACACTAAAAAATGATCTAGGGATCGATCCAAGAAGAAGATATAACAATTGTCAATATTTATGCACCCAACATAGGAGCACCTCAATACATAAGACAAATTCTAACATCCATAAAACAGGAAATTGACAGTAACATATTCAAGTAGGGGACTTTAACACCCCACTTTCACCAATGGACAGATATTCCAAAATGACAATAAATAAGGAAATACAAGCTTTAAATGATACATTAAACAAGGTGGACTTAATTGATATTTATAGAACACTCCATTCAAAAACAACAGAAAACACATTTTTCTCAAGTGCTCATGGAACATTCTCCAGGATAGATCATATCTTGGGTCACAAATCAAGCCTTGGTAAATTTAAGAAAATTGAAATTGTATCAAGTATCTTTTCCAACCACAACGCCATGAGACGAGATAGCAATTAAAGGAAAAGATCTGTAAAAAATGCAAACACATAGAGGCTAAAAAATACACTATTTAATAACGAAGTGATCACTGAAGAAATCAAAGAGGAAATAAAAAAAAAAATACCTGAAACAAAAGACCATGAAAACACGACGAGCCAAAACCTATGGGATGCAAAAAAGCAGTTCTAAGAGGGAAGTTTATAGCAATACAAGCCCACCTTAAGGAGCAGGAAACATCTCGAATAAACAATCTAACCTTGCACCCAAAGCAATTAGAGAAAGAATAACATAAAAACCCCAAAGTTAGCAGAAGGAAAGAAATCATGAAAATCAGATCAGAAATAAATGGAGAAGAAATGAAGGAAACAATAGCAAAGATCAATAAAACTAAAAGCTGGTTCTTTGAGAAGATAAACAAAATAGATAAACCATTAGCCAGACTCATCAAGAAATAAAGGGAGAAGACTCAAGTCAATAGAATTAGAAATGAAAAAGGAGAAGTAACAACTGACACTGCAGAAATACAAAGGATCATGAGCGATTACTACAAGCAAACATATGACAATAAATGGACAACCTGAAAGAAATGGACAAATTCTTAGAAATGCAAAACCTGCCAAGACTGAATCAGGAAGAAATAGAAAATATGAACAGACCAATCAAAAGCACTGAAATTGAAAATGTGATTAAAAATCTTCCAACAAACAAAAGCCCAGGACCAGATGGCTTCACAGGCGAATTCTATCAAACATTTAGAGAAGAGCTAACACCTATCCTTTTAAAACTCTTCCAAAATATAGCAGAGGGAGGAACACTCCCAAATTCCTTCTACGAGGCCACAATCACCTTGATACCAAAACCAGACAAGGATGTCACAAAGAAAGAAAACGACAGGCCAGTATCACTGATGAACATAGATGCAAAAATCCTCAAAAAAATACTAGCAAACAGAATCCAACAGCACATTGAAAGGATCATACACTGTGAACAAGTGGGGTTTATTCCAGGAATGCAAGGATTCTTCAATATATGCAAATCTATCAATGTGATAAACCATATTAACAAATTGAAGGAGAAAAACCATATGATCATCTCAATAGATGCAGAGAAAGCTTTTGACAAATTCAACACCGATTTATGATAAAAACCCTGCAGAAAGTAGGCATAGAGGGAACTTTCCTCAACATAATAAAGGCCATATATGAGAAGCCAGCATCATTCTCAATGGTGAAACACTGAACGCATTTCCATTAAGATCAGGAACAAGACAAGGTTGCCCACTCTAACCACTCTTATTCAACATAATTTTGGAAGTTTTTGCCAGAGCAATAAGAGAAGAAAAGGAAATAAAAGGAATCCAAAACAGAAAAAAAGTAGTAAAGCTGTCCTTGTTTGCAGATGACATGATACTATACATAGAGAATCCTAAAGATGCTACCAGAAAACTACTAGAGCTAATCAATGAATTTGGTAAAGTAGCAGGATACAAAATTAATTCACAGAAATCTCTGGCATTCCTATACACTAATGATGAAAAACTTGAAAGTGAAATCGAGAAAGCACTCCCATTTGCCATGGCAACAAAAATAATAAAATATCTAGGAATAAACCTACCTAAGGAGACAAAAGATCTGTATGCAGAAAATTATAAGACACTGATGAAAGAAATTAAAGATAATACAAATAGATGGAGAGATATACCATGTTCTTGGATGGGAAGAGTCAACATTGTGAAAATGACTATACAACCCAAAGCAATATACAGATTCAAAGCAATCCCTATCAAACTACCACTGGCATTTTTCACAGAACTAGAACAAAAATTTCACAATTTGTATGGAAATACAAAAGACCCCGAATAGTCAAATCAATCCTGAGAAAGAAAAACGGAGCTGGAGGAATCAGGCTCCATGTCTTCAGACTATACTACAAAGCTACAGTAATCAAGATAGTATGGTACTGGCACAAAAACAGAAATATAGATCAATGGAACAGGACAGAAAACCCAGAGATAAACACACGCACATATGGTCAGCTTATCTTTGATAAAGGAGGAAGGAATGTACAGTGGAGAAAGGATAGCCTCTTCAATAAGTGGTGCTGGGAAAATTGGACAAGTACATGTAAAAGTGTGAGATTAGATCACTCCCTAACACCATACACAAAAATAAGCTCAAAATGGATTAAAAACCTAAATGTAAGGCCAGAAACTATCAAACTCTTAGAGGAAAACATAGGCAGAACACTCTATGACATAAATCACAGCAAGATCCTTTTTGACCCACCTCCTACAGAAATGGAAATAAAAACAAAAATAAACGAATGGGACCTAATGAAACTTCAAAGCTTTTGCACAGCAAAGGAAACCATAAACAAGACAAAAGACAACCCTCAGAATGGGAGAAAATATTTACAAATGAAACAACTGACAAAGGATTAATTTCCAAAATGTACAAGCAGCTCATGCAGCTCAATAACAAAAAAAACAAACAACCCAATACAAAAATGGGCAGAAGACCTAGGTAGACATTTCTCCAAAGAAGATATACAGACTGCCAAGAAACACATGAAAGAATGCTCAACATCATTAATCATTAGAGAAATGCAAATCAAAACTACAATGAGATATCATCTCACACCAGTCAGAATGGTCATTATCAAAAAATCTAGAAACAATAAATGCTAGAGAGGGTGTGGAGAAAAGGAAACACTCTTGCACTGCTGGTGGGAATAAGAATTGCTTCAGCCATTATGGAGAACAGTACAGAGGTTCCTTAAAAAACTGCAAATAGAACTACCATATGACCCAGCAATCCCACTACTGGGCATATACCCTGAGAAAACCAAAATTCAAAAAGAGTCATGTACCAAAATGTTCATTGCAGCTCTATTTACAATAGCCTGGAGATGGAAACAACCTAAGTGCCCATCATCAGATGAATGGATAAAGAAGATATGGCACATATATATAATGGAATATTACTCAGCCTTAAAAAGAAACGAAACTGAGCTATTTGTAGTGAGGTGGATAGACCTAGAGTCTGTCATACAGAGTGAAGTAATCAGAAAGAGAAAGACAAATACTGTATGCTAACACATATGTATGGAATTTAAGAAAAAAAAATGTCATGAAGAACCTAGGGGTAAGACAGGAATAAAGACAGAGACCTACTGGAGAACAGACTTGATATTGGGAGGGAGAAGGGTGAGCTGTGACAGGGCGAGAGACAGGCATGGATATATATACACTAATAAACGTAAGGTAGATAGCTAGTGGGAAGCAGCCGCATGGCACAGGGATATTAGCTCGGTGCTTTGTGACCGCCTGGAGGGGTGGGATAGGCAGGGTGGGAGGGAGGGAGACACAAGAGGGAAGAGATATGGGAACATATGTATATGTATAAGTGATTCACTTTGTTATAAAGCAGAAACTAACACACCATTGTAAAGCAATTATACCCCAATAATGCTGTTAAAAAAATAATAATATGCATATTAAAACTATTTCATTAAAAAAAGCATCAGTTCCATAAATTTATTGAATACTTGAGATATGACTGCATTTGATCATACACACACACACACACACACACACACACATACACACATGCACACATACACACACACTCTTTTTTAAAAATTACTTGCAGGATGTTATTTCTACTTAGATTGTTTATAGTTAAAAACAAACAAGCAAAGCAAAACAAACAAACAAATAAAAACAGGGGCTTTAGCCTCTGCTGTCTTCACATATCTTCTGCATAACATCTCTCTTGGTAACATTTAGTGAATACACTTAACACCAAACAAAAATTACATACATACACACACATATTTAACACACATACAAACTTTTACTACTTCTTGTAATCCCAAAGAAAACAGGCAAAGCAATTCAAATGTCCCATTGTATTCAAATTTTCCATAAATTCTTGCCCTGACTTTTCTTTATAAGGTCTGCCTGTGTTCTTTGACTTTACAATGACTTTTCATATTCACAAGTTTCAAGTAAGTTAAAAATGTGCAAGAACTTTAATAAGTAAAACATCAACATCATCTTCACCATCAACAAAGCTCTAAATAGCAGGGTGATCAGATTGGTTTTCATATATCCCTGTTCATTTCTACTTCTTTTTGCAAATGGAGCTGGGTAAATCAGTTTTCCAAATGAATCCCACTCTTCTGATAGCCACCTCCACACCCTAATCAATCTATTCTCAAGTTTCACAACGGTGAACAAAAGAATATAAAGTTGAGGAGACGAGTGGAAGATGGTGGAAGAGTAAGACAGGGGGATCACCTTCCTCCCCACAGATAAACCAGAAATACATCTACATGTTGAACAACTCCTACAGAACACCTACTGAACGCTGGCAGAAGACCTCAGACCTCCCAAAAGGCAAGAGACTCCCCACATACCTGGGTAGGGAAAAAGAAAAAAGAATAAACAGAGACAAAAGGATAGGGATGGGACCTGCACCAGTGGGAGGGAGCTGTGAAGGAGGAAAGGTTTCCACACACTAGAATCCCCTTCCCGGGCAGAGACTCTGGGTGTCAGATTCGGAAAACTTCAGAGCTGCAGAGTAGAGCACAGCAACAGCGGTGCGGAGGGCAAAGCGGGGAGATTCCCACACAGACGATCGGTGCTGACCGGCACTCACTAGCCTGAGAGGCTGGTCTGCTCACTCACTGGGGCGAGCAGGGCTGGGAGCTGAGGCTCGGTCTTCGGTCGGAGAGTCGGGAGAGGACTGGGGTTGGCAGTGTGAACACAGCCTGTAGGGGGTTAGTGCACCACGGCTAGCCTATACGGAATCTGGGGAAAAGTCTGGACCTGCTGAAGAGGCAAGAGACATTTTCTTCCCCCTTTGTTTCCTGGTGCGCAAGGAGAGGGGATTAAGAGTGCTGCTTAAAGGAGCTCCAGTGACCGGTGCACACCACGTCTAAAAGCGCGGACCCCAGAGATGGGCATGAGATGTTAAGGCTGCTGCTGCCACCACCAAGAAGCCTGTGTGCAAGCAGAGGTTACTATCCACACCCCTGTTCCGGGGAGCCTGTGCAGCCCACCCCTGCCAGGGTCCCGGGATCCAGGGACCACTTCCCAGGGAGAACGCATGGCGTGCCTCAGGCTGGTGCAACATCACGCCGGCCTCTACGGCCGCAGGCTTGCCCCTGTACTCCGAACCCCTCCCTCCCCCAGCCTGAGTGAGCCAGAGTCCCCAAATCAGCGGCTCCTTTAACCCCGTCCTGTCTGAGCAAAGATCAGACGCCCTCCTGTGACCTAAACACAGAGGAGGGGCCAAATGCAAAGCTGAACCCCGGGAGCTGTGAGAACAAAGAAGAGAAAGGGAAATGTCTCCCAGCAGCCTCAAAAGCAGTGGATTAAAGCTCCACAATCAACTTGATGTACCCTGCATGTGTGGAATACATGAATAGATAACGAATCGTCCCAAATTGAGGAGGTAGACTTTGAGAGCAATATTTCTTAATTTTTCCCGTTTCCCTCTTTTTGTGAGTGTGTATGTGTATGCTTCTGTATGAGATTTTGTCTGTATAGCTTTGCTTCCGCCATTTGTCCTAGGGTTCTATCCGTCCGTTTTTTTTTTTTGTTTTTTTTAAAATACTATTTTTTCTTAATAATTATTTTTTATTTTAATAACTTTATTTTATCTTACTTTATTTTATTTAACTTTTCTTTCTTTCTTTCCTTCCTTCCCTCCTTCCTTCTTTCCTCCCTCCCTCCCTCCCTCCCTCCCTCCCTTCTTTCTTTCCTTCTTTCTTTCTTTCTTTCTTTCTTTCTTTCTTTCTTTCTTTCTTTC
>NW_020838040.1:2090770-2390400 GCF_003676395.1 Aethalodelphis obliquidens | reverse complement strand
TTTCTTTCTTTCTTTCTTTCTTTCTTTCTTTCTTTCTTTCTTTCTTTTCTTTCTTTCTTTCTTTCTTTCTTTCTTTCTTTCTTTCTTTCTTTTTTCTTTCTTTCTACTTTTTCTCCCTTTTATTGTGAGCCATGCAGATGAAAGGCTCTTGGTGCTGCAGCCAGAAGTCAGTGCTGTGCCTCTGAGGTGGGAGAGCCAACTTCAGGACACTGGTCAACAAGAGACCTCCCAGCTCCACATAATATCAAATGGTGAAAATCTCCCAGAGATCTCCATCTCAACACCAGCACCCAGCTTCACTCAATGACCAGCAAGCTACAGCGCTGGACACCTTATGCCAAACAACTAGCAAGACAGGAACACAACCCCACCCATTAGAAGAGAGGCTGCCTAAAATCATAATAATTCCACAAACACCCCAAAACACACCACAAGACTTGGACCTGCCCACCAGAAATACAAGATCCAGCCTCACCCACCAGAACGCAGGCACTAGTCCCCTCCACCAGGAAGCATACACAACCCACTGAACCAACTTTAGCCACTGGGGACAGACATCAAAAACAACTGGAACTACGAACTTGCAGCCTGCAAAAAGGAGACACCAAACACATAAGATAAGCAAAATGAGAAGACAGAAAAACACACAACAGATGAAGGAGCAAGATAAAAAACTACCAGACCTAACAAATGAAGAGGAAATAGGCAGTCTACCTGGAAAAGAATTCAGAATAATGATAATAAAGTTGATCCAAAATCTTGGAAATACAATAGACAAAATGCAAGAAACTTTTAACAAGAACCTAGAAGATCTAAAGAGGAAACAAGCAACGATGAACAACACAATAAATGAAATTAAAAATACTCTAGAAGGGATCAATAGCAGAATAAATGAGGCAGAAGAACAGATAAGTGACCTGAAAGATATAGTAGTGGAAATAACTACTGTAGAGCAGAATAAGGAAAAATGAAAGAAAAGAACTGAAGACAGTCTCAGAGACCTCTGGAAAAAACACTAAATGCACCAACATTCGAATTATAGTGGTCCCAGAAGAAGAAGAGAAAAAGAAAGGGACTGAGAAATTATGTGAAGAGATTATAATAGAAAACTTCCCTAATATGGGAAAGGAAATAGTTAATCAAGTCCAGGAAGCACAGAGAGTCCCATACAGGATAAATCCAAGGAGAAATATGCCAAGACACATATTAATCAAACTGTCAAAAAATAAATACAAAGAAAACATATTAAAAGCAGCAAGGGAAAAACAACAAATAACACACAAGGAAATCCCCATAAGGTTAAAAGCTGATCTTTCAACAGAAACTCTGCAAGCCAGAAGGGACTGGAAGGACATATTGAAAGTGATGAAGGAGAAAAACCTGCAACCAAGATTACTCTACACAACAAGGATCTCAGTCAGATTTCATGGAGAAAATAAAACCTTTACAGACAAGCAAAAGCTGAGAGAGTTCAGCACCACCAAACCAGCTTTTCAACAAATGCTAAAGGAACTTCCCTAGGCAAGAAACACAAGAGAAGGAAAAGACCTATAATAACACACCCAAAACAATTAAGAAAATGGGAATAGGAACATACATATTGATAATTACCTTAAATGTAAATGGAAAAAATGCTCCCACCAAAAGACACAGATTGGCTGAATGGATACAAAAACAAGAACCATATGTATGCTGTCTACAAGAGACCCACTTCAGACCTAGAGACACATACAGACTGAAAGTAAGGGGATGGAAAAAGATATTGCATGCAGATGGAAACCAAAAGAAACCTGGAGTAGCAATTCTCATATCAGACAAAATAGACTTCAAAATAAAGCATATTAGAAGAGACAAAGAAGGACACTATATAATGATCAAGGGATTGATCCAAGAAGATATAACAATTGTCAATATTTATGCACCCAACATAGGAGCACCTCAATACATAAGGGAAATACCAACAGCCATAAAAGGGGAAATCGACAGTAACACACTTAGCATCCCACTTTCAACAATGGACAGATCATCCAAAATGAAAATAAATAAGGAAACACCAGCTTTAAATGATACATTAAACAAGATGGACTTAATTGATATTTATAGGACATTCCATCCAAATAAAACAGAATACACATTTTTTCTCAAGTGTTCATGGAACATTCTCCAGGATAAATCATATCTTGGGTCACAAATCAAGCCTGGGTAAATTTAAGAAAATTGAAATTGTATCAAGTATCTTTTCCAACCACAATGCCATGAGACGAGATAGCAATTAGGGGAAAAGATCTGTAAAAAATACAAACACATGGAGGCTAAACAATACACTACTTAATAAGGAAATGATCACTGAAAAAATCAAAGAGGAAATCAAAAAATACCTAGAAACAAAAGACAATGGAGACACGACAACCCACAACCTATGGGATGCAGCAAAAGCAGTTCTAAGAGGGAAGTTTATAGCAATACAATCCTATCTTAAGAAACAGGAAGCATCTCGAATAAACAACCTAACCTTGCACCTAAAGCAATTAGAGAAAGAAGAACAAAAAAACCCCGAAGTTAGCAGAAGGAAGGAAATCACAAGAATCAGCTCAGAAATAAAAGAAAAATAAATGAAGGAAACGATAGCAAAGATCAATAAAACTAAAAGCTGGTTCTTTGAGAAGATAAACAAAATTGATAAACCACTAGCCAGACTCATCAAGAAAAAAAGGGAGAACAGTCAGATGAATACAATTAGAAATAAAAAAGGAGAAGTAACAACTGACACTGCAGAAATACAAAGGATCGTGAGAGATTACTACAAGCAACTCTATGCCAATAAAATGGACAACTTGGAAGAAATGGACAAATTCTTAGAAATGCACAACCTGTGAAGACTGAATCAGGACGATATAGGAAATATGAACAGACCAATCAAAAGCACTGAAATTGAAACTGTGATTAAAAATCTTCCAACAAACAAAAGCCCAGGACCAGATGGCTTCACAGGCGAATTCTATTAAACATTTAGAGAAGAGCTAACACTTGTCCTTCTCAAACTCTTCCAAAATATAGGAGAGGGAGGAACACTCCAAAACTCATTCTACGAGGCCAGCATCACCCTGATACCAAAACCAGACAAGGATGTCTCAAAGAAAAAAAACTGCAGGGCAATATCACTGATAAACATAGATGCAAATATCGTTGACAAAATACTAGCAAACAGAATCAAACAGCACCTTAAAAGGATCATACACCATGATCAAGTGGGGTTTATTCCAGGAATGCAAAGATTCTTCAATATACACAAATAAATCAACGTGATACACCATATTAACAAACTGAAGGAGAAAAACCATATGATCATCTCAATAGATGTAGAGAAAGCTTTCAACAAAATTCAACACCAATTTATGATGAAAACCCTGCAGAAAGCAGTCATAGAGGGAACTTTCCTCAACATAATAAAGGCCATATATGACAAACCCACAGCCAACATCATCCTCAATGGTGAAAAACTGAAACCATTTCCACTAAGATAACGAACAAGACAAGGCTGCCCACTCGCACCACTCTTTTTTTTTTTTTTAACATCTTTATTGGAGTATAATTGCTTGACAATGGTATGTTAGTTTCAGCTTCACAACAAAATGAATCAGTTATATATATACATATGTTCCCATATCTCTTCCCGCTTGCGTCTCCCTCCCTCCCACCTTCCCTATCCCACCCCTCCAGGCGGTCACAAAGCCCCAAGCTGATCTCCCTGTGCTATGTGGCTGCATCCCACTAGCTATCTACCTTATGTTTGGTAGTGTATATATGTCCATGCCTCTTTATCGCTTTGTCACCGTTTACCCTTCCCCCTCCCCATAGCCTCAAGTCCATTCTCTAGTAAGTCTGTGTCTTTATTCCTGTTTCACCCCTAGGTTTTTCATGACATTTTTTTTTCTTAAATTCCATATATATGTGTTAGCATACGGTATTTGTCTCTCTCTTTCTGACTTACTTCACTCTGTATGACAGACTCTAGGTCTATCCACCTCATTACAAATAGCTCAATTTCATCTCTTTTTATGGCTGAGTAATATTCCATTGTATATATGTGCCACATCTTCTTTATCCATTCAACCGATGATGGACACTGTGGAGAACAGTATGGAGGTTCCTTAAAAAGCTACAAATAGAACTACCATATGACACAGCAATCCCACTACTGGGCATATACCCTGATAGCACCACTCTTATTTAACGTAGTTTTGGAAGTTTTAGCCACGGCAACCAGAGAAGATAAGGAAATAAAAGGAATCCAAATTGGAAAAGAAGGAAAGCTGTCACTGTTTGCAGATGACATGATACTATACATAGAGAATCCTAAAGATGCTACCAGAAAATTATTAGGGCTAATCAAAGGATTTGGTAAAGTAGCAGGATACAAAATTAAAGCACAGAAATCTCTGGCATTCCTATATACTAATGAAAAATCTGAAAGTGAAATCAAGAAAGCACTCCCATTTGCCATGGCAACAAAAATAATAAAATATCTAGGAATAAACCTACCTAAGGAGACAAAAGATCTGTATGCAGAAAATTATAAGACACTGATGAAAGAAATTAAAGATGATACAAATAGATGGAGAGATATACCATGTTCTTGGATGGGAAGAGTCAACATTGTGAAAATGACTATACAACCCAAAGCAATATACAGATTCAAAGCAATCCCTATCAAACTACCACTGGCATTTTTCACGAACTAGAACAAAAAATTTCACAATTTGTATGGAAATACAAAAGACCCCGAATAGTCAAATCAATCCTGAGAAAGAAAAACGGAGCTGGAGGAATCAGGCTACCTGACTTCAGACTATACTACAAAGCTACAGTAATCAAAACAGTATGGTACTGGCACAAAAACAGAAATATAGATCAATGGAACAGGACAGAAAACCCAGAGATAAACACACGCACATATGGTCAGCTTATCTTTGATAAAGGAGGAAGGAATGTACAGTGGAGAAAGGATAGCCTCTTCAATAAGTGGTGCTGGGAAAACTGGACAACTACATGGAAAAGTATGAGATTAGATCACTCCCTAACACCATACACAAAAATAAGCTCAAAATGGATTAAAGACCTAAATGTAAGGCCAGAAACTATCAAACTCTTAGAGGAAAACATAGGCAGAACACTCTATGACATAAACCACAGCAAGATCCTTTTTGACCCACCTCCTACAGAAATGGAAATAAAAACAAAAATAAACGAATGGGACCTAATGAAACTTCAAAGCTTTTGCACAGCAAAGGAAACCATAAACAAGACAAAAGACAACCCTCAGAATGGGAGAAAATATTTACAAATGAAGCAACTGACAAAGGATTAATCTCCAAAATTTATAAGCAGCTCATGCAGCTCAATAACAAAGAAACAAACAACCCAATACAAAAATGGGCAGAAGACCTAAGTACACATTTCTCCAAAGAAGATATACAGACTGCCAACAAACACATGAAAGAATGCTCAACATCATTAATCATTAGCGAAATGCAAATCAAAACTACAATGAGATATCATTTCACACCAGTCAGAATGGCCATCATCAAAAAATCTGGAAACAATAAATGCTAGAGAGGGTGTGGAGAAAGGGGAACACTCTTGCACTGCTGGTGGGTATGTGAATTGCTTCAGCCATTATGGAGAACAGTACGGAGGTTCCTTAAAATACTACAAATAGAACTACCATATGACCCAGCAATCCCACTACTGGGCATATACCTTGAGAAAACCATAATTCAGAAAGAGTCATGTATGAAAATGTTCACTGAAGCTCTATTTACAAAGCCCAGTGATGGAAACAACCTAAGCGTCCATCATTGGATGAATGGTAAAGAAGATGTGGCACATATATACAATGGAATATTACTCAGCCATAAAAAGAAACGAAACTGAGCTATTTGTAATGAGGTGGTTGGACCTAGAGTCTGTCATACAGAGTGAAGTAATCAGAAAGAGAAAGACAAATACCGTATGCTAACACGTATATATGGAATTTAAGGGAAAAAAAAGTCATGAAGAAACTAGGGATGAGAGAGGAATAAAGACACAGACCTACTATAGAACGGACTTGAGGATATGGGGAGGGGGAAGGATAAGCTGTGACAAAGCAAGAGAGACTGGTGGACATATATACACTACCAAAAATAAAACAGATAGCTAGTGGGAAGCAGCCGCATAGAACAGGGAGATCAGCTCGGTGCTTTGCAACCACGTGGAGGGGTGGGATATGGTGGGTGGGAGGGAGGGAGACACAAGAGGGAAGAGATGTGGGAACATATGTATATGTATGACTGATTCACTTTGTTATGGAGCAGAGGGTAACACGCCATTGTGGAGCAGTTCTACTCCAATAAAGATGTAAAATATATATATATATATATATATATAGTTGAGGAAGGATGACTGTATCAGTACAAGGATCAGTGCTGAGGAGATTTTAAAACATCAATCCCAATTTACTGACACATTCGCTTCTTTTTGGCAATCTCTGGCCAGGCGTGTGACTATCAGACCGCATGGACTAAATGATGTTGTATGTCTCCTAAGGCTGAGTCGTAAAATATGATGTAGTTTCTGCCTTGTTTGGTTGTAACACTTGTGATTAAAGCCCTGAGAAGTAAGGAAGCTCAGCCTGAGTCTGTCATGCTGCTAGGAAGCTAAGAGACAGATAGAGAAACCATACATAACTCTAATCAGCTCCCTAGTGTTCCCGTCATTCAATCTCAGGTGCCAGACATGGGAGTGAACAAGCATTCTGCAATGTTCCCAGCTGAGGACTCTTCCCAGCTGAGGCTCTGGACACCGTGAAGTAGAGGAAAGCCACCCTGCTGTGCTCTGTCTAAATTTCTGTACCCAAAAACACTGAGCATAACAAATTAGGTGTTTTAAGCTGCTAATTTTGATTAATTAGTTACACAGCTGTAGTAACTTTAACAAATGCAAACTTCCTGAAGAATACTTTGAGAAATGGTTCTAAGATACACTGCAGGCTGGTTGAGGGAAGGGCAAATTAACCCAAGGATTTACTTTTAAATGAAAGGGGTCCCAAGAGGAACAGCCTTTATACTCTCTACATTAGAGTAGCAGAGAGAAGGTATAAATGAGGGGACTGTGGGGATGAGATGCATGTGCTGGAGTTTGAGGCAAGCAAATTTTGATCATATTAGCTGTTCCTAACATACATTGGATGTTGGCACAGAGGGAAATACTGTTTCCAACTTACTTTGTTTTGGCCTACATTCTTAGAAACATAACACGCCCTACTACACGGGTCTAATAAGTTAAGGTGTGTTCCTCTGAAAAGAAGGCAAGGATCCCAACTGGATACACATGTCTAAATACCTAAGAAGTAGAAATCTGTGAGCGTATTGATTAGGTGCCCTCATGCATCTGCCAAGGGTATAGCTTGTGCTGCCCTTTCCAGAAGCATCAGCCTGAAAGGAGCATTGAGCACAGGAATGGCATGGTTTATTCATATTTTTAAAACATTACCTTGGCTGTTCAGTATGGGATAGATTACAGAAAAGTAGGAGTAGACTTGCAGGGGTTTCTTGCAATAGTTCAGGTGAATCATGACAGTGACTTAGACTAGGGAGGTCACAGGGACACAGTCTCACTTTATCTTGAAACTAAACTATAAGAATGGTTGATGGATTGGGCCTGTGGTGAAGGTTGTAGAGAGTTACTCTTCTTTATTTAATTTGTATTTATTTTGTTATCAGAATGAACTCCTTTTTTGTATTTGTTACATGAGTCTCTGTGTGTGAGTGTTGTCATTTATTTATTTATTTTTAACATCTTTATTGGGGTATAATTGTTTTACAATGGTGTGTTAGTTTCTGCTTTATAACAAAGTGAATCAGTTATTTATATCTTTACCTTTCTTACTGTTAAGATGTTTATCTTTTTTTATGATACCTCTAACTTAATTATGACTCTAATATATCTCCTTGAGAAAAGTAACACTTTCACTTTAGTATATTTTGCCAATATTTTTCCAACTTGTCATTCCCCTTTTATTTTTGTTTAGGGTGTAATTAAATTGCTATTTCAGAGCATAACATGTTTACTTGCAAGTATTTGGTTTTACAAAATGCATTCCTCTAAACCTGTTTTTAAGTCTCTAATCTAAAGCTAAAGGAACAAACACCAATGTAAACCACCTGAAATAATTACATTCTCCATCTTCCCTAAATCTTAAAATATTTTAAAACAAATAAATAGAAAATAATATCTCCAGGGTATTATTTATATAATAGGCTTTACTCAAAGCAAATTTGATCTATTTTCCCAAGAAATATTTGTTCCATCGAAAGATTGAATTGCTCAGAAGCAGTATGTTTTTGTTTTTTTTCCCCCAAAACAACAAGCTTGCATGATCAATATTTGTTAAGCAATGTCAGGTTCCTTCTTCTCTTTGTGAATCTTCATTCTGTGTATCTCTAAATGGATAAAGGAAAATATAGTAAATATACGTGATTCCCTTTTAATTTCACTTGTATATGAAAGATATGGAGAAGGACCAACTTACATCTAGAGTAGAGCCTTTATCAACTTCAAATACTGAATCATCAAAGACCTCCATCTCTAGAGAGGGGCCATCCAATTCTGCACATTTACTTGCACATTCCTGAGTGATTTTTGCCTTCCTAGTGTGAGTTCTAACTCAGTGACTGGCCCATGGAACTGTCAAAGGATGTATCTTGAGAATATAAATGAATCTCATGTTAAGTGTTTAACTGACATTTATATAAATATTTGATTATTCAAAATTATACTAATTAACTATTAGTAAATGTCATTTGGTTATTCAAAACATGTGGTCAATTAAAACATTAAAAGGACCACAGATATTGGCAGTTAGGTGTAGGAGAATATAATTTTATTTTATGGTAGAGATTCGTGCATTCTCTGGTGAATGATGCAGGCATTAGAGAATTTCATAATTTTTAAAGCTATTTTGAAGAACGTTTTTAAAATACATTCAATTCATAAGAGCAAGGGAAGAAACTGAGGAGTATAGTCATATTTATGTTTATATGTGGAGATAATATGCATATACATATCCAAATCTACATATAGATAGATAGATAGGTAGATAGATACATATTTTTTTAAAAAAAGAACAGAAAGGAAAAACTAATTAGTGCTTATGCTTTAGAGAGAGGGAATAGGGGTCAAAGGACAAAGAGACTTTAGTTTAGTTTTTTTCTTATTTTATTGTATAAGTATTGCACTCAATTATTTTTACTGTGTGTACTACTTTATTTCAAAGAAATTTTTTAAAAGAAGACAATTTCCATACAAAAATGGCATGTTTGAAGTGCACACTTGTTTAAATTCACATGTCCTAAGTAATTATAATAGCGGTAGATAACCACTTCTGTTGTAAAGTTCATCTCAAGTTCAGCATAGCATAAAGTAACTGCAAATTTAAAAGAAATTAAAATGTTTTCTGCAAACAGGTCCACCTGACTCAGCACTCTCACCTCTTTCTAGTATTTGGGCCAACTTTCTCTCAGACTTTCAGCCCATCCTGGTTTTGAGTGTGGGTAGATATATTCCAAGGCAATGAAGCATGGCACAGACCAGGCTGGCCTCCCTGGACAGGGAAGCCCTTTCAGTGTTCGTTTATACATCCAGAGTAGCTGTAGCCAAATCAAGATCACCCTAATTATCTTGGTTTAAAATACAAAGTTCATTGTCTTTGTAAGTTAATAACTTAGAGTAGAGGGAAGAGAACACAATAGCATTACATATTTCTAGTTATGCCATCAAAAATTAAGAAGTAATAGGAGAATATGAGTTTTTCAAACAAGGGAAAAACTTGTGTCTTCTTATACTACAAGGAAACTGAAACACATAAATGAAAACATTTACCGTGTTGAAATTTTATTTCTGGTTTTATTATTTCACAGATAATGGGAGATAAGCCAGTACTCCAAAATGATTCCTATAAGAAAATTGTTTTTGTTTCTATTTCACCCAAAAATAAGAGGGAAAGGGATGAACATTGAAAAATGTGAAAACCTTTCTTAGCTCACAAGCCAAAAAACAAGCAACTGACTGGATTTGGTCCAAGGGCTAGAGTTTGCCAATGCCTGACATAGAGTAACAGCCTTTGGTAAAAGGAAGGTGCAAAAGCCTAGTTGCTATTCTTCTCATAAATAGGAGACAGGTGTGCATGTATTTTTTTAAGAGTGAAATGTTAACACTTCCATTTTTTTAAATAATAAATTTAGACAAAAAAGATATCTATAAATCCTTATCTCTCTTAAGTATCTAATTATCTTTTCTTCCATCCAACATAGATGTAATTTTATACAGTTATTACCACATAATAGATAAACATATAGATTTCGCTTGTTCTTTGCTTACCTAAAATCATGTTTCCCTTATTACTACAGAGTATCTTTAAATACTAATGTATTGTTAAATTGATTGAAGCAATTGATGATTGATAAATTTTATAAAATTGACTTCCAAATTATTATACTAATTTATGTATCCCACTAGAAATTATTATTCTACATGCACATTAACTTTTATTATGTTTTTATATTTCTTAAATGCACTACTATCTCCTTTTTGTCTTAATTTGCATTTATTTCATGATAAAAATATTCATTCCTACTTTCAAAATTCCTGACTACATTTACCACATAAGAATTGAGTTTTCATGTCCATTGCTGATATATCTAGTTGAATAGAGATATATTTTTATCAATATTTACAAGTTTTTGCATAAATCACATTTATAATTTGTCTCTTAGAACTGCTTTAAATATTTTCTGGGTCTGCTTTCTTTTTCAATTATATTTTTTGTTATAGAGAAATTATTTTTAATTTTTTGTAATCAATGGAGTCATAATTTATTTTTCCCTTCACTTCCATGGTTAATAATTTCTATTTCACAACATTTGATAAGCTTTCTATTTTGAACCAACTTTTCTATACCTCGAATTTTTACTTTTACTTTCATGTCCATCTGAGATTTCATGTTGTTTGTGATATGAAATATGTACATAAAAAATTTTAGGAATTCATCTATCCAATGAAAAAATGTATATAATCCCAAACCATGGAGATGACTTAGCTAAGGAAAAAAAAATTGTAATTCTCTCTTTTAAAAAATAACTTGCAGGACTTCTCTGGTGGCGCAGTGGTTGAGAGTCCACCTGCCAATACAGGGGACACGGGTTCGTGCCCTGGTCCAGGAAGATCCCACATTCCATGGAGTGGTTGGACCCGTGAGCCATGGCCACTGAGCCTACGCGTCCAGAGCATGTGCTCCGCCACGGGAGGGGCCACAACAGTGAGAAGCTGGCATACCGCAATAAATAAATAAATAAATAAATAACTTGCAGTAGCTTATGCTGGGTCATTTCATCACAGAGGGATTCACATTTTATGGCTGTCATTGAAGCAGGCTATCATGTATAAGATATTCAAGAGGCTGCTACACAGGTTTTGGTTCAGCAGACAGTAGCAGAGTTTGAATGGAATTAGGCTTTTTCTTTCTGAAAATAAAAATGTTGAGAATGTGCATTTTGAAATCAGTATTCATTGGTTGTTTCCAAAGTGTAGATGGAGCACCAGTAGCATCACATAGGAAATGTTGGAAATAAAAATTATTGTGCTCCATCCTAAACCTGCTGAATTAGAAACTCTGGGACAAGACTCATTAATCTGTGTTTTAATATATCTTGAGGTGATTCGGATGCATACTAAGTCTGAAAACCTGAGAACCACTAGTATAAAAATCAGGATCTGTATTTGTCTTAATCAGTAGGCAGATCTTTCCTTTGTCATTTTCAATTTTATATATTTAAAGATTTTAATTTTTGACAAAGGAGGCAAGAATATAGAATGGAGAAAAGAGTCCCTTCAGCAAGCGGTGTTGGGAAAGTTGGATAGCCACATGTACATCAATGAAGTTAGAACACTCCCTAACACCACACTCAAAATGTCTTAAAGACTTAAGTATAAGACATGACACCATAAAACTCCTAGAAGAGAACATAGGCAAAACATTCTTTGCCATAAATCCTACAATGTTTTCTTAGGTCAGCCTCCCAAGGCAATAGAAATAAAAGCAAAAATAAACAAATGGGACCAACTCAAACTTATAAGCTTTTGCACAGCAAAGGAAACCATAAATAAAATGAAAAGACAAACTACGGACTAGGTGAAAATATTTGCAAATGATGTGGCCAAAACTTTCCAAAATAGGCAAACAGCTCATACATCTTAATAACAAAAAACCCAAACAACCCAATCAAAAAATGGGCAGAAGACCTAAATAGACATTTCTCCAAATAAGACATACAGATGGTCAACAGGCACATGAAAAGATGGTCAACATGACTAATAATTAGAGAAATACAAATCAAAACTGCCATGCGGTATCACCACACACTGGTCACATTGGCCATCATTAAAAAGTCTACAGTTAATAAATTCTGTAGAGGGTGTGGAGAAAGGGAACCCTCCTACACTGTTGGTGGGAATGTAAAATGGTGCAGCCACTATACAGAACAGTATGGAGGTTCCTTAAAAATCTAAAAATAGAGTCACCGTATGATCCAATAATCCCACTACTGGACATATATATGGAGAAAACCATAATTTGAAAGTATACATGCACCCCAATGTTCATAGCAGTACTATTTACAATAGCCAAGACATGGAAGCAACCTAAATGTCCCTCAACATGTGAATGGATAAAGAAGATGTGGTATACACACACACACACACACACACACACACACACACAAGAATGAAATAATGCTATTTGAAGTAACATGGATGGACCTAGAGATTATCATACTAAGTGAAGTAAGTCAAAGTCAAAATATCATAGGATATCATTTATATGTGGAATCCAAATATGATACAAATGAACTTATTTAAAAAAAACTGACTCACAGACATAGGAAACAAACTTATGGGTACTGAAGAGGAAAAGTTGAGGGGAGGGATAAATTAAGAGTTTGGGATAAGCAGATATAAACTACTATATATAAAATAAACAACAAGGTCCTACTGTATAGCACAGGGAACTGTATTCAATATCTCATAACAAATCATAATAGAAAAGAATATGAAATATAAAAAAGAAGATATATATATATATAATTGAATCACTTTGCTATACACCAGAAACTAACACAACATTGTAAATCAACTATACTTCAATGAAAAATCATTTAAAAATAAAAAAAAGATCTCTGTTGCCTATTAATTACTAGTTGTATTTTTAATTTTTGAGGAACCACCATACTGTTTTCCATAATAGCTATACCAATTTAAGTTCCCACCAACAGTGTATAATGGTTCTCTTTTCTCTACATCCTTGCCAACACTTACTCTATTTTGTCTCCCTGATAATAGCCATCCTAAAAGATGTGAGGTAATATCTTATTGTGGCTTTGATTTGCATTTACCTGATGATTAGTGATGTTAAGCGTTTTTCATGTACCCGTTGGCCATTTGTAAGTTTTTGTTTCTAAATAATGTCTACTCAAGTCCTTTGCCCATTTTTTAACTGTATTATTTGGGTTTTTACCTATTGAGTTGTATGAGTTCTTTATATATTTTGAATATTATCTCCTTATCAGATATATGGTTTGCAAATATTTATTCCCATTCTGTAGGTTACCTTTTCAATTTATTCATCATTACCTTTGTTATGCAAAGCTCTTTAGTTTGAAGTAACCCCATGTGTTTATTTTAGCTTTTGTCTCCTGTTCTTTGGCATCTTATGCAAGAAATAATTGCTAAGATCAATATCAAGGAGTTTTTTTAAGGATTTTTTTTTTTATTGGAGTATAGTTGCTTTACAATATTGAGTTAGTTTATAATGTACAGCAAAGTGAATCAGCTATATGTATAGTATACATATATCTTCTCTTTTTTGGATTTCCTTCTTGTTTAGGTCACAACAGAGTACTGAATAGAGTTCCCTGTGCTATGCAGTAGGTTCTCATTAGTTATCTACTTTATGCATAGTATCAGTAGTGTATATATATATCAATCCCAATCTCCCAATTCATCCTACTCCCTCTTTTCCCCCTTGGTATCCATACGTTTGTTTTTTACATCTGTGTCTCTATTTCTGCTTTGTAAATAAGATCGTCTATACCAACTTTTCAGATTCCACATATACATGTTAATATACGATATTTGTTTTCCTCTTTCTGACTTTCTTTACTCTGTATGACAGTCTCTAGGTCCATCCATGTCTATACAAATGACCTAGTTTTGTTCCTTTTTATGGCTGAATAATATCCCATTGTATATATGTACCACATCTTCTTTATCCATTCCTCTGTTGATGGACATTTAGGTTGCTTCCATATCCTGGTTATTGTAAATAGTGCTACAATGGGCATTGGGGTGCATGTGTATTTTTGAATTATGGTTTTCTCTGGGTATTTGCCCAGTAGTGAGATTGTTGACTCTATGTTTTCTTCTAAAATTTTATGGTTTCAGGTCTTACACTCAAGTCTTTAATCCATTTCAAGTTAATTTTTGTGAGTGGTGTAAGATAGTAGTCCAATTTCATTCTTTTGCAAGTAGATATCCAGTTTTCCCAACACCATTTATTGAAGAGACTATCCTTTAACCATTGTATGTTCTGGGATGCTTGTCAAAAATTAGTTGATCTTATATTTGTGGTTTTGTTTCTGGAGTATTCTATTCCCCTGTTCTATGTGCCTGTTATCATTACTGTACCATACAATACTTTTCTTTTTTTTTTAATTTAGTTATTTTTGGCTGCATTGGATCTTCATTGCTGTGTGTGGGCTTTCTATAGTTGTGGCAAGCAGGGGCTACTTTTTGTTGTGGTGCATGGGCTTCTCAATGTGGTGGCTTCTCTTTGTTGCAGAGTACAGGCTCTAGGCACATGGGCTTCAATAGTTGTGGTACACGGGCTCGGTAGTTGTGGTGCACAGGCTTAGTTGCTCCACCAGCATGTGGGATCTTCCCAGACCAGAGCAAGAACCCGTGACCCCTGAATTAGCAGGTGGATTCTTAATGATTGTGCCACCAGGGAAGTCCCCATACCATACTTTTTGATTGCTATTTCTCTGTAATATAGTTTGAAAAGAGGGAGTGTGATACCTCCACTTTGTTCTTCTTTCAGAAGATTCCTTTGAATATATGGCATATTCTGTGGTTCTTTACAAATTTCAGGGTTGTTTGTTTTATTTCTCTGAGAAATTTCTCTGAAATTGTGATAGGGATTGCACTGAGTCTGTAGAATTCTTTGAACAGTACAGACATTTAAAATTGTTAATTCTTCTAACCAAGAACTTTGGATATCTTTTCATTCATTTGTTTCTTCTTCACTTTCTTTTATCAATATCTTCTAGTTGTTAGTGTACAGGTCTTCCATCTCCCTAGTTAAGTTTATTCCTAGGTATTTTATTGACTTTGATGCTATTGAAAATGCAATTTCATTCTTAATATTTCTTTCAGATAGTTTGTTGTTAGTGTATAAAAACACCACTGATTTTTTATCTCAATTTTGTATTCTGCAACTTTATAGAATTCATTTTTTAGTCTAACAATTTTGGGGTAGAGTCTTTCAGGTTTTCTATATATCAGATCACTTCATCTGCAAATAGAAATAATTTTACTTTTTCTTTCTGATTTGGATGCCTTTTATTTATTTATTTTTCCCTAATGTTGTTGCTTGGACTTCCAGTACTATGTTGAACAAAAGTGGGATGAGTGGACATCCTTGTCTTGTTGCTGATCTAAGAAGAAAAGTTTTTAACTTTTCTCATATATAGCCTTTATTTTGTTGAGGTACATTTGTAGCAGTTCTTTATATATTCTGTTTTTTAACCTTTTATTAAATATATGATTTGCAAATGTTTTCTCTTATTCCATAGGTTGCCTTCTCACTCTGTTAATTATGTTCTTTTATTTACAGAAGTTTTAAATTTTGATGTCATTCAACTATCTACTTTTCCTTTTTTTCTTATGCTTTTGATGTCATATTTTAAAAATCTTTGTAAAGCCCAATGTCATGAATATTTTCCCCTATGTTTTTCCTTAAATTTTTTAAAATTTTAGGTCTTATGTTTAGGTCTTTGATCCATTTTGAGTTAATTTTTGTATATGACATTAGGTAAGGTTCCAGATACATTAACTTGCATTTCCTATTCTGTTTCTCAACAAAGTTTGCTGAAAACTGTTCTATTCTTTTCACATAAAACAGTCTTGTTAACTTTGTCAAAAATAACTTGACCATATATGTGTGATTTTATTTCTGCATTCAATATTTTATTTTATTGGTTTATAATGCATAATTTCTATAGATATATATGGCATAATTACTTGATAATTATGATTAAAAGCTTAAGAACTATAAAATCTATGTAACATTGTTTCATTAGTTAATTATTTACTTGCAATAAAGACCTAGAATAGAATTGCTGCATGGAAAAGGATGCATATTTATATATATTTCCAGATATTCTGAAATAATTACACTGTTAGGATTTAAGTGTATTTTTTCTAAACTCCTGTTGTCACTGGATATTAGCTATCCAACACTATAATCTTTGTCAACTGGCTATGTTCTTTCCCTCTTGCCTATTACATGTGTAGCTGTAAATATTATATATTAATTTTATTACATTTTAAGTGTTTCTATAAGTTTGAGATATGGAACATGTGCTTAAAATTTTATTTTAAGAAATATTGATGAAAATTGATGGAATAAAATCATAGCAACATTCATGCAGAAAAGACATACCATCTATAAAGTGAAAAAATAAAAAAAACTCTAGTTGGACTCAAATTTCTCTGCATGCTGGAAAGCAATGAAAGAGGGATTTAGAATTCGAGTTTAAAAGATTGTGACTGAAGAAATTTAAATCAGCTAAACCATGATTCATCTACAAGTGCCTCACAGACTCATTGCCATGCAAAGATTCATTTAGTATGCTACCCACACACGAATTCTGGAAATATATATATGAATGTGAAATTAAATAATAATAAAAAGGATAACAGTGATTAAAAAAAAAAGAAACTACAGGGCTTCCCTGGTGGTACAGTTGTTGAGAGTCTGCCTGCTGATGCAGGGGACACGGGTTCGTGTCCCGGTCCTGGAAGTTCCCACATGCATTGGAGCGGTTAGGCCCATGAGCCATGGCTGCTGAGCCTGTGCGTCTGGAGCCTGTGCAACAGGAGAGGCCACAACAGTAAGAGGCCCATGTACCACAAAAAAAAAAAAGAAAAAAGAAAGGACAGTAATAAATGGTGTTGGTAAATCATGGTGTTGCTTAATTACAAACTAAGGTATAGAAACAATTTAAAATTGTAATGAGATGAAATATTTCACAGAAAGAGTAATATGAGCCTGAGGAAAATCAGATTATCATGATAAATATTTAGAAATATTTGTTTAAGTATAGTTTACACAAGTTACCTCATGTCTTCAAGAATGGCCGGCTGCAAAAAGAATGCATAACATCCAAATCACTTGAACCCAAGTGAAGATTTGAAATGTGTGCTTAAAAAGAAAAAAAAAAAAAGGATAATTATGGAAAACATAAAGGAAGATAAAGTCTCAAAGTCAGAAAAATCGAGTTGCTTTCTCCATCTCAAATTTATGGAATATTGTCTAATTTAAGGTAAATGTCCAAGTATTATTAGTAATATTATTTTAGTAAAAATCTTTATAAATATTATAATAAATTAAAATAATAATAGTGTGTAAACAAAAAGAACAAAGAGTCTCTCTCGTCATCGGGTTATACAAAGGGTTAAGTAGCAACCCACAACAGTTACACACAGCATGCCTTGAGGGAAATTCAGGATGGAAAAAAGTAGGATGAAGCATTCTGTATTTTGGATAAAGGTCCCTAGATAGTCAAGATGCATATCTAAGGAAAACTTTCAATGACCCCAGAATCTTGCATCTTCCCATACATAGACAAGCACTAAAATCATACACTTGAGATATCTGTTTTCTGTGATTAGCAGTCATCTTTTACGAAGACATATGCATGACGACATGTATTTCCCAGCAAAACAATTCATTTATATATGGGCTCTTCCCCTATCTCTGGAGCAGTTCCTCAGAGCTACTGAGAGGCTGTCTCCTGCACTACAGTCATCAGTAAAGTCCATGAATAAAACTGAAACTCACTGCTCTTACATTGTGTGATTTTTTTAGTCAAGTGAGAGACTTTTAGAATATCACTATCATTTGTGCCAGCAAAAATCAGCAAGCCATTAGAGAAATATTAATGTTGCTATATTTGTGTATATATAATAAAAAACAACATATTGTAAAATGTTAATGTGATATATACATACATATGTGTGTGTGTATATATATATATATATATATATATATATATATATATATATATAGTCTTATATTCTATATATTAAACTCCAAAGAAATCTCTAAATTCCCTCTTACAAATAAATGTGTGGACAATTTTTCATCATAATCAAAGAAGGTATTTTAAAATAATCAAACACATTAAATTTCTTGGGGAAAATTGAAATTGCACAAGTAATGCCTTAGCAAAGAAAGAATTTAAACCATATTGATGTAACTAAAAATAAATAAAATAATGTATTTTATTTCAAACATTTAAGATAGTTTAAGATTATGTTATGTGGAAAATTGATTTTTTATAATTTATATTTTAATAAAAAATGGAAAGAAACTTGACCTAAAACTTCAAATATATACAGCAACAATAAAAAAATATAATGGATGAAGTTAGTAAAATAATTGGTTTAACAAAATAACAAATACTGTTTAAAAAATCTAAGCAAAGGGGTTTCCTTGGTGGTGCAGTGATTGAGAGTCCGCCTGCCGATGCAGGGGACGTGGGTTCGTGTCCCGGTCCAGGAGGATCCCACATGCCGTGGAGAAGTCGCTCCCTAGCGGAGCGACTAGGCCTGTGAGCCGCGGCCACTCAGCCTGTGCATCCGGAGCCTGTGCTCTGCAAAAGGAGAGGCCACAACAGTGAGAGGCCTGCGTACCACAAAAAAAAAAAAAAAAAAAAAAAAAATATATATATATATATATATATATATATATAAGCATATTCTTTGATAAGGCGAATAAGAACTTTTCCTACATATAATTAATAAATAAAATTATTATAACATAATATTATAAATTAAAAAAAGTGATAGAACAATAGGCATTAGTGACAGGGACAAAGAGATTTATAAATATTTAATCAATAAATATTTTTAGAATTAAAAGCACTTTTATTCTTTTAACTGGCAATAATTTATTAAAATGATCAACTATCAATTAGTGTTAAAATTTTCCCAATTGTTACATACAAATTATTTACAGTTACCTGTTTGAATCAAACAAAGACTTACTGTAAAATAAATAAATTTTAAGAATAAATAAAAGAGACTAGAGGCAAATCAAGTGACTATAGGGCATGGATGATATTTGAATTCTGATTTAAACATATATAGTAGCACTTTTAAATTTGTTTATCTTTTAAAAAATCATGGAAAGTTTCTTGATTCTTTTTATTTTATTTTATTTTTAAACATCTTTTTTGGAGTATAATTGCTTTATAACGGTGTGTTAGCTTCTGCTTTATATCACAGTGAATCAGTTATACATATACATATCTCTTCCCTCTTGCGTATCCCTCCCTCCCACCCTCCCTATCCCACCCCTCTAGGTGGTCACAAAGCACCAAGCTGATCTCCCAGTGCTATGCGGCTGCATCCCACTAGCTATCTATTTTACGTTTGGTAGTGTATATATGTCCATCCCACTGTCTCACTTTTTCTCAGCTTACCCTTCCTTCTCCCTGTATCTTCAAGTACATTCTCTAGTAGGTCTGTGGCTTTATTTCCTCTTGCCCCTAAGTTCTTCATGACCAATTTCTTTTTTTAGATTCCATATATATATGTTAATGTATGGTATTTGTTTTTCTCTTTCTGAGTTACTTCAATCTGTATGACAGACTCTAGGTCTGTGCACCTAACTACAAATAACTTAGTTTTGTTTCTTTTTAGGGCTGTGTAATATTCCATTGTATATAAGTGCCACATCATCTTTATCCATTCATCTGTCGATGGACACTTAGGTTGCTTCCATGTCCTGGCTATTGTATATAGAGCTGCAATGAATATTTTGGTACATTACTCTTTTTGAATTATGGTTTTCTCAGTATATATGCCCAGTAGTGGAATTGCTGGGTCATATGGTAGTTCTTTTTTTAAGGAACCTCCATATTGTTCTCCATAGTGCTTGTATCAATTCACATTCCCACCAGCAGTGCAAGAAGGTTCCCTTTTTCTCCATACCCTCTCCAGCATTTATTGTTTCTAGATTTTTTGATGATGGCCATTCTGACTGGTGTGAGATGGTATCTCATTGTAGTTTTGATTTGCATTTCTCTAATGATTAATGATGTTGAGCATTCTTTCATGTGTTTGTTGGCAATCTGTATATCTTCTTTGGAGAAATGTCTATTTAGGTCTTCTGCCCATTTTTGGATTGGGTTTTTTTTTTTATTTGTTATTGAGCTGCATGAGCTGCTTGTAAATTTTGGAGTTGAATCCTTTGTCAGTTGCTTCACTTACAAATATTTTCTCCCATTCTGAGGATGGTCTTCTCATCTTCTTTATAGTTTCCTTTGCTGTGCAAAAGCTTTGAAGTTTCATTAGGTCCCATTTGTTTACTTTTGTTTTTATTTCCATTTCTTTAGGAGGTGGGTCAAAAAGGATCTTGCTGTGATTTATGTCATAGAGTGTTCTGCCTATGTTTTCCTCTAAAAGATTGATGGTGTCTGGCCTTACATTTAGGTCTTTAATCCATTTTGAGTTTATTTTTGTGTATGGTGTTAGGGAGTGTTCTAATTTCACTCTTTTACATGTAGCTGTCCAGTTTTCCCAGCACCACTTATTGAAGAGGCTGTCTTTTCTCCACTGTATATTCTACCTCCTTTACCAAATATAAGGTGACCCTATGTGTGTGGGTTTATCTCTGGGCTTCCTATCCTGTTCCATTGATCTATATTTCTGTTTTTGTGCCAGTACCATACTGTCTTGATTACTGTAGCTTTGTAGTATAGTTTGCAATCAGGGAGCCTGATTCTTCCAGATCCATTTTTCATTCTCAAGATTGCTTTGGCTATTCAGGGTCTTTTGTTTTTCCATACAAATTGTGAAATTTTTTGTTCTAGTTCGTGAAAAATGCCAGTGGTAGTTTGATAGGGATTGCATTGAATTTGTAGACTGCTTTGGGTAGTAGAGTCACTTTCACAATGTTGATTTTTCCAATCCAAGAACATGGTATATCTCTCCATCTATTTGTATCATCTTTAATTTCTTTCATCAGTGTCTTATAACTTTCTGCATACAGGTCTTTTGTCTCCATAGGTAGGCTTATTCCTAGATATTTTATTCTTTTTGTTGCAATGGTAAATGGGAATGTTTTCTTGATTTCATTGCATATTTTGCATCATTAGTGTATAGGAATGAAAGAGATTTCTGTGCCTTAACTTTGTATCCTGCTACTTTACCAAATTCATTGATTAGCTCTAGTAGTCTTCTGGTAGCATCTTTAAGATTCTCTATGTATAGTATCATGTCATCTGCAAACAGTGACAGCTTTACTTCTTCTATTCTGGTTTGATTTCCTTTTATTTCTTTATCTTCTCTGATTTTGTGGCTAAAACATCCAAAACTATGTGTAATAATAGTGGTAAGAGTGGGCAACCTCATCTTCTTCCTGATCTTAGTGGAAATGGTTTCAGTTTTTCACCATTGAGAACGATGCTGGCTGTGGGTTTGTCATATATGGCCTTTATTATGTTGGGGAAAGTTCCCTCTATGCCTACTTTCTGGAAGGTTTTTATCATAAATTGGTGTTGAATTTTGTCAAAAGCTTTCTCTGCATCTATTTAGATGATCATATGTTTTTTCTCCTTCAATTTGTTAATATAGTACATCACAATGATTGATTTGTGTATACTGAAGAATCCTTGCATCCCTGAGATAAACCCCACTTCATCATGGTGTATGATCATTTTAATGTGCTGTTGGATTCTGTTTGCTAGTATTTTGTAGAGGATTTTTGTATCTATGTTCATCACTGTTATTGGCCTGTAGTTTTCTTTCTTTGTGACATCTTTGTCTGGTTTTGGTATCAGGTTAATTGTGGCTTCATAGAATGTTTCTGGGAGTGTTCCTCCCTCTGCTATATTTTGGAAAGTTTGAGAAGGATAGGTGTTATCTCTTCTCTAAATGTGTGATAGAATTTGCCTGTGAAGCCATCTGCTCCTGGGCTTTTGTTTGTTGGAAGATTTTAATCACAGTTTCAATTTCAGTGCTTGTGATTGGTCTGTTCATATTTTCAATTTCTTCCTGGTTCCGTCTCAGAATGTTGTGCATTTCTAAGAATTTGTGCATTTATTCCAGGTTGTCCATAAGGCATATAGTTGCTGGTAGTAATCTCTCATGATCCTTTGTATTTCTGCAGTGTCAGTTGTTACTTCTCCTTTTTTATTTCTAATTGTATTCATCTGACTGTTCTCCCTTTTTTTCTTGATGAGTCTGGCTAGTGGTTTATCAATTTTGTTTATCTTCTCAAAGAACCAGCTTTTAGTTTTACTGATCTTTGCTATCATTTCCTTAATTTATTTTTCATTTATATCTGAACTGATCTTTATGCTTTCTTTCCTTCTGCTAACTTTGGGGTTTTTTTGTTCTTGTTTCTCTACTTGCTTTAGGTGTAAGATTAGGCTGTTTGTTTGATCTTTCTTGTTTCTTAAAGTAGGATTGTATTGCTGTAAACTTCCCTCTTAGTAGTGCTTTTGATGCATGCCATAGAATTTGGGTTGTCTTGTTTTCATAATCATTTGTTTCTAGGTATTTTTTGAATTCCTCTTTGATTTCTACAGTGATCTCTTGGTTATTTAGTAGCATATGTTTAGCCACCATGTGTTTGTATATTTTTACAGTGTTTTTTCCTGTAAATGTTATCTAGTCTCATAGCATTGTGGTCAGAAAGATACTTGATATGATTTCAATTTTCTTAAATTTACCGGTCCTTGATTTGTGACCCAAGATATGATCTATCCTGGAGAATGTTCCATGAGCACTTGAGAAGAATGTGTATTCTGTTGTTTCGGAATGGAATGTCCTATAAATATCAATTAAGTCCATCTTGTTTAATGTATCATTTAAAGCTTGTGTTTCCTTATTTATTGTCATTTTGGATGATCTGTCCATTGGGGTGTTAAGGTCCCCTACTATGATTGTGTTACTGTCAATTTCCCCTTTAATGGCTGTTAGTATTTGCCTTATGTATTGAGGTGCTCCTATGTTGGGTGCATAAATATTTACAATTGTTTTTTCTTCTTGGATTGATCCCTTGATCATTATGTAGTGTCATTCTTTGTCTTTTGTAATAGTGTTTGTTTTAAAGTCTATTTTGTCTGATTTGAGAATTGCTACTCCAGATTTCTTTTGATTTCCATTTGCATGGAATATCTTTTTCTGTTCCCTCACTTTCAGTCTGTGTGTGTTCTAGGTCTGATGTTGGTCTATTGTGGACAGCATATATATGGGTCTTGTTTTTGTATCCATTCGACCAGTCTATGTCTTTTGGTTGGAGCATTTAATCTATTTACATTTAAGGTAATTATCGATATGTATGTTCCTATTCCCATTTTCTTAAATGATTGGGGTTTGTTATTGTAGGTCTTTTCCTTCTTTTGTGTTTCCTGCCTATTGAACTTCCTTTAGCTTTTGTTGTAAAGCTTGTTTGGTGGTGTTGAATTCTCTTAGCTTTTGCTTATCTGTAGGTTTTAACATCTCCATCAAATCTGAATGAGATCCTTGCTGGGTAAAGTAATCTTGGTTGTAGGTTTTTTTTCTTCATCACTTTAAACATGTCTTGCCACTCCCTTCTGGCTTGCAGAGTTTCTGCTGAAAGATCAGCTCTTAACCTTATGGGATTCCCTTGTTTGTTATTTGTTGTTTTTCCCTTGCTGCTTTTAATATTTTTTCTTTGTATTTAATTTTTGATTGTTTGATTAATATGTGTCTTGGCATATTTCTCCTTGGATTTATCCTGTATGGGACTCTGTGCTTCCTGGACTTGATTAACTATTTCCTTTCCCATATTAGAGAAGTTTTCAACTATAATCCCTTCAAATATTTTCTCAGTCCTTTTCTTTTTCTCTTCTTCTTCTAGGACCCCTATAATTTGAACGTTGGTGCATTTAATGTTGTCACAGAGATCTCTGAGACTGTCTTCAATTGTTTCCATTCTTTTTTCTTTATTCTTCTCTGCAGTAGTTATTTCCATTCTTTTATCTTCCTGGTTACTTATCCGTTCTTCTGCCTCAGTTATTCTGCTATTGATCCCTTCTAGAGAATTTTTAATTTCATTTATTGTTTTTTCCATCACTGTTTGTTTGCTCTTTAGTTCTTCTATATCCTTGTCAAACGCTTCTTGTTTTCCTCCATTTTATTCCAAGATTTTGGATCATCTTTACTGTCATTATTCTGAGTTCTTTTTCAGGTAGACTGCCTATTTCCTCTTCATTTGTTAGGTCTGGTGTGTTTTTGACTTGCTCCTTCACCTGCTGTGTGTTTCTCTGTCTTCTCAGTTTGCTTAACTTACTGTGTTTGGGGTTTCCATTTCGCAGGCTGCAGGTTCATAGTTCTTGTTGTTTTTGGTGTCTGTTCCCCATGGTTAATGTTGGTTCAGTGTGTTGTGTAGACTTCCTGGTGTAGGGGACTAGTGCCTGTGTTCAGGTGGGTGAGTGTGTATCTTGTCTTTCTGGTGGGCAGATCCACGTTGGTGGTGTATTTTGGGGTGTCTGTGTCCTTATTATGATTTTAGGCAGCCTCTGTGCTAATGGATGGGGTTGTGTTCCTCTCTTGCTACTTGTTTGGCATAGGGTGTCCTGCACTCTAGCTTGCTGGTCATTGAGTGAAGCTGGGTCTTGGCGTTGAGATGGAGATCTCTGGGCGATTTTTGCCATTTGATATTACATGGAATTGGGAGGTCTCTTGTGGACCAGTGTCCTGAACTTGGCTGTCCCACCTCAGAGGCACACCCCTGACACCTGGCTGGAGCAGCAAGAGCCTGTCATCCACGTGGCTCAGAATAAAAGTGAGAAAAGAAAGAAAGAAAGATAGATAGAAAGAAAGAAAGAAAGAAGAAAGAAAGAAAGAAAGAAAGAAGATAAAATAAAATAAAGCAAAATACAATAAAATAAAGTTATTAAAATAAAAAATACAAAATAATTATTTAAAAAAATAAGTAATAAAAGAAAAAGAAAGAAAGATAGAAGAGAGCAAACAAACCAAAAAACAAATCAACCAATGATAACAAATGCTAAAAACTATACTTAAGGAAAACAAAAACAAAAAAAATTGGACAGACAGAACCCTAGGACAAATGGTAAAAGCAATGCTACACAGACAATATCACACACAGAAGCATACACGTACACACTCATAAAAAGAGAAAATCGGAAAAAAAAAATATATATATATAGTTGCTCCCAAAGTACACCGCCTCAATTTGGTATGAATCATTGTCTATTCAGGTATTCCACAGATGCAGGATGCATCAAGTTGATTGCGGAGTTTTAATTCGCTGCTCCTGAGTCTGCTGGGAGAGATTTCCCTTTCTCTTCTTTGTTCGCACAGCTCCTGGGGTTCAGCTTTGGATTTGGACCTGCCTCTGCATGTAGGTCTCCTAAAGGCATCTGTTCTTCCCTCAGACAGGATGGGATTAAAGGAGCAGCTGATTCGGGGGCTCTGCCTCACTAAGGATGGGGGGAGGGAGGCATATGGATTTCGGGGCAAGCCTGTGGCAGCAGAGGCCAGCGTGATGTTGCACAAGCCTGAGGTGCCCTGTGTGTTCTCCTGGGGAAGTTGGCCCTGGATCATGGGACACTGGCAGTGGTGGGCTGCACAGGATCCTGGGAGGGGAGATGTGGATAGTGACCTGGGCTTGCATACAGGCTTTTTGGTGGCTGCAGCAGCAGCTTTAGTGTCTCATGCCTGTCTCTTGGGTCTGCACTGATAGCCACAGCTCATGCCAGTCTCTGGAGCTCCTTTAAGCAGTGCTCTTAATCCCCTCTCCTTGAGCACCAGGAAACAAAGCGGGAAGAAAAAGTCTCTTGCCTCTTTGGAAGTTCCAGACCTTTCCCTGGACTCCCTCCTGGCTAGCCGTGGTTCATTAGCCCCTTCAGGCTGTGTTCATGCTGCCAACCCCAATCCTCTCCCTGGGATCCAACCTCCGAAGCCCGAGCCTCAGCTCTCATCCCCCACCCATTCCAGCGGGTGAGCAGATAAGCCTCTCCAGCTGGTGAGTGCTGGTCGGCATGGATCCTCTGTTGGGAATCTCTCCACTTTGCCCTCTGCACCCCTGTTGTGGTGCTCTGCCCCGTGGTTCCAAAGCTTCCCCCTCACCACCCGCAGTGTTCGCCTGCGAAGGGGTTTCCTACTGTGTGGAAACCTTTCCTCCTTCACAGCTCCCTCCCACTGGTGCAGGTCCCGTCTCTATTCTTTTGTCTCTGTTTATTCTGTTTTTCTTTTGCCCTACCAGGTATGTGGGGGAGTTTCTTGCCTTTTGGGAGGTCTGAGGTCTTCTGCCAGTGTTCAGTAGGTGTTCTTTAGGAGTTGTTCCACATGTAGATGTATTTCTGATGTATTTGTGAGGAAGAAGGTGATCTCCATGTCTTACTCTTCCGCCATCTTGAAGCTCCCTCCTATGGATTATTTAATTTCTCCATTGTAATTGACTAAAGGCAAATGTTTCCGACTGGCTCCCAGATGTCTGCCTGCCATGTGGTCTTCTCCTGACTGTTTTTAAACAAAGGAGAATAACATAGATAAGACAACTTCACAAAGTACAAAAAAGAAAATAACAAATAAGTAATTTTTAATAATATATGCCAGAAGTGAGTTCATCAATATATTAAGAGAACAACACAACCTTCAAATGTATGGTTCACCCCACTGGTGCAAATATAGTTTAATATTTCATAACTATAAATGTAATTCACCACATCAAAATATCATGTAAGAAAAAAATTTGACTATCTCTTTTGAAGCAAAAGATAATTTAAAAATTTCAACACCAATTTTTGGAAATTCCTTAGCAATCTATAAACAGTATAATCACTAAACATTATAAATTAAAGCTATTCAATTCTACTAACCAATATCAAACTTAATGCAGACATATAGACACAATTTTTGCGTGCTTACTCATAATTATTCATCACCGTTCTGTAATTTTTGAGTACTAAAATGAAAAAAAATCAGAAGTAGAATAGAGGTATTGAAAAGCACAAACTCACTTTAAAATTTAAAACCAGATCATTTAATTCGTTTATATAGATTTTGGTAATTTCTGTTAAAGAAACATTTCAGAAAAATATCTGTGGACATGTATATGTATTTATGTTTCTCAGTGAAAATATGCCTTGAGGAAGGCTTACAATTTAGCATTTTTGAAAATTATAGAGGCCTGTTTGTCTACTTATGTTTAATCATAATGTGATTTGAATTTCTACTAAAGACCTTAATAGTGGTTATCTCTAGGGGAAAATACTATACAAAATATATACTTTAAAATTTTAAAAATCATATTTATTATCTATTACTTGATATTAAAAGTTCAATACTATAAAAATAAAAGAGGTAATGTTATTATAGGATACCAGTAGAATTGATAATCAATGTGGTGAAAGTGAAAGGTGTCTGATATAATATATGATGTTGACAAAACTTGGTAAATGAGCTTTTAAACATAAAATAACCATCACCACGCAGAGACCAACTCACGTCATCAACTGAGAGTAACTTCCATCCTCTAGTTGTCTTCTCTCTGAGCCCAGCCACTTACTCCCTAGAGTTCTTTTCTTTATATTGCAATATCTGCACCACATGTTGATTCCATTAGGATGCTGATGGCCTCAAGATTGAGACCTTCAGGACAGTCTGTCAGAAAACAACAATCCTTACCAGTCCAGGTCCAAACAGTCAATTACTCAGTCAGAAATACTTCATGGGAGGCATCCTCAAAATGATCCAGGTTAGTCCTTGTCTCTCTCAGCCTTTTTCCCTTTAGGGTTTCTCTGTCTGTGTGAAATTAAGATATTCTTCCTTGAGCTTCTAGACTCTGGACCAGATTCCCTCTGGTTAACCACCTGGAGACAGCTCTTCCCAAAACAAACAATAATTGGTGAAAGAAACATTATATGTGTATATTTTATCCATAACTGCAGCCATAACATTCACAAAGAAGTGCCTGATACAGCCTCAACAGTAGTACCTGTTCGGCAGACTGGAGTTTCCCATTTTTCTAGAGACAACTTGTTTTTAACTCACTTTTACTTTTAAATAAAAGCCTAAAACTAAGCTTTCAAGAACATAAAAGCCACTGAGAATAAAAAGTTTTAGCAGACAACATTTTCCTGTAGAGAGCTAGCTGACATAATATATTATTTTCCACCTGCCAATTTCAACTTGAGTATGTCTGTACACACAGCCTTAGGGTTAGCTTCACACAGGGTGAATGTGACTATTTGTCAGTGCCTCAAGCCAGAAAATTCATAGGCTGTGTGTGAATAGTTTGTCTGTGAAATCCCTTGAATTGCTTGATGTGGTTGTAATATCTGTTGTTTTTTAAAACAGTTCTATTTATAGAAATTAAGGCATCACCACCACAGGACAACAGTGTGAAGCTTTCAAGAGGGTCTGTGATACATTACAGACATATTTAGTAAATCTGGTCTTGATTTAAGAATTGACACATCTTGGCTGTGGGAATGCCAGAAGTTTAATTGTCTACTCCAAAGTATAAATGAGCAAATGTTAATGTAGTAATTGAATATTGCATATCTCATAAGTTTCTTTCTTAATAGCATTAAGAATAAGGACAAGTGACTTCCTAGTCTGTTGAATTATTCTGAGGCTGACACAAATTATAGAGTCTAAATTTATTAAGAATCGCCATTTAAATTATTTTTATGGCACTCTAACCACAATTAACTAACTCTAGGCTGATCTTTAATACAATGATAATTTTTACTGTCTAAGGAAAGAATTGGAGCTGGTGCTAGTAAATTCAAGTCTTCTTAATATCATTATTATCTGAGGATAATGTTAATTAAAAGTTATATTAATAAAACTACTATAATTCTAATTTATTTGTCATAATTGTGTTTTCTGAGTTTCAAAATACAGAGTAGAATATTCTAAAAACTAACTTAGTGTCCATCCATCTTTTATATTATATTTACATGTGTTTGAGATAGCCAAATAATGTCTCTCTTATTTAAGATATTTTTTTTCTCAATTAGCCTTGAGTTTAAAATGATTAATAATTGGAGAATGTTATCATTGATAAGGTGATGTAAGAAATACTTCATCCTAAAAATGTCAGTCTTTTTCAAAAACAAAATTATTGCTATGTTCCATTTTGAAAATTCTAGAAGATAGAATTTCAGGGCCTAATATTTTCAGAACAAAAGAATCTGTCAAAGACAGCAGTGCCTTCAAATATTTCATTTTCTTAATTTGGGAATTCAGATGATCTTAAATTATATGGATATGTAAATTATTTTGGTCTTGAAGCTGATTGACTTAAAAATATGTACATTAATAATCAATTTGTCTGTAATAATTATAACATAATGAAATATATTGACTTTAATTCTTCAATTTAATCTATATTAAATGGTGTTTTCTGTGCCTCAAAGACCTTTCTAGAAAAATTCCTCTGCTTAGACTCTACCCTTGATTTGTGATCTCTGAATTTCCTTCACCTTCCTCTTCTACTTGAGAAGCAGTTCTCAATCAGGGAGAGAGTGTATTTTGGTTCTAGGTGACATTTAGTAATATCTGATGACATTTGAGATTATAACAATTAGGGTGGGAATTTGTTATCAAAATCTAATGAGTAGAGACCAGGGATGCTGCTAACTATCCTACAATGCACAGAACAGCCCCCAGAAAAAGAATTATCTGGTCCAAAATGCTGACAGTGCTGTCCTTGAGAAGCCTTGTACAGCTGACAGTGCTGTCCTTGAGAAGCCTAGTCGCCATGCAGAAAAAGCCTACCCCTGAACACTGAACCTAGCATTTCTTTAGAAAGTAGCTCCAGCACATTTGACATCACTGGTGAAGGCTATTTCAAGAAAGAGTGTTTAAGTGTCACCTTTAGTCAAGTCACTTATTAAGAAGTCAATCAACCACAAGTCACAAATTAATAATAAAATAAGCTTCATTAGTTCCAACATTTTCTCCAAGGAACAGTTTGCTAAATCATGCAAGTAGAAATAATGTCATGAGTGTGCAGGTATTAAAAAGTAAAAACTGAATCCTGATAATATACAATTTTGTGTTGCAATGGACATATCGAACATAGTATCTCTTTATTATGCAAGACTCCTTTACTCTAAGATTTATGCATGGATTTTACATATTGGTTATGTGTGCAAAAAACAGCTATGACATTAAGACACCAAATATTGCTTAATTCAGCAATCTTCTCATAGTTGTCAGGCTTTGAAAATTATAGTCAGTGCATGATCTGAGTTATTTAAATAATATCCATGTTTTTTGTAGAGTTATAATAATATACATGTCTTTATACATCATGCAATATATAGTCACATCATTATGTCTATACTGATATGAAAAGCAATATGATGCAAAAACCTCATTACTCAAATTACAAGTTAATATTGGATAAGAATTTGACAAATTAAAGCTCATAGATGTTCTCAGTGCCATGATTAACTCACAGTTTGACCTAAAAGTATAGTGTAAGTAAGGATTGAATTGTTATACAGTCTAAGAAGACTCGAATTACAAGAATTTTGCTGACACTTCTATTAACAGACAAATGGCTTCCAGCCTTACAAATTTGTTCTCTGTCAAAAGCTGCATGGGTCACAGGAGTAATTCACCACATTCATATTCTACACTTTCAGTACTTAGTTTCATCACACTTCTTTGTAATGCATTGTGTTAAAAAATAAACTGAAGCACTTTAAACATTTCAAGAGCTTATTTGCACATAACATCAATTCAAATCAGGCAACACCAAACCAGGAGTTGTTAGGAGTACTCCACTGGCAGGAAATAGGGGAGATATTTTTACAGAGAAGTCATGGAAGCAAAATGAGGAAATTGTCTGATTGGCTTCAAGTTTAAGGCTGCATTATTTGGGAAAGCTGGCTAGCTGTTTGTGACTGATTCTTCCTAAGTTTCTTATTCTTGAATTTGACTGCATTGATTCTGGCTTAGTTTTAGTTTGCTTACACAGGCTGTTAAGACATCAGAGCCACCTCCTTGTTTAATAACTTTAATACCTGTAAGTTTTTAAGCATTATTTAAGTATTATTTTAATCTATCTCTTAAAATATGGGCATTATTTCCTTCAGAAAGCCAGAAATTCCTAGAAATTGGATATATATCATATTTATTTGTACTCCCATTTCTAATGTCACAAGGCTAAGCAAGTCATAATAAATGATTCATCATGGAATAACATATTCTTACCTTTTCTAGTCCATCTTGTAGTCAGTGAATTGCATTTGTAAAATATGTGGCTGGAGAGAGGATGTGGCACATATATACAATGGAATATTACTCAGCCATAAAAAGAGACGAAATTGAGCTATTTGTAATGAGGTGGATAGACCTAGAGTCTGTCATACAGAGTGAAGTAAGTCAGAAAGAGAGAGACAAATACCGTATGCTAACACATATATATGGAATTTAAGAAAAAAAAATGTCATGAAAAACCTAGGGGTGAAACAGGAATAAAGACACAGACTTACTAGAGAATGGACTTGAGGCTATGGGGAGGGGGAAGAGTAAACGGTGACAAAGCGATAAAGAGGCATGGACATATATACACTACCAAACGTAAGGTAGATAGCTAGTGGGAAGCAGCCGCATAGCACAGGGAGATCAGCTCGGGGCTTTGTGACCGCGTGGGGGGGGGGGAGGGGGGGGGGGGGAGGGAGGGAGACGTAAGCAGGAAGAGATATGGGAATATATGTATATATATAACTGATTCATTTTGTTGTGAAGCTGAAACTAACATACCATTGTAAAGCAATTATACTCCAATAAAGATGTTAAAAAAAAAAAAAAAAAACAAATGTATGATGGAAATTCCAGTTGCCCTTAGCCCACCAGCCTTCCATCAGTATGACCTCCAACACTCAGTTCAGTTTTTATGCGAATGATACCATTCTTTGAAGGACCTAGAAATATAGTCAGCCATTCTTCAACGTAGTTCGGTATTCTCCATCATCCTTTTGCAGGACATCTCAGCCCACACAAAAGTGTTATCAGAACGGAAATGCCCAGAGATTACAGCTCCCACACTCTTCTTTGCTCAGAGTGAGTTTGTTGCCTAATTTAGCTCTGCAGATTAGTCACTGTCTGTACAACTTTAGTTTAGAGTAAAAGTCAAACCTGGTTAGGACTAAGACTACTTCCAAGACTGTGGGGATTTACAGTTCCTGACATTCTCAAGAGCAACTGGTCTAGAACAGCTTGCAATGAGCCAGTCCAGAGGCTGAGGGTGTGGCTACAACTCTAAGGGTTACATAGATGTTAACTGTTGTTTTCATTATGGTGATTGCTCTCAACTCTGATGTATGACTATGGAGTTTATCACAAGGTGATGAAGGCTGACTTTCTGTACCCCTCCTCTGTCAGCTGTACTTCAGTTGAACCCTAGGGTCACATATCTGAATGGATGGAACAAGGCATCTTTGGGGTTCCAGCCTCTGTGTTGAGGTATAGAGCATACTATGTCTCCCCAGCCCATTTGTCCTCTGAAACAAGCTCTCACATCTCTCATGTCTCATGTCTCTTTTTATCTCATGCTGAAGTTAGGTACTTACCTCCTCAGAGGGGGGAGTCTGTTTTGCTTCCACTATAATTGAAAAGCACAACCCCCTGAAACAAAACCTCTCTTTTAAATTTAAATTCAGTTCATGATCCCCTGGAAATATGCTTTAGCTAGCCTGTAGAAGTTTCCAAGTCCACATGTTTTAACCTATTAATACCTATTCATTTTTGCCATTACCTGTATTAAATATATTAAAATTTATAAGACTATATACAGATGTGAAAACCAAGGGCTTGAGTTTTTAAATAACTAGGCCAAAGTCATATTTTCATAACTGGTATCTGGATAACACCAGAACCCTAGACTCCTGCCAAACTGTGGCAGACCCTTGCATTTTCCTCTGTTAATTTCTAGAGACATTCGGTTTCTTTTGGAGTTTTTCATTACTGCAATGGCCAATTATAAATAGGATGTGAGAATGTTCTATTGGAAAATTGTTTTAAATACAACTGTATTTTCATCGGCAGTAATTTGAAAGTAAAAACATGTAAAAAACAGTGTGTCTGTGTGTGTGTGTGCATACTCACATATATATGAGAAATCAGTGTTCCTAGTACAGAGTATTTTCTGAGGGACATGTGTTTCAGAGTACTATTTAGATACTTTTTCTTTACATTCTAATTATGTGTTAATCATTAAACCCAGAGGGTATAGGAATTGCAGTGATAAACATCTTAGTTCCTGACGCCTCCTTACTTATACACCTACAGAATGGAGAGAAATCTATTCTAAGCTGCTAAAGCATGTTCATTCTGTTCCATTGCTATTGTCACTATTAATTTCATGACTCCTGCTTTAGATGAGAGTGTCTCAGGGTCATTTGGGGACCTTGTAGCATAAACATATATCTTGCTTCCCTGAATAAATGCAATAATAACTCTGAACTTGCTGCAAACTGTTACATATAAACTCAACTTTTACATTTTTTCTCCCAATTGGGCTCTATACGCTACAAATAAAGAGAATTTACATTTGGGATATACTTAAGACATTTTTTTTCAGTTTCAAGATTTTCTTTGTTTAGAAATAAAGGGTTAACTTGTGAAGTCATAAATTGATTTATAAAAGACTTTTATCTGGGCAGGTGGCAGTTTAAGATCTTATCTAATTAACTAAAAAGTTATTCTCAGACATTTTCTTTTTATTTTATGTAATACATGATATGGATGGAGGACATTTTAGGGGCTGTAGAATAGTCCAGGGTAGATCTAATGTTGTCAGAGTTTGCAAGGAAGCAAGATGACCAAATATTCCCTTGAATTTTCCTAATATTTGTAACCTATTATTTGTTTGCTTTAATATAGTTATTATGTAATTAATCAGAGACTGTTAACACCTAAAGCAATCTGATGCCTCCCCTTAGAGTTGATGGGGAAAAAAATATTTAGCGAAATTTTAATACTACTAAGGTTACTTTGCTGGTTTATAGTTTAATCTGGACGATAACAGAGGCCCCCTTGGTGTTATTGCCAGTGCAATAAGATACGTTTGAGTGAAGACTTGAGCAGGTCTATTAATGTACTGGCAATGACAGTCAATAAAAAAAGAAGTACAAAGCCTATTTTCTCTTTCAAGAAAATAGTTGATAGTGAAAAATACAAAATATATACACACAGGCTTAGTTGAATATCATTAAATCTATCAGGGAAAACACTGAACATGCATTAATTAAATACAAATATATTGCTATACCTATCAATATATGGATAATGATATGGAGATATATACACTTAATACTCAAAACATCTTTAGCAATTATATACTATTATCCTATTATTTCCATTTTACAGATAAGGGACTAGAGTAGGACTGCTTAACTTACTGATACTTTAACTTATTTTTTTTTTTTTTAATCCAGCTACACAGAGTTCTTTTTTTGCTCACTGAAACAGTACATACTCAAAAAGTACTCAATACGTAGAGAAACAGCTAATAGTGCTGCGTTGAAATGCAAATCCTTTTTACTTCAATAATCATGTTCTTGCTAATACACTGTTTTGCTTTCATTTGAAAAAACATACCAGTGTGGCAGAAACAAAAATAATATTGATTGGTGGTGTCTTTTAAAGCTTCATGAAGTAATTGATATAAAATACCTGGATGAGCTATTTCATTCAAAAGTGTCTGTATAGTACTTCACAGAGGACCATACACAAATATGAGCACACTGACTTGATGACAATGAATATAACTGTCTCATGCATGATTATAAAAATTTGTTTATGGAAGATATGATAAAACACACTTTGTAGAAGGCCAAAACCAAATCAACAACAGCGATATGATGAAAATTACCAAAATTTAGTTGCTAGGTATGTCAGGACAATGTGCAGAAAATAATTAACACTAGTACTTAATATAATTTTTACCAGCTATATAGGCATGAATTCTACTGGAAATATTACAGCAGAACTAAACATTTTATAGGTCTTTAAATGTTTTGCTATCATTATTTACTTAACTTTCAAAATATCTCTACTTTCCAAATTTATGTTGTCATCCCCTTCCTTATAGAAGATAAACATGAGATACAAAGGGTAAAGAGATTTATCAGCATGGTTCAGATACAAAACGTTGTTAGATTGTAAAATACCTACTATAATCAGTCAGTATCCTGCAATGGATGTCTGATTGGATGTGATTTTGTAGTCAGGAAAGACAGTTTAAAATCATTTACAAAGTATCCCAGATCTTTCAATAATAAAGTCAGAAATTTGACTGACACCTGAAATTAACTTGTCATAATTTAGGGTGAAATCAATACCCATCTGGAGCCATCTTCTATCCTTCTGATTCATATGTATTGCAGGAAGAGAATTATAGCCATAGAGAAATTATCAAAAAGTTATAAATTCATCAATTCTTTTTTTTTCTGTGTTACCTTCACTCTTTTGGGGGTATTAGAGTAGATTTTTTTGCATGGTTGTAATCAGTAAGATGAATACCATTTCACTTTAATCATAAAAATTACTTTCATATTTATTGGGTACAGATATTTTATTGATTAATGTGTCATGTTCAATAAAATATTCTCTTTTTTAGGTTTATTTTGTGACTTTTTTCATTTTCTTTCTAATAATATTGCAATGCATATGTTTGAATATTGTATTCTATTATTTTAAGACATCTTAGAATGGAAACATTAGGTTAAAGGCTAGTAACTTTTGTTTCCATGGATCTTGATACTGCTAAGTATATGAAAAAATAATTATTCCAATTTATACTATAGATACAGGTTTTACAACATACATAAAAACATGTGCAAATATAATTTAAAATATAATATCTGATAGTCTGTATGTGGCTTAACTTGTATTTCTTTTCCTAGTAGGGATATATATTTTATACATTTTCCCATCTGACTTTCTGATATCTTGTTACCCCACCTATAGTGTAAGCAGTTTAAATATCCTATGGAAACAAAGTCTTGATGTATTGTTTTCATTTTCTTAAAATTTTCATTGAAGCTAAGTTTTGCATTTTCACACAAGAATTTGTCAGCTCTTTTGGTGTGGTTTCTTATATCACCTCAAATTGTATAAAAACAACAGACTTTGGAGATAAACAAACAATAATAATTAATTGAGCCAAAGTTACACCTTGGTAATGGAACTTCCAATGAATGTTGCCACTACTCCTATAACAGACAAAATGCTCGTGTTATGTAAAAAACACAATGTCATAGCACCTGCACTGAGTTCTGTTCAAAGCTCTAATGTTAACTATTTATGAAATTTTGAAAAGCCTACTAAGCTTATCTTAACTTTAGTTTATATATTTGTATGTTCATGTCAATGTTGTCTAAACCATATACAGAGAAGTCAATTAAGTACAATATCAGTATATTATATAGCAAAAAATAAAAAAAAATATATCAGAGAAATATTGCTTTATGAAAGGTATTTTTAATTCAGTAAAATATATTATTTTCTATGGATGATGGTGAAAAAAAAATATACATATATATTTGAAAGTCCCTAAACTAAATTTCCCATTCTATTGTGTTATCTAGTTCTCTATGTAATCTTCCATTCTGTTCTGCCCAATTTCCATTTAAATATATCTATAGAGTGACTAATTTCAATAACTTCCATTCTGTTTTTAGTTTTATAATTTTGATTTGATTCTCGTTTACAAGTTTCATTGAGCTACTGAAATCCCCCATCTTGTGATCTATTTTTTTAAGATAATAACGACAATTATTTTTAAGTCTGTGTCTGATAACTCTACTGTTGAATTATCTGTGAGTCTATTTCTATTGTCTGCTTGTTTTTTCCTATTATTTAGTCAAACAAAGACAAGCATTTACCTCTTCCCAAACTATTTTCTTATTGTTTTCTATGTTGTGTTCTTCTCTGTTGTCCTTAATTTTTGCCTAGTTCACTCCTCTCATTCATTTAGTCTAAACTATGATAATTTATTTATCCCACAAATGAATAAGAGTATTTTACTTGAAAGCCCATAAAAGATTATTTTTAAAGATTCCTTTCCCAATTCTCTAATGCAAACTATCACCCATTATTCTGCTTCATAACATACTTTATAATTTACTAACATTTATCATAATCTATAAATTATATTCTCATTTTAATTTTTATTGGCTTAATGTCCAATTGCCACACGTTTTATCATGCTTTACATTATCATGTTTTACATTATCATTATCTACTCATTAATATCCTATCATAGATTATCAATATATTTTTCTCTTTTGATATGTTAGTTCACTGGTTAATAAAATAAGACAGAAATAGTCCATTTTTATGTATCTGTATTTTAGTACAATTTTTTCTGTGTCTATATTAATAATGTGAATATTATCATGATTTACACACTGAGATTAAAGGCTTTAAGTATGGACCTTAAGATTCCTAAATTCAGCCGAACACATATAATAAGATGTTATTTTTCTTTAAAATTTTAACAAGTAAGTAATTATCACTACTATCAGAAATGAGGTACTATTAAATTACAATGAGTAAAGTGAAAAAGAAGAAGAGGTCATTCATTTTGAAAAAGGTGATTCAATGTTCCTCTTCAGGTTGAAACTGAATTATGTACATAATTAAAATGTGTCTTGATGAGTAAATTATTTCTAAACATTTTCAATGTGTGTCTGTGTGTGTGTGTCTGTGTGTGTGTGTGTGTGTGTGTGGCGGGGGGGACATGTGTCCAACATGAATACATCTGATACATTAATGAGTAAGACAAAAGTGAAATAATATAGACATATGTTGGCATTTTGCTTGGCAATGGCATGAGTGATTTCTTTGCTCAATCAGCTAATAGTTTTCAAATACTGGAAGGATATATCTCAATTTTTGTGCTATTTGTAATTAAATAGCTACAGATACAGTGTACTTTTAAGATTAATCTGTAATACTAATATATCCTCCATCGATTTCTTAATACTAGACACTCAACAAAACAATAGATCATGCCTTAAATTTTAGCTTTTGTGGATTTCCTTTGTGTAAATACTCCTACCATGGTCGATTTAAAATTATCAAAGGGAGGTTAGTGAATTCTCTTTGAGGTAACAAAAATTCCTATTACATCCTTAGTTCATAATGTCTCAATTTAGTAAGTGAAAATATTGTCCATCATATTAATTAATACCTCTTATTTCTTATAAAGCTTAAGCATTCTCCCCCTGTTCCCCTGGAGGACCAGTTGCAGATGGGCCATCTGCTACCTAGGAAAAATGAGGACGTGAAGTCAGCTTCTCTCATTCTTGCTCACCTCCTCCCACACTTACTTATTGCTGTTTCTGACCTTCCCAGGAAACTTTTTGGTTGACTGGTACAATTGTAAAAAGGTTTTTTTGGATCTCTGGGCCTAGCAGAAGTCAAAAATATTTATCTTTCTCACGGACACATTGATAGATCCTTAATAGCCTCATTAAGAGGCTATTATTCCCATGACAAGGATGACACATTTTTTTCTTCATATGTCTGGTACCATTCCAAACTTGATTGGTTTCTATTTGTTTTTTGTTTATCTGTGTGTTGTTTGGATAATGCACTTACACAGATTCATTCTGTTGTGGGTATCACCAGGATTTAAAATGGCTTGAACTTTCCCCCTCTCTCTCTCTGTCTCATAACCCACCTCTCTTTCATGGAAAACACCTGTACATATTTTTATCTAGACAAAATCTGAAAGTGAAAGCCAATCCCAACACTAAATTAACTCTTCTTTGCTCTGGCAAACCCATTTTTTATCTTCTGGATTTCTCAGACAGGAGCCAGATTCCATTCTATAGTTCTGGGCTCACTGTGGGAAAGACATATCAAGCTCTTCAAGTTGCCTGAAGAAGCCCCTTGCACTACAATTAAGCTGAGGAGCTGACATGCCCTCCACCTTCTTTTGGGTGAGGGGATGTGTGTGTGTGTGTTTATGTGTGTGTGTCTTATGCATATGCACATGTGGTAATACAGGGACAGCTCTTTCCAAAGAAATCCTCCACACAATATCCTTTGTTACTCTCAGCTCTCTCTACCCTTTAATGTCCTTATAGTGTGTTCAGGAGAACTGTAACTGATTTTTGACAAGATTCTTTATAAATTCTGTGTATGGTCTAGTATTTCCTTTGGAATACACATATATTAGATCTTAGTACTTCAAACAAAATTTGAATTTTAGCTGGTTATTACACCATAAATGTGGGTAACACCATGAGATTTTTCCAATCTACTATCAAAACTGTTCTCATGTCTTTCATTCAAACATACACATACATATATAAACATCTCAGGTACCACATATTCATTATATTAAAAAAAAATAGAAGCTACAAATAAATGAAAAAATCATAAACAATGAAATGAAGTACACCCAAAATTAATTTCCCAGGAAAATCTGCTTTATTTTGTGCCCATGCACATAAAAATATGTACAGATATAGACTCCCTATAATTATTAGTACCTGTGTTCTCCGTCCCTCCTATTCTTGCTTTATACATTGTGCTCCTCATACCCTCTCAGCAAATACAAACCATTTTAATTTCAATGGCAGTATGTGTTCTAGTTCATGAATATATTAACTTTCCTGAACTAATCCTCTATCATTGAATATTCAGGTGGGGTTTTTATTTCTATGTAAACCACAATACTATAAACAAATTATATGTGTATCATTTATGTTAGTTTCCTTAGAAAGGTATATACTTTTCATTAATCTCTTTTGGTGTTCATTTGCATTTAATAAGTATTAAGCCTTAAACCAAAGGTATACTTTCTAAAGTAGAAATTTAGGTATCAGTTAATGAGAAAAGGATTTATTTGTTCCTTGAGAAATCCTTGTAATTAAGCAATTGCCTGATATTGCTTACTTATAAATCTGAATTAAATAATATATATTATTCATATGATAACCCCCCTTACTTATTAATATTTTGGTAGACAATCTGAAATCAATGACTATTTCTAAAAATATCCATTTCCAATGATCCACAGTAATCCTACATGCTTATGTAAAATTCAGTTATGCTTCCAACACCTGCTAAATTAGGTTAGAACACTTATCTAGCAGTCTCTCTCTGTATTGTATTGGGTCATTATTCTAGATTGTTCCAAAAAATTATCTCCCAGAAGATTATGGAATAAATAAGAAAAGAAACAAAATGGAGGTAATGAGTTATACAATTATTTTAAAAGTTTAGTACAAGTTAAGGAAAGTGTGTCATTTAAAAAAAATACATATTTTGGGTATTATATCATTTTATCCCTTCTAATTCTGAGGATATTCTGCAAAAATTAGAGAATACAACAATGATGTAGAACTCACATGCTTTTGTTTTTCTGGAATTGCCCATTATGATAACTGACTTGCATAGGAAAAACCTTGCATTAAAATGTAAATGAGGGCTTCCCTGGTGGTGCACTGGTTGGGAGTCCGCCTGCCTTCCAATGCAGGGGACACGGGTTCGTGCCCTGGTCTGGGAAGGTCCCACATGCCGCGAAGCGGCTGGGCCCCTGAGCTTTGGCTGCTGAGCCTGCGTGTCCGGAGCCTGTGCTCCGAGCGGGAGAGGCCAAAGCAGTGAGAGGCCCGCGTACAGCAAAAAAAAAAAAAAAGTAAATGAATTTTAAAGACAGTGATTGCAATAAGGATGTGAAGCAGGAATTCTCTTACCTAACGTTGTCTCTCTTAGTTACATGCACATTTGGTAGTATAGTATTTAAAGATGACTGTTTTAGGCCATAAATGTGCACTTTTGAAAGTAATGATCTAGACTCCTCAATAAATGTGCAAAACTGCAGAATATATTTTATTATCAAAAGTTGGGAATTTAAAAGTTAGACCTAAATTTTTTTAATGTAACTATCTTTAAATGTGATATTTTTCCTTGAGTATGACTTTATTCTCAAGGGAAAGGCCTCTATTAATTCCTGGCTAATGCATTAGAATTCTGCATATATGGCTAATGAGGTTCAGTTTGGGCTGTTTATACCTGTTGAGCACTCTGTCCATATGACCCATCAAGAGAGTAATGGAAATATGGACATTGAACAGGCTGAATTAAGTTATTGAATGAAAATAAACATAATTCTACTAAAAAAGACTGTTTCTCTTTTTGGTTTGCTTAAAACTCTGTAAATAGAACAAAACAACATCAATAAAAATAAAACTGAAATTATTTCTGTTGTTAAAAAACATATATCCCCTGTGATATATGTAGAAAAAAATCAGGTCAAGGAAACTTTAAAAACTACTAATTGAATAATATTTAGAGATGCAGTATTTTACTTAATATTTGAAATCACTGAATGGAACTCTTTGGCATAAACCTTTCATAACATATATTATCGGAGAAAAAAAGTGATCCTGTGCCTTTAATTTCCCTTTCTGAGAGAGGGAAGGCTGCACACCACTGACAGGCTCACTTGTTCCTGTCTTTAATGTGCAATCTGTTTTCTCCAGCGGAGGGCACTCAGTGTATCACAAACTCAAGCATTAGCACCAACAAGCTCTGAGCAACATCAGTCTCTGGAAAGCCTTCTGAATTAGACAAGGCCTGCCTCTCAGCACAGCTACAAAACACTTTAAACCTGACCAGCTAAATGGATAAACCTAGCCTGCATAGCTTTTAAACTGGGGTATCATACAGCACAGGAGGCCTACTTGCTTGAAGAACTGAAAATCCAGAGGATGATTTGCTTTATCTGGGAATGGCAAAAGCCAGCACAATAAGGAATGCCAGGTATTCTGAAGATTTTCTTTTTCTTTTTCTTTTTTTTTCCTCTCTTTTTACAGAGAAGTTGGTTACCTTCGAGATGGGCTGTAGCTCTTTTGCACAGATTGCCAATTACTGCTGATGGGTCTCTGGTGAATTACACAATGATGCTCAGAGCCTAGAGGCCCTCCCCCCCCCCCCCACCGCTTCCTTCTCCCTGCCCCCCAACCCACTACGTGCTGATTTTTTTTTTTTTCCTATATGTATATATATATTTTTTGTCTGTCCCCTCTGGGGAAGTTTGTATGGGGCTACTAGCTGACATGTGGGATCAGAATGGTGTGAATGACAGCCGCACTGTATCATGAAGGTGGTGGTGGTTTCAACACGTGAGACCAAACAAGAAGAAAGCTGAGAGAGGGGGGAACCGTTTTGGATGACAAAGGATGGGTAAGTGAACTTTTGTTGTTTCCTTCTTAGTAAAGCTGATCCTCTTGGCTTCGTATTCTCAGTCGTGGCATTAGCTGATAAAAGACGGGAAAACAGGCAAAAAGCGGCAGCCTCGGAGTTTGCCAGTTGACTCACTATAGTTGCTATTATATTTTTAGATCATTTTCCTTTTTCTCGTTTTTTTAAACTGTAAATGCATAACATGGACTTAAACAGACTGGAGAAATATTTTTCAGACTGTCTCTTCCGAATGCGTATCCTGGCTTGGGAATTGAGCGTGAGATAAATGTTATGTTTCCTTCTATTTCTTGATAATATTAACCATGCTTGTATTTCTGGTTGCTGTCAGGAAGATTGTTAACACTTTACTGCGTGTGTGTAGGGGTGGGGTCATTACTTTATCAGAGGTCGCACAAGGGCTTGTTTGATTTTTGAGAATTTCCCTTGAACCCAGCTTCAAATTTTCCAGCAGTCATTTGCCAGTTTTTTTTTTTCAAGTGTGACTGGCTCCCCCCCCCCCCCACCCCTTTTTCCTGTCTGGGAGAGCTGGAATGTATTTCAATGAGTCTGTAGCTGGCAAGAGGACAGAGAGCAAGATTGGGTTTCAAATTTAAAAAAAAAAAAAACTCTTAACAGTAAAAGAAGTTTTTGTTTGTTTGTTTTGTTTTTTAAATTAGGGATTTGGCTGATTGCCTCTTGGTTAAAAACGTGAATATTTAAGATTAATAAAGAAACTGCAGCACAAGGTACTTTTTTTTCCCCTCACCGCTAAGAAATAATAAATCTACTGTTGATAGAGGAAAGAAGTCCTTTAACATGCTATGACTTGGAAATGCAGCATAAGTGCCAATAGATTGCAACTTTGCAGGTTTTCTGAAGTTAATGGAGGCTGGGGAGAAAAAAAAGTCGTGAGAAATTTGAACAGGTTGGGATAGGGGGGAAATAATACTCTGCTGTTTCTCTGCTTGTTTATCCTCCAAATTTGCAAAACCAACTGTGTTAAATATATCAGAAAAAAACTAGTGCTACCCAAGATTATTTTGTATTTTATGCAAATATTTAATAAGAATTTGATAGTCATAGCTTTGGAGTGTTCTGTGTTATTAGTAGTTAGGACACTGAGCCTGTGATCACTGAGCAGGAGAGCCTCAGTAGGAATCTCTTCCTGAACGTTGAGAGCATATATGCTTATTAACACATTGAGAGTACCTCCTGCTGTTACTAGTCTTCATACCATGCTTCACTGGCTGTTTATACTGGTCCCAGGGACATTTTTTCAGAGCTCCTATATGGTTATCTCATTATGCAATAAGGATGCAATTTCAAGCAAGGAGAACTTGGGTTACCTTGACAGTTTACTGAAGCTCCTTTGCCAAATCACAGCCTCTTTACTCAACTAAGAAAGATGTACAAGTACAGGGCTTACTAAGATACATTTTTCCCATTACCAGAAGACTTAGTACTCTTCCTTTTAGTACTGGTGTTCAATAGAGTGACTAGCCAAACACTGATGTTATTAAATGTCGCCATTATGTGATACGATAGCTTCGGTGTTTTTCAGTATTTGATGCACGTATGAACTCCTGAAACTCAGGAAGCTGTGCTTAGTTCTATGACACTGGCGATTTGGAAATCAAGGAAGAAAACATGAAACCTAAATAGCAAACATGCAACACTGAAGAAAATAAAGCTTTAAGTGTCAAATACATTGTTCTTAAATCAACTGTCCCATTACTACACTAGATGAAATGCCCCTGATATTGGTAAGCTGGTGGTGATTTACATTAATAGCTTTACAATGTGCATTTGTCTTCTTTTAATATTGTAGGTTTCCATTTAATTACGCAGCTGAGAGGCATGCGTGTAGTGCTAGTGCTACTTCCTACACTGCTGCTTGTTATGCTCACGGGGGCTCAGAAAGCTTGCCCAAAGAACTGCAGATGTGATGGCAAAATTGTGTACTGTGAGTCTCATGCTTTCACAGATATCCCTGAGAACATTTCTGGAGGATCACAAGGCTTATCATTAAGGTTCAACAGCATTCAGAAACTCAAATCCAATCAGTTTGCCAGCCTTAACCAGCTTATATGGCTTTATCTTGACCATAATTACATTAGCTCAGTGGATGAAGATGCATTTCAAGGGATCCGTAGACTGAAAGAATTAATTCTAAGCTCCAACAAAATTACCTATCTGCACAATAAAACATTTCACCCGGTTCCCAATCTCCGCAGTCTGGACCTCTCCTACAATAAGCTTCAGACATTGCAATCTGAACAATTTAAAGGCCTTCGGAAACTCATCATTTTGCACTTGAGATCTAACTCGTTAAAGACAGTGCCCATCAGAGTTTTTCAAGACTGTCGAAATCTCGACTTTCTGGATTTGGGTTATAATCGTCTTCGAAGCTTGTCCAGAAATGCTTTTGCTGGCCTGTTGAAGTTAAAAGAGCTCCACTTGGAGCACAATCAGTTTTCCAAGATCAACTTTGCTCATTTTCCACGTCTCTTCAACCTCCGCTCAATTTACTTACAATGGAACAGGATTCGCTCCATTAGCCAAGGCTTGACATGGACGTGGAGTTCCTTACACAACTTGGATTTATCAGGGAATGATATCCAAGGAATTGAGCCAGGCACATTTAAATGTTTGCCCAATTTGCAAAAATTGAATTTGGATTCCAACAAGCTTACCAACATCTCACAGGAAACTGTCAATGCGTGGATATCATTAATATCCATCACTTTGTCTGGGAATATGTGGGAATGCAGTCGGAGCATTTGTCCTCTATTTTATTGGCTTAAGAATTTTAAAGGAAATAAGGAAAGCACCATGATATGTGCAGGACCTAAGCATATCCAAGGTGAAAAGGTTAGTGATGCAGTGGAAACATATAATATCTGTTCTGAAGTCCAGGTGGTCAACACAGAAAAATCACAGCTTGTGCCCCAAACTCCCCAGAAGCCTTTAATTATCCCTAAACCGACAACCTCAAAATCTGACCCCAGCCAGTCCACTCTTGAAACACCAAGCCCTTCCCCAGGGTTTCAGATTCCTGGCACAGAGCAAGAGTATGAGCATGTTTCATTTCACAAAATTATTGCAGGGAGCGTGGCTCTCTTTCTTTCAGTGGCCATGATCCTCTTGGTAATCTATGTGTCTTGGAAACGCTACCCAGCCAGCATGAAACAACTTCAGCAACATTCTATTATGAAGAGGCGGCGGAAAAAGACCAGAGAGTCTGAAAGACAAATGAATTCCCCTTTACAGGAGTATTATGTGGACTACAAGCCTACAAACTCTGAGACCATGGATATATCGGTAAATGGATCTGGGCCCTGCACATATACCATCTCTGGCTCCAGGGAATGTGAGGTATGAACCATGATCCTCCTAAAAGCGTTTCTACTGTGGGAAAGGAGAGGTAAATGTTTGAAGCTCTAGAGGTATCTCTAATCACTAGAAAGAGTAATGACCCTTTTGCTTTTGGGTTTTGCTCAGTGTGAAAGGTTACTTAATTAAATTACAACCACCAGGAAATTGACTGCTTTTTTTTTTTTTTTCCTTAAATGGTTGAAACTTGAAGGAAGTTCATTCAAGGATGATATTAAGTTGGAATAAAGCACTATGTTAAAACATCTGTTTTTCAACAGTTTGTATACAGGGGTTGGACTTACAAACACACATACACACAAAACTCTTTTCATCCTAAAATTTATGTCTGGTTCTTGTTGTTTGACTTTTGTAATCAAGTAAAGAAGGAGGGGCCAGCTTAATTTAAAAACAAAGTGACTTTACCAAAATTCCAGGAGGTAATGAAGATTTAAACCAAAGAGCAATTTACCCAAGGGTTGATTTTGTTGTACATTTTTTAGTTTTAATTAAAGCATGCAGCAGAAATCTCATAGGGATAACTGCTTCTGTGTTACTTGCCATTTAGTTATTATACCAGCATAGAGAATGTCAGGCCTATTGTGTAATTGTATTAAGGCGTTTAAAGATGTGTTTTTTCCTCCTTTCCTTCCTTCCTGCCTTCCTGCCTTCCTTCCCTTATTTCTCCCTTCCTTTCTTTCTTTTCTTCCTTCCTCCTTTCCTTTCCTTTTTACTTTTTGTTTTTTTATTACTGGACATAGATCACTTTTCAAAGTTTTCTTAAGTGCTGGCTTTATGTATGTAATCAGAATGAAACTTAAATTCTACATTTTGGCTTTGTCCCTGGTAACTAAAATCAGGTCATGATGTTGTGGATGATTTAGCAATAACATAATGACAAACATAACAGGGACTGTTTGTCAGTGTTGCTGTCATCCCCAAAGACATAATGTGTATTCTTGTTAAACTAATCCAAAACTAAGTGATGCAAATAGTTATAAATAAAAAGAGAGAGATTTGGGTTCTGAGTATTTTCCCTTTCTGTAACAATCACCTCAAATGAAGGCATTTCATGTTATACTATTTTCATTTTCATGAGAATAAGTTTGGATCAGTGTCTGATTATTTAATTTTAAAGGTCATATATAGGAATGTGTTTATGAGTAGGAAAATGGTCACAGATTTCCAACTTGTTAATAAGTAATACTGGATGCAAATTATTCTTTACTTGGTAAAGTTGATCAAAAAGTGCAAAGACTGTGACTGCCTAGGCCTTGTTACAAGAATAAATTAGTAAAGAGAGGTAAAGTTCTGGCTCTGCGTCATCTTAGTATCCAATTTTACATGATTGCTTTTTTGAAAGAAAGTTTTAATGACAATTTAAAGACTTTGCCCTTTTTAATACTAGTTATAAGAGTTGAAAAATATAAATTGCTCTTTGATAATATATTCCCAAATCTTTCCATAATCCTAAACGCAGATGCTAATGAAAATGTTTTCAGACAAAGCACTGAGTCTGAAGTAATCTCCAGCTCAGTGTAATTTGGAATATGGAGCCATTCTTCGCAGAGTTCATTTTCTTCTCTTTTTGTTTGATTGAAAATAAGAAAAGTAATCCCAGACAAATTCCTGAAAGAAAGCTGTATGAGCAATTGCCCTTAAAAATTAAAGAGAATAAAAAAATTTATATAAAAGTCTAACAAGGATTGATGTTTCTATTGCAGGCTGACATTTATATAATATTTGTGAATATTAGTAAAACAAGTTCATCCTGCTTTATTCTAGATTTGTCTTCTATTTTGAGATCTTCTTAAAAACTAGTAATATAAAAATAAAAGGAAAATCCAGTCCCATTCATTCATTTTCTCTTAACGTTTATATTAGAATGGTGATTTTTATTTGTAAGAATCACCAAGAAATATTCTTAAAGAGCTAGCACTTCAGAACAAGTGGTTCTAAAACTTTTCCAGAGATCTTAAATTCCAGAGATTATCCTTTAAAGACCATAGGCATTACCATGATAGAAACAAAATAAAAACATATTTCATTCTGTAAAAAAGTGTTTAAAAATACATTTTGATATTATATGTGTTCTGTAGAGTGATGTTTATGGTCCTGAAATTGCAGTGACATTGTTGGGGTTGGGTGTGGCGTTACAGCATTAAGTAATGAAAAAATTAATTAAATGTTATAATGAAGCTATTGAGTTGAAATGGTAGCCCTACTGAAGTAGTCAAACTCTCCATGCCCTAAAAAGTAGAAAATGGTTGGCTATACATCTGAGATCATTAACTCCACTTCTGAGTGCTTGGGGTCCAATAAAGCTATGGGTTAAATGAATATTAACTTGTTTTGAAACACAAATACACAGAAACAAAGTGTAGCTGCCACTCCTCCTTTTTGTCAGTGTAATCAATGTTCAGTATATTACAGTTACAGATAGAAGTAAGAAATAAGGAAAAGTAGATTCTTAGAAATTGTTATGAAAACAATAATTTTCCCTTACTTCTTTGTCACCCCAGAGTAAAATTTCTCTTGTTGAGAAAACTTCTCTACAAAATGAAGCCAAAAGAGAGAATCGATTTGCCCAAGTTTATGACTTTTTAGGACAGTGGAGGTACGCAGAGTTTAGGTCTGGTGGTGTTTTGAGAAACCTCACGTATCAATAGCTTAGAAAAATAGTGAACCATTAATATATTTATAATACATTTTTGTGAGGTAGGTTTTTTATTCAAAACATCCAACTCTACCCAATAAAGCCATAAATATTTAACTAGAAAACTTAGCACCAAATGCTAATTTTCTAAGATAGTGCCTTGAAAAAAATTACATTAAATTGAAAATTTCACTTATATTGTTGCGGTTACCTTCAATTATCACAATCTAAATATAGTTAAAATAGTCATTTTGTCTATTTCCTTTGAGAAGAAAATAAAAATATTAACAGTCTTCCTTAGAATAATGTCTGTGAGCCACCACACACATCTAGCATGCAATTTATAAAGTAAATAATTTTGGCTCTGATCTTTATAAATTTAAAATTTTAAAGTTCCAAGTGCACATTATATGATAATAATCTGAAGGAGAATATCATAATAATTTAGGCAGTAAAACTTTCTTATATCTATAAAAGAGGGATAGAGTAGATAGCTATGAATAATTAATATGATATATGGCACAACTCCAATAGATAGATACATTTCAGTCATACTTTGAGTGGATCAGTGTGCTTGGTTGAACAGAATCATTTAATTTGTTCTCAATATGTGCTCAGAGAAGAGAACTTAAAACCAAAAGGATACAGCTTTGTCTAAAACTTAGTGCCACTGACAGAGAAAATTGCAAATACTTACTTTTGAAAATAGCTTGTGAAACTTTGGATAGCTTTAGCTCATAAAAAATTATAAGAATTATAAAGTTACTTCATTTTGCATAACAAATTTTTACTTAAAGATTATACAAAACAAAATTTTGAATACCTGGTTCTTCTAGGATATGTTTTATCAGCTGAAAATAGAAAGGACTTTTATAAAATTAGTAATTGTGAATATAAGCCAGGAGAGTTTGCCTTTTGAATTAAAAAAAAAATTGAAATTGGTAAAACCTTAACATGAATGAAAGTGGTCTCTAAAAAGATCCTGTGTTCAGAGTGTTTTAAAGAAGAAGTAATTAAAATATAAAGTTTAATGATCCCATAATGCTAATAGTGCTGTCATTAGGGAAATGGGAATATAGGTGACCCTAAGGTACATATTTTTCAAATATTTAGTATTTTGGTTACACTCTTCAAAATCAAGTAAAACAAAAATAAATTGGTTGTCATTTAGGGCTTATATTATTTCTTTCACTGCTGTGCAGTGGGTGGTATAGACCATTTCTAACAACTTATATTTATTGAAGGTATTAGGTCATATCCAAACTACTGATTTAAAGGGGAATATTAACTTCTTTCTACACTGTAGAAATTGACATTTTGAAGTATACTGAATGAATTTCCAATAACTAAAAATCATAATATACTCAAAGAGGATCCTAAGTGAAGCAGGCCCAGTATCACTGAGTTCAATACACTTTACTAATATAAAGCTGTAGAAAACAAAGTTAATTTTGGTGGCTGACTACTACTGTGTCATATTAAAATGTTACAAAATTGAAACTATACTTTGTGTATTTAAAGGAAGTCTATTTATGCTTGTGTGTGTGTGTGTGTGTGTGTGTGTGTGTACGTATATGTGTGTCTTTGTATTATGTAAGTAAGCGTATGTGCTCATATAGAGAAATAGAGGGAAAATATAAGTATATTTTGTTCATTTTGAACACTTGAAATACTAATAATAAAATCTTGGGTCATGGTGACTGGAATTTGTTACTTAGGAAAATGCTTCTTAAGAATAAATGTTTAATCATCTCTAAAATTATATGTATCTTATGTCTAGATAGTCTAGCGTTCGTTTTTGAAAAAACAGAATTTATACTACACATTACCATTTTTGCTGTGACTTTGGGTGAGTCATTTCATTTCTCTGTGAACCATCATTGAATGAGTGTAATTCAACTAGTGCAATATATCCCAACTCAAATCATTCCTCAGAATAGTCAACTTTGGAAAATCTTAGTGGTCATTCCCAGGACTACAAAAGCAAGATGGGATGTGGAGGAAAAACTGAGCTATTTATATTCATTGTCAATGAGGAGAGAGAGCACTTCTTGAGTTACTAAAACACAACATGCTCAGGTGAAAAGCCATACAATGTCTTTATGTTTGAAGGCAAAATATATTACACACATGCACACATGTGAGCGCACACACACACTTATATGTCTTCGAAATTCTTCCAAATAACTAGTTATTTTGAAAGCATTTAAAATATGACTTTAAAAAATCTATGGTCTAAATTTGATCCAACTAAATTTCATTCATGAATACAATTTTTATTAGTCTTCAGATAGTACTGGTGAAGAGTGACAGCTGCCAAGAAGGCCCAGCATGGCTAATTTAGGACAGGTTTTAAACTGACAATAAACAGTTCAATTCCTTTTTCTAGATTTAGCTCGTATTAGCATCTCATGAACAAGTTTTTAATAATTGGTTGCTCTCTAAATCCCCAAGTTGAGAAGTCTGACTCTTAGGAATGGATAGCTTTTGACACACCCCGTAATCTTTAGATGATTCCAGAATTTTTCATCCTGTGACTTTTCTATATTCAGTAAAATCTAGTAATTCTAGTTCTCAATAATTACATTTATAGATAGCTCTATGCTTTGGAAGTTGCTTGGGAATATTAGCATTGGGTACTTGGTGACTCATCAGAATTTTCATGTCTCTAGAGTTTCATGAATCACTAAATCAAAGTGAAACACTAGCAACCTGTATATCACCAGTTTTGAAGTTTTGAAAAATTTACTCTGTCTTTTGATCAGTGAAAAGCATAAAAGAGATGCCGAATATGTTTCAAAAATTAAAACTGCTGTTTATATTACCCAAAAAACTACCATTCATTGAGTCAGTTTAATAATATCTCAATATTCTTAAAATGAAAGAGAAATTGTGAGGGTATTTTTCTCATGCACTCCGTAAGCCATTAAAATGTTAACTGTTAGTTAAGGAAGATTGAGAAAAAGCACAGTATTTCCTATGATATCAGAATCACTGGCTTTTTAATAAACTGCTTTAATATGCTTGAAACTGCTCTATAGGTGTAAAGGATGTGAGTTATACTCCTGCTAAGTGGTTTAAAAATAATGCTTCCACCATCAAGAGAAATTAGGGTCCTTTAAAAGTAAGACATTTGACTTTAAGTCAAATCTTACACATTATAATACTTGTAAAGTTTGGGAATGAAATGACAGCAAAGCAAATACACATTAATAAAAGGTTAAAGTAAGGGTGAGAATATAAAATTTTCAGAAAAAATCATGTCCAAAAATTATGAACAACCTTGACTAAAAAAAAAAAAAAAATTGAATAAAACTGATGCCTCGAAATCAGATAAACAATAAACATGTGCATAACTAAATAAGATTATGATATTTAGCATTACTGTCTGTACATGGAAATGAGATATCTTTTAATATTATATAAATGGTATTCTTAAACATACATAAAAAAGTAACTTTGAAATATAATTACATTTAAACAACCATGTACAATTAAACACCCGTATATCCCACATAAATATTTCTGAAGTACTGAAATATATGTTGTAAACAGATAGTAGATTAATATATATTATAGTTTTGAATAAACCCCATTCTTTACTAACTTGACCAGTCCCCATAAATTGCCTCAAATATAAACATTTGGAGGAAACATTAAAAAATTTAATGGCATCAAAATAACTTTATTTTTCTTTTCTCATTGCCTCAATGTATCATGATGGTTTTCTGAATTTTTGGACATCCACACAGCTTCTCTCTCCTTTATTTCAGTCTTTCATATATTCATTGAATTCTCAGACTTTAGAGTTAGGGGTAAAGATGTAATAATTAAACCTAGCAAGAAGGGTCATCTCTTTTGATTTTCCTTTTATTTAAAAAAAAATGTAAAGTCTTCTAGTAGAAAAAAGTAAGGTACAATAAACATGTTTGTCACTTTGATTTTTAGAAGAGAAGTTTAAAGAAAGAGTAACTATAATATCAAAACAAAACTTCCTAAACAAATTTATAATTATCATTTTTATCTACTATTTCAGTTGTTAGGATCTTCAAATCTCATTGAATTATAAAAACTAAAAAATGTATTAGGTTTTACAATATATTTGAATTTTTGAAACAGACAAGCTAAAATGAGTATAGATGGATTTTTTTAAGAAAACTCACTGTTTTTTAGCATCTCAGTAGGCAAATGTATTCCAGAACAGAAATATATAATGTTATGAATTGATTCCATTTTGAGGTTATTTTTAATGTTAGAGCAAAACCATATAGACACTAATTTTGGAATACCAAATGATACAAAGAGGGAAAATGCTTGAAATCGTTTTATTTTGGAAAGTCAATACTACTTAATTCATCTTCACTGTATGTTTTCATTTTAAAAGATAATGATTGCTGTTTTGCTGCCTTCTTTTAAAATTAAATATCATCAGATAAATCATTGAAATTATACTGATTTTATTAAAAGAAACAAACAAGAAACAATCTTTGGGTATAAATTCTATGCTTGCTTTTTCAATTCCTCCTTCCTCCCTCAAGTCACATTTACTGAAAGTTTTTTTTTTTTCATTTTCTGCTGCAGATCTAATTATTTCCTGTGCTAGGAATTATTAAAAGTTGATTTCTTGTTTCCTTTAACAGATTCCTATTAAATACATTTATGTGCAAATGAAGCCTTGAAAATATTGGTTGTTTGTTTCAGCATAAAGTTGATCATGATGGATTTCACTATTCGATATTTATTATTTTAAATCGAGACCAGCTATTGTTAAATATTCCTAATAAGACTAAAAAAAAGAAAATAATAGAAATATAAGTTAATTATGTCTGAATCTTTTTTGGTATGGTCTCCATAGATGAAATATTGTTATTTTCTTCTGTGTTTATAGGTCTGAAAAAGTAATAGCAGAGAGGTCAGCCTTAAAGTACTTTAGGTTGATAGTCAAACCACAACATGGACCAAAATTGCATTTATCCAGTGGTTAGATCAAGGGGTAAAAAAGAGGTCTCAGAGATTTGCTTTACTTTTGTAATACTGGACAAGTAAATATATATCTGACCTTTCTGTGATATAATTTTTCCATCTATTGAACTCGGATAATAACTTTCCAACTAACTTGTTGAAATGATTAATGAGCCTATTCGGAAACCACTCTGAACTCCTCCATAAAAAAGTTTCAGTGTATATATAAATTATTACTAGCCATAAGCCCTACTGTCTAATGAAAAATGCAAAATACAATGTGGCTGTATTATTTTCATTGTTATTATTAGTTATAATGATGGTTATAATACTCCCTGATGTAGAAACAAGTGTTGTAGTTACATTTTTCATAAAGTGAATAATAAACCTGAATTTTCAGTCCCTTGTCTGAGCTGTAATTTAGTTTGGGTACCTGACACACTGATATTTAAATAGTACCTCAGGGTTTGTAAAATACTTCCTTGGCTGAATACTTTTTCATGTTTCAAAGAAAGCAGCATTTACAATTATTTTATTGGTATTAATTCTAAAGAAGAAATGGGTTATAGAAACAACTTATAAGTTTCCAATCTGATCAAGTATTGCCCTTCAGCTCATTTTCTTATCAAATGGAGGCAGTTTTAATTTCCCCAAAGTGTTTATGCATGACAAGTGGGAATTTTCAAATAATACATAGGGTATTCTTATTGAATAAGTTAATATGTGATTTTAAGAACCGGATATTTATCTAGTATATACGTATATACATACACACACACATATATTTAATGCTTTGATGTGAATAGTATTTTGGTTGAATATAATATGAGCTCTTATTTTTGCATAAATATATGGTTATGTAATTCCTATTATTTATGATATACTTAAAAGTGAAATACATTTAAATTTTCACATGGACTATTATCGTGTGCTGTAAAATAGAGGGCACCACTGGTACAAGTCCTTTACTAAAACAAGCAGGCTGTAGATAAAGAAAAATGCTAGCATTGCTAGAGAAGACAGTAAGTTGTTTTCTTTGTGATTGGAAAGACAGAATTATTCCAAATTGGAAATTCTGCCAGTTGATGAATGTTTCTTCCAATTATGTATTCTAGAATTAGGGAAGTAACCACATAATGGGGTCACAGATGCACTGGACCCACTGTGAAATGGATCTGAACCAAAACTCCATTGATTTCATGAGCCTCTACTCTGATCAGGGGACCACAATGATGTTTTGGATCTCCAGGATTAGTGTCCCTTCAGAGTTGATGTCCCCAGTAATCCACAAAAATATGATTACTTCACTTTCCCCAATGCACAGTCACCTTGGTAAATAGCTGTATGTAAATGTATTGTGATTCAAGTTAGACGTCTGTCCACTTGACCTAGCAGTCTTCCACTTATACAGACTAAGAATTTAGTAGACTGCTCCTGTACTTTTTTCAAAGGACACCATAGTTAAACAGACAACATCATAGGTGTCTTTTGAATCAAACTACATTGATTACTACTTTAACTCTACTGTCCCATATGGTAACCATGCCCATCTTGTCTTGGCACTAGACCTGTGCCACCCAAGAATCTCAATTTTCACATTGCATTTAGGGATGCCAATTCAGTGGTAGCTGTTCCCACTGTAATTTCTGTCCTGCAGTGAAGAGTGACAAGAGAGACATTAACCCTGAACTTACTTTTTTCAATCTCTTTCCCCTCTCCAGTTGCCAGGCTGTCAATCAATTTTATCATCTTGGAATATGGTCCACAGTGTTCTAACCAGATTTTCTTTAGTTTTTGAGAATTACTGCTTAGACTCCAATCTAGAAATGTAAAAGAAAAGAGAATATAAAATGTAAATATAAAATTCTGACTTTTTGCAATTCATAATTCTTTGAGCTCTCTATCCACTCATGGTCTATCTATCTTTTCTCAAATGATTAGAGGATAAGAGATGATTTAAAATGAATATTCCAACTATTTCCTCTTTAATTTTGGCATAACACCTTCCTTGAGAATGTGCATACAGTTTTCCTCCAAAACGTGAAGATTGGCAAGGATCATTGGCCTAGAAAGAAGATAGCATCCATTCTCTTTCTCATTGTGTTTCTTAGTGAGAATTAATTGGAACATGGTCATCAATTGTGTAAGCAAATATACTATTTTATTAATGTTGTCAAACTATTATTATTCTATTGATAGTAAACAAAGAGATAATCTTATTCTAAAATATGAACAAGTATAATTTTGTGGATTAACCTGACATGTTCTTATTTTTTTTATTTTCTAATTTTAAATGAATGCTTTGTTTAGGAAATGTTGAAAATATGAGATTATTTACAAAAATAAGCAAGAAATTATCAAAAAATCCCACTACACAGAGATAATACTTTAAATACTCTGCTACATTTACATCTAATAATATGCACAGATATGTGTATGTGGGTGTTTATACAATTAATTTAGCATTGAAAACTGTAGCATAGATTACATAAAGTATACTGTTACTTTAAAATTAACATTTTGTGATGAATAGAGTCACTTTTAAAAATACTATTTTTGAAATTACATCCCTAAAGTGTCATATTTTACTTACACTTCCCTTTTTTGTTGAACATTTATGATGCTTTTTTGCACGTTATAAATATTTCTTCAATGGCTTCCTCATCTAGATAGATTCCTAGAAGATAAAATTCATAGCCAAAAGAATGAAAACGTTAAATTTAACTCATGTCACCAAATTACTCTCTCAAAAATATATACCTATTTGTATTACCACATGAACTGTACAAGAGTTATTTTCCCACATATACACCAACATTATTTATCTTTTTTTTAAGAAGTTGGCAATTTTTTTAGTGTTTAATATTTATGTCTTTAGGCTGTAGAATTTTTTTTCTGTGTATTTTGTGTTATTGGATTTCTTATTTTGAAATATGGTATATAAATAGTCTGTGGTGTCAACAATAATACTAGTTTTCATTATGTATTTTTACATTGCTTTTATTTTTAGAAAGACCTTTTCCATCCTGCAAGGAAACATTTACTATGTTTTGATCACTCCTTCAATAATTTTATTTTTATATTTATTTCTTTAATCTACCTACAATATCCTTTAGTATATCACGTGAAACATGGAGCTAATTTGTTTTTTATCACTAAAGAATTATGACAAATGTGTTTTACCATTTTAATGTAGAATTTTCATATATTTGCATCATTTTTGTGTTTTCTATCTTCTTCCCATGGGTTCATTCTCTATTCTTATATCAGAATCATATGTTTACATTTTTATAGTTTTTAAGTATATTTTTAAATTTTTATAAGTGTGTCTTTACTCCTGCTGCTAAATTCCACATATATATTTTTAATTGTCTTGTTCATTCATCACTGTTTTTATTTGAAATAAAATTTCGCATCTTTCTCTCTTTGTCTCTTTTTTTCTGGTGCTCACACATACAACATACACACATACACAATATTTTGACTGGGATTATGTGGATTGATTAATTCATTTGGAAATAATTGAAATATCTACAGTTATCAAAAAGAAATGCTATAAATGTTATGGCATAAAAATGGCATAGAGTTCCATTTATATTATCTATTTCTTACGTCCTCGATAAACATGAGCTGATTTGCTTTTTATTATGATTCTAATATGTATATAAACACACACACACACACACATATATATATATGCATGTATAATTATTATCAATATTTTGACCAAGTCCTTAATTTCAGTAGATTGTTATTTTTTTTGAAATTTCTGGTTCAAAAATAATTTTGTAAAGAAAAAAATGTATTAGCTTTCTAATAGCTACATTTCTTATTTACTTATTTTTCTATATTGTATTGTCTGAATCTTCTAGAATAATGTTACACGATTATGGTGATCTGGAGCAAAATTTTTTTTTCTAATTGTGACACAGACTGTCTCCTGTGTTTTTGTACATTTTATCATTCTATTTATTCATTCACTTATTTATTCAACAAAAATGTATTGTATACCTACATTAGTATCTGTTAACACTGGGCTCAGTGCTGTGTTTACAGTAGTGGATAAAATACTTTGTTTTAGGTAAAAATTTATTTATCACATTTTTCATACCTATAGTCTCATTTATAAAATACACATTTATCAGGATGGACGTTAAGTATTACTTAGTGACTTTTTGGCACTTCGTTTTTCTCTTTTTATGAGTTCTGTATTTTTCCCCACCTTTTAGTTATTCATTTTATGAATTACATACTTTTATTTCCTAATGTTAAAAGTTATTTGCAATTCTGGAATACATTATGGTTGTTTCTTTCATAATATATTTCCTAGATCAGTTCTCATTGTGTCTACTTTTGTTTGCAATTTTTAAATCTCTCTTAACTAATAAGGGAACTCAAAATTATGCTCTCTTTATCAGTTGTCACATTTATTATCTTTTTTCTAGCTCTGAAATGGTTAAAATAATATGGACATGATCTTTTCCTTGAAATTTATAAAATATTCCCCAAAAACTGCCTTCATGGTTCTCTTTTTGGATATAATACTGAGAAAATGGTACAAATTTTTATCCAGTTTTTTTTTTTTTTGCCTTTTTGTGCCCTTGAATCAGAATGTTGAATTAGATTTCTTAGAAAAATACTCATTTCATTGAAAATGTAACATATATAATGATTTATATAATAATTACATTTTCTTAAACATCTTCTCTAGTCATGTATTTGTTCATTCAGTCTCTGTGGACCACTATACTAGAAACTGTAAATGAGGCAGTTGAGTTTCTTCAATCCATATTCTAATAATCCAGAATAAAGTCATTAAAGTATTAGATGTACTTTTTTAAATTCCTTAATGATGTATAACTTCTCTAGTTGTACTTTTTTGTATTTTAGTTTTGTTAATTTATTCTTGTTCATAATTGCTGAAGGTTTTCAGATTTACTGTTTTCTTAAAAGAACTTGAGCAGCATTACCTTCAAACTACAGGAAATTATATCAATGTTTTACTTCCCATGGTATAATATCATCTATATATGAATGAATCCCTCCACCAATACTATCTGACATTCTAAGTTATTTTACCTTATCATTCTTATCTTACATTTCACTGCCTTATATAGCCAAATTATTTCTTTAATCCATAAGGGGTTGGCAACATATTTCTGGAAAGGACCAGATAGTAAATATTTTAGACTTTGTGGGCTATATGGTCTCTGTCACAACTACTTTACCCTGCCATTGTAGCATGAAAGCAACCATAGAAAATATATAAAAGAAGAACACATCTGTGTCCCAATAAAACCTTTTTTGCAAAAAACAGGCAGCAGCTGGATTTGGCTCATGTCTTATAATTTGCTGACTCCTAATCTAGATCATTTTAAACATGCCTGGGTCTTAACACTCAAAAATAAACAGTATATACTTTTTTCCTAACCTGATACCTTCTTCTACTACTGCCCTATCTTAGTCCTCTCCTTCATAGAAAATCTTGTCATAAGATTCTGTCCCAGTCTATATTTCCTCATCAATCTCTCAATTCTTCAACCCGCTACAATCTGTCATCAGAGCTTATCAAGCCATAGAAAGAGCTCTTGCTAAATTTGCCACTGACTTCATTATCACTAAATTCTATGCCCTTATTAAAATTCTTTGCTTCACTATGATATCTCAGTAACATTCAACACTGGGTCTTTTCTTCCTTCTTTAAATGTTTTCCTTTCCAGAATTCTGTAATCAGATCATTTCCTCTTCATTCCAACATATCCTTTTCCATTTCCTTTGTAAGCTCAACCTGAATATTATGTTTCGCTAAGGCTCTTTCCTTGCATCTCCTCTTATACCACTATATTCTCTCTCTCTCTGTCTCAATAATCACATTTACATATGCAGCATACATTACCATTTACTTACTAACAATAAATAAGTTATTCCTTTATTTCTTGACCTCTTCCCTGCGTTCCCCACATGTATACCAATTTCCTATTTGACATCTAAATTCAATTATAGAAGAGTACCTTAATCCCATTTCCAAACAAAATCATGGTCTTTCTTTCTCAACCTGTTTTCCTTTTGCTGGTTCTTGTCTTGTGAATGAAGCTACCCACTTCTGTAAGTCAGAATCATAGGAACCATCCTTGACTCCATCCTCACTCTTACATTCCATAAACAAATCACCATGAAGTCCTGCTGGTTTTACCTCTTGAGTATCTCTCAAATCCATCCATTCCTCTCTATTTTTACTATTGCCAATTTTGTCCTATTTAGTCTCCCTAGCTCAGCTAGGAGCTGATTTATTCTCTAAACTGAATACAAGGAGCATCGTTCAAAACAAAAGCTGATCATGTCACCATCCTCCTTTATTTCGAGCAATTTGGTGGAGTCCTGTTCTTTGGATGAAAATTAAAACCCTTAACATGACCTTAAAAACCCTGAATGATCTGGCCCTTCCTTCACAGATCCTTCTCACATCACACTCCTGTTTGCTCTCAAATCTCCATCCAAAGAAGCCTCCTTTCACTTATCCTCTGACAAGGTCATTCTATAAGCCCAGCCCTAGATGCTACTCACTCTACTTAGTTAATTCCTATCCATCACCTCCTCAGGAAGCCATTGTTGAAATCCTTATTGTCAAACCACAAGATTTAATTCTTCCTCGCTCTCACTTATTTTTAATAATGATTTGATTAACATCTTCCAATTCTATTTGAATCTACTGTATCCAAGGAAAGGTAATATATGACTGTTTTTGTTTGACTTTTATCTCCAATGCTTTACTCCATACATTGTATAGAAGAGGAATGTCATAAATGTTTACTGAAAGAATAAATAAGTGCATTCCCAAATTTTACTTCTCTTTACTTTCTGCCTTTTAAAAATAGACTCCCTCCTTTGAAAAGTCACTTTATAAATTCTTCTCTTGAAAAACTAGTAGTTTTTCATTATTTAAAGTTCAAAACTGTAGATTACGATATAGATTTGGTGTAGCTCACTTTTAATGAGTTTTCTCATCTTATTATGTCTATGTTCAAGATGACAAAATACATAAGGACAAAAGCAAGAAAATATATATAACTGTGTTTATATATATAACTTTATTTACCATTTTCCTAGCATTTTGTATATTTTTGCATTTTTGTATATTTTATTCTATAATAAAATTAATAGAAGCAAATTGTTTATAATCTGCCATTTTTATTTACTCTATTGTGAGCATATAAAGCATCTACCTACAGCATAATTTAGTTAGTGCATAATACTGTATATTATTTTACTGTACACGGGTTATAATTTTGTTTTGGTGGTTGTTTCAAAATTTTTGGAATAAACACATTTAAGATGACCACCCTTGCACTTATGTCTTTCTAAATATACTTAATGATTACAGTTTTATATTAAAATTTCAAACCGTCTTATCCAACATTTAAAAAAAATTGGTAGTGATCTGTTATAATTTAGATCAAAAGGTTTTTTGTTGTTTTTTAAGATTCACCATTTTGATTACGAATGATACCCATAATATCTTACATTTGTTTGACATTTGTATATTTTACTTTCTGTATATTATGTTCATTTGCTTTGCCAATTCATAATTCTTATTGACTTCTGTAGGTTTTTGGGTTTTTTTTTTTTACTTCTATAGGTTTTAAATTAATTTATTAATCTTTTAGCTTTTATAAAAGTCACAGATGTTTTTCTCGGCACTTGTTATTCATCTTTTAATGATTTCAGGTGGGACTTTGATTGTATAATTAGAAAATTAATTTCACATAATTAAATTACTGTATGTTTTATTTTATGGTTTCTGCCTTTTTTTATATAGTACAAAAGTTATCTCCAGAAATATTAAATAAATATTCATTCTGTTATCCTCTAATAGCTTCATGGTTTTATTTTTTGCATGCAAATCATTAATTCAACTTTTTGTTGTCAAAATTTTACCTAGTTCCACAAACTCATTTGTTATTTACTCACCGTTATGAAATGTTCTATTTGTTAACCTGCAAAGCATTAAATACTTATAGATACATATATTAAAACTATATGCATATATATTTATGTGCTATATGCATGGATTATGTTTTCACATATATGTTTCCATATATATACAAATATATATGAATACACATGCTCTTCTATTAAACTTTTAATTTTCCTAATAATTTTATCCTAGTCTTTATTTAACATAATCAGTTGAATTACATTTCATTGTTCATATTTTTAAAATATTCTGGCTATAATTTTGAGTTTCTATACTTAATTATAAAAGTCACTATATATAATATAGTATATGTATACCTATACATATATAGTATTATATATGTATACATTTATTATTATATATAATATACATTATATTTTATATATATATATATTTTTTCAGCTACCTTGCTTTCTATTGCCTTTTAACCTCTCCAAAATCATATTCTAGAAATAAATCACTGTTAACTCTTTACTCTGTATTCTTTTGGATATTTTCTGTGCATATATAAATGAATATGTTTTTCTCCTCGTATATTATACTACCTGTAATGATCTAAATTATGTTTGTATGCTTTTGGCTTTGTTTCATGTAATATATCTTGGACATTTCTCCATGAAGACAAATAAAGATCTACCTCTTTATTTTTAGTTAACTAAAATGATTCTCTAGTGGAAGACAAGTGAGATGTTTGAAAACATGGAAATGAACTTTAGAATTATTATGTCAGTACCATAATAAAATTTATTTGATACTTTTATTGGAATTGTGTTATTTTTAAAGAATAATTTGGAGTGCATTAATACCTTTTAAATTCTAAATCTTCATCATCTTGAGATATGATAAAACTCTACTTTTGTTAACTTATATCTGAGTTAAGTAAACAGTGAAACACTAAAATATTTTGCATATGGGAGAAAATTTATTTTATATGTGTTACAATTACAGTTAACCTTTGAAGGCCAGTTTGAACTGCTTGGGTCCACTTATCCGTGGATATATTTCAATAGTAAATAATACAATACTACACGGTCCATGGTTGATTGCATCTGATGATGCTGAGGAACTGCAAATACAGAGAGCCAGCTATAAATTACAGACAGATTAACCCCTGCATTGTTCAAAGTCAACTGTATTTTATTTTTGTTCCTAATATGTACATGATGAATTTTCCTTTATCGATATTTTCTACCTGTTTTTTGCTATCATCCACCTAATCCATGTTTGTGTGTGTATGTAGGAGTGGGGGTTGTATTTTTTTATGGGCCTATTACAACCAAAAACAATACTATTCCAAATGTTAATTCCAATTGTGTTTCAGTATATTTTCTTTGGTTTAATAAATAGGACATTCTTCATTATCCATTATCTCTTAACTCTCCCAACTGTTAAAATTTGCATCATTTATTTTCATCAAACTTCTAAACTGATGCTGACCAGTTAGGAAGCTCAACAGTTTGCCTCCCTCTCATCTTCACAATAGTCTGAGGAGGAAAATCATTACTGTAGATGATTTGGACAAAAACCTAGAATGTTCAAAGTGATAGAGCAGTGTTATAGTGGTTAATAAAAACTCCTCTGCAGGAAGGGGCTGCAATAAGGTGGCCTGGCAGCAATTCTCAAATGAGAGTGTTTCTACTCTGAGGGAGTAGACTTAGACACGTTGCTCTGAGTAATATCACTTTCTTCTTTAGTATATTCTATTAGGCTTCTTCTAGCACTTGTAATCTTTTGGGTGGAGCTACCAAGAGAGCCAAAATAAGCATATAAGTTTGTGCCAAAATATTAGGAATCTTCTGTTTAAATTTGCCCATGGGTTGCATTTAATGAAACCTAGGCAAACTCAGGTGTCTTCAAGGGCAAGAGAGATTATATGAAGAAATATGTATGAATAAATAAGGATTAGGAATTAGTGGGACTATGGAAACCTACAGTGACATGGGCAGACTATGTAGCCTATGTCAACTGTTTTCTTATCTATAAAATAATGAGACAATTAACATCGGGCAGGCTCAGGTAAGTATGTAGAGAACTAGAACTAGGAATACTTTCCTCAGGGACTTGTAAATGCTGAAGTATGGATATTTTCATACTCTTTCCCCCCAAAAAAAACCTCCTAAAGTAGAAAATGATCTACTAGAGTGTTATTCAACCTCAGCACTATTGATATTTGGGGTCAGATATTTGGTGTTAGCAGGAGGTAGATCTGACCTGAGCATCATAGGAGACATGTCTGGCCTGATCCATAAGAAACCAGCAGCAACACCCACTCTCCAGTTGTGACAACTAACTGTATCTCCAGATATTGTTAAATGACCCCCTGGGAAAAGGGAAGTAACATCAGCTATGGTTGAGAACCACTGATGTAGCACATAGGATTTGGTCTTGGAGAGATAAGAATACATTTCTGTAGCCAAGAAAAGTTCACTAGTGATCCTCAAACTTCAAAATCTTGATGTCATCTGCATGGAGCAAGGGGTAATCTAAGAAGAGATGGGTAGGTAACTCTAAAGTAAACTCAGGCTCACATCAAAATTGAGAGAATTTCTATGTCAAGCTTTTAACAAAGTGATATCAGGATTTTGGTGATGACAGGAATGATATGCTTTGTTTTATTGTGACTCTTATACAAGGTTAAAGGACTAATAGGTGTCTACAGAAAAATGGTAACAGTCCTGTTTCAGGAAAGAATGAGAAGAAATGAATGGTTTTGCTGCCACCATAGTAGTAGTGTAGTGTAAACCTAGAGAATTTTGCATGAGGAGAGGCAATGTTGGGAGAAGTAAGTACATGATAGCTCTTGTCAGAACTTGTCAGCCTTGTCAGCCACAAGGCTCCTGAGTAATTGGGTTTGGGAAACACAAATAGCACCAATCAGGTCTAACAATATTTAATGCATAAATATTAGTTAGGCATCAGTGAATTTAAGACTATGACTTTGTTTGACCATCATATACATGGAAAGGGGAAACAACATAATAAAAGATTTTCTACTCTCAGTTCAAAGTTGGAAGACCTGAAAAGCAAGAATCAAGGGGGAAACTGAAAAGCAAATAAAAGGTTTTGAACACACCAAATGAAAATGTGTAGGAGAAACTAACCTCAGTAAAAACTTGGGGACTGGCAGAGGCATTTCTGTAATTTTCTACAATCTCTAAGAAGATAGTTTTTCACAAGACTTGCTCTATTAGAGGAAACAATTTTCATGGATGGTAGAATTTCCCCCTATTAAATGAGAGAGATATGGTTAAACTCTTGATGAAAGATTTCTTCCAGTTGATTTTGAGGCTCACAAGTAATGAAATCTGAACAAATGCCATAGACTGACTAGTACCATGGAGAGGCTGAAATTAAAAAGAAAATGATATTTTTTTCTTCTCCCTTTAGGAATATTTTGTAGTTAAAAAGACCTAGGCTCTAACACTAGCCCTGCCATGTTTAGCTCTGGAATCATGGGCAGACTTTGAAGCTATGTCAACCTGTTTTCTTATCTATAAAATAATGATACCATTTGTACCTGATAAGTTTATATGAAGATGCCCTATAGTAAAGGACATAACATAGTCTCTGGCACACAGTGAGTGTTCTTAACAAATGGTAGCTATTGTTGTGATAGTGTTATTATGCATGTAATATCCTCCCTCTTTATTCATGTCACTAATTTTTGGTTAAGTCTATTACTGTTACCAACTATTTAAGCATATTACAGAATATGTGGTGCCATTTTGGAATAAGACATTATATAATATAAAAAAGATTATATATTTTATTTCTCTATATTCATATATAAAATTCTTTATAAATTCATATTCAGAAACATATATGTATGCATATATATAGAGAGAGAGAGAAAGAGAGAGAGAGCGAGAGCAAGAGAGAGAGAGAGAGAATGTGTGTTTGGGTGTGTGTGTGCATGAATGTGGATATAGATCTGGACTTGAAACATTTTGTCTTCTTGACTGCTTGAAGCTATAGAAAAGTGCTACATAGGGGATATCTGGTAGAAGATCCTGACTATAAGCTCTGGAAAAAAATTCAAAATTACAGCAAGTACTTATGGGAAATTGCAGTGATAAATGCCTATATTGTAAAAGAAGAAATGTCTCATAATAATGACCTCAGCTTATACCTTAATAAACTAGAAAAAAAAAGAGCAGATAAAATCCAAAGTAAACAGAAATACATAATTAATAAAGGTAGAAGTTGAAATCAATCAAATAAAAAGGTATAAAAATAATAAAGGAAATTATTCTTTGAGCAAAGCAATACAGTTGATTAAATGCTAATCATATTGATCTGCAAAAAAAACAAAAAACAAAAAATGAGAGAGAGCAAAACACGAATATCAGTATCATGAATGAGAGAGGTGGAATCACACCAGTTTCTAAAGATATTAAAAGCAAAGTAAGGGAATATTATAAACTTCTTTTTGAAATTAATTTGATAACTTAGATATAATTAACAAATTCCTTGAAAGACGCAAGCTAAAAGAGTTTACTCAAGAAGGTAACCTAAATATCTTTACGTCTATTAAAGAAATAAAATAAGTACCACAAATGAAACTCCAGGTGTAGATGGCATCACTGATAAATTCTACCACACATTGAAAGAAGAAATAATACAAACTGAAGAGGATTGAAGAGAAAATTAAAGAGGAGGAAATCCATTCCAACTCATTCAGTAAGGCCATCACTGCACTGATACCAGAAGCAGGCAAATCACAAGAAACAAAAACTACAGGCAAATACACCTAATAAATATATGTGCAAAAGTTCTATACATACTCCAAAATTTGTAATCATGACCAAGGGCAGCTTATCTGAGGAACCGAGGAACACTGTTTTGTATAGTACCTAATATCAATCAGTATAATTTATTAGATGGTATAATTAACAAATAATTGTCTTAGTACATACAGATAAAGCATTTGACAATATCTAACATACATTTCTAGTAAAAACTCAGAAAACTAGGAATAGAAGGAAACTTTCTCAACAGATAAGGGTCATTTATAAAATATTGATTGCCAACATCATACATAATAGTGATGAATGCTTTCACCATAATATCAGGAACAAGACAAAAGTGTCTGCTCTCAGCTTCTATGTAACATAATGTGAACATTTTAGCCAGTGCAACAGGCAAGAATTAGAAATTAAAGGCATCCAGGTGGGAGAGAAGGATATAAAACTATATCCAGGTAACAGACCATCTAAGTAGAAAATCCAATGGAATCTATGAAACAACAATACAAAACTCCCAGAATAAGTGAATTTAGCAAGGTTACAATGTGCCATATTATTATATAAGAAATGATAGTATTTCTATATTAATAATAAACAAAGATTTAAATAAAAACAACGCTATTTATGATAATATCAAAATATGAATTACTTAGAAATAAATCTGACAAAAAATGCCCAAGGCCTGATTTGTACTCTGAAAACTAAAAAATATTACTGAGAGAAATTAAAGAATACATAAATAATCAGTGACACAGACCTTCCTTATGAATCAGAAGACTGAGTATTATTACAATGTCAATTCTCCCCAGATTGATCTATAGAGTTAATAAAATTCCAAACATCCCAGCAGGCTTATTTTTGTGGAAAATGGCACATTGACATTGAAATACCAAATTTCATACTGAAATGCAAAAGACCTAGAATACTCGAATGAAATTTGTGAAGGAAGAGCAAACTGGAGGGCAAATTACCTTATTTCAAGACTTATAAAGCATTAATATTCAATACAGTATGGAATTGACATGAAGATAGACAAATAGGCAATGAATCCATAAGTAAACCCATACATGTATGGACAACTGATCTTTGATAAAGATGTAAATGTACTACAAAGGAGAAAGCATAGTCTTTTCAACAAATGAGGTTTGATTACCATATGAAGAAAATAAAATAACAAAACACTTTGTACCTCATATCAATTTAATAATATGGATCATAGACCTACATATGAAACCTAAAACTATAAAATTTCTAGAGTAAAATATAAGAGAAAATCTTTGTAGTTTTTTTTTTTTTTTTAGATATGATAACTAAAGCATGATCCATAAAAGAACAAAGTAATAAACTAGACTTAATCAAAATTAAACATTTTGCTTTTGGAAAGACATTGTTAAAGGAATAAAAATATAAGCTACAGACTGAGAGAAATGGCTAAAATGCAACTGATGTGTGTTAATACCAAGTGTTGACAAAGATGTGGAAAAACTATAACTGCCATACAATTCTGGTGAGAAAGTAAAATGGTAAAGTCATTTTGGAAAACCATTTGGCAGGTTCTTAAAAAGTTAAACATGGACCTAACCATGTGACCTAATGCTTCTACTGCAAGGTATTTAATCAGAAAATATGAAAGCACATGCTTATACAAAGACTGGTACATGAATGAACATAACAGCTATATTTGTAATTTGTAATAACTGGAAACCATCCAAATTCCCATCAACAGATTAACAGGTAAACGGATTGTGTTTTATCCATACAGTGGACACTACCCAGAAATAAAAATGAACACATCAAGGATACTACACCATAGTAGAATCTCATAATGTTAATGCTGAGTGCTAGTAGCCAAGCAAAAAAGAGAATGTTATGTAAGATTCAATTTGTGTAGATCTCTAGAGAATACAAACTAATGTATAGTGATAAAGAAAAGATTAGTGGTTTCCTGGAGATGGAGGGGATTATTGGTAGGAAGGCTAAAAAGGGGCACAAAGAAATTTCTGGGAGCGGTGAATATGCTCACAGTCTTGATTGTGCTGATGGTCTCACTCATGTATACACATGCCAAATCTCATCAAATTGTGTCTTTTATATATGTGCAGCACACTGCATGTTAATTATACTTTGTAAAGCTTTTAAAAAATGCAACCACTGTCTTGAAGGAGAATCTCTGGCCTGGACCATGCTAAATAAAAATCAGTGGGGGGGCTTCCCTGGTGGCGCAGTGGTTGAGAGTCCGCCTGCTGGTGCAGGGGACGCGGCTTCGTGCGTCCAGGAGGATCCCACATGCCGCGGAGCGGCTGGGCCCGTGAGCCATGGCCGCTGAGCCTGCGCATCCGGAGCCTGTGCTCTGCGACGGGAGAGGCAACAACAGTGAGAGGCCCGCGGACCACGAAAAAAAAAAAAAAAAAAGCAGTAGGGAAAGGCAGTGCACAGATTCAGGGATTGTTCTGTGCCAAATTATTAGCGTAGAGGAGCAGTAATGGGAAAGGAAACCTCAGTTTTAATTATTTGCTGATATCCTGCCTGAGAGCTTCCTTGATAGTCCACAGGTCTTGGCCATTGAGAATAACTAGAATTATCTAAATGTTGTGAAAATGTGGATCTAGGGACGACTAGCACAAGTCATTTTCCATCACCTACCACTGTGTAGAGGAACCCCTGAGAGCCATGAGAAAGGTCAAGATTTGATAATAGAGGTCTAGGGAGGGATTGCCTGGTGGTAAAAAATCAAAACCAAACCAAACTAAACCAAACCAATGAGAGGTGAAGCTACTTCTGTCCCTAATCTTTTTAAGCTTAGTTTATTTTTCCTCTTTTAGATTCTCTCCACTCTTAGACAAAATCTTGACAGGTCTTTTGTAGTCCAAAATTGACAATTAGTTTTAGGTAGACATTCTTTAACATGTTAAGAAAATACTGTATTTTCAGTTTATAATGGATTTATAAGAAATTCATATTGAAATTTAACATAGAGGTAAGCCATATCTATGGAGATAATTTCTATTAACATTACTAAAGTTTACTTATTTTATGAGAATTACTAATTTTCAACCATCATCACTTTACTACTTGAAACTCTATCACAGAATATCATGGTAATATATGGTTGAAATAAACTGGCTATAAAATATTAAGTATTAGGTATCTATATCTGTAAAAAAATTAATTAGTACTTTTTTTTCAATTTGCCATTTTTATTACCAGAATTAAACTAGGTTTATTAAATGAATTATGAAGCTTTCCATAATTTTTTCATCCTGCAATAAAGTACATAAAAATGCATACATATTTCATTTATGTTATCCTTAAAATTCTTGGGGTCCTGGGTCTTTTGGGAAACATATATTTCTTAACTCATTTTTATACAACTTTATATTCAAGGATTTATTTAAATAGTCCTTATGAAATGGTTTTGAACATTTCTACTTTTTAGAAATTAATTTTTAAGAGATTCTTAAGTTTATTTGCAGAGTGGTAGAAATAGATATTTCAAATATTAAACTAAATAAAAAAGTCTCTCAATTTACAGTTTTATAAATGATTCATTTTCTTAGTCTTGATCCCTTTCTTAAATACACATATTTAATGTATATATCTCATATCTTGATTTTGCTTTCAAGAAATTTGCATATATTTATCATTCTTAAAAAGTTGCTTTAAGAAGTATTTATTAAATATGCCACATAGTCTTCTATTTTTTATTGCTGATACATTGATTATTTTTGCTTAATTGTTACCAATTTATACCTTCCCTTAAATATATTTTTTTTATCTTTTGTATTACTAAGTGTGGTTTAGTTTTTAAAATTTCATCTTTTGTTTCATAATGAAAGAAGTTAACACATGATATTTGTTCAGAGTAGAGTTTTAGCTTGAGCCTTGATGGGTATGATTCTGATTATTCATAATTTTCAAACAGATTTTAATTGCTGTTTTACTGTCTATTTTAGGCCTAGTTTTATTAAAGAGAATCTTTCATGTTTTATTTAGTTTTTTTATGGATTGAACAATGGCATTTCAGGTTTTTTCGACTTCTCTCTTTTATTCCATCGTGTCATTACATCACAGCAATTAAAGTTGTTCATTCTGCTGGACAATGTGGAACTTTGTCATACATTGTTCTTTTTTTTTTTTTGCTGTATTGGGTCTTTGTTGCAGCACCTGGGATCTTCGTTGCAGCACGTGGGATCTTTAGTTGCAGCAAGCAGGCTCTTCGTTGTGGCATGCAGGCTTTTCTCTAGTTGTGATGCGCAGGCTGTAGAGAACACGGGCTCAGTAGTTGCAGCATGTGGGCTCTCCAGTTGTGATGTGTGGACTCTAGAGCGAACAGGTTTAGTCTCCCTGAAACATGTGGGATCTTAGTTCCCCAACCAGGGATCGAACCTGCATCCCCTGCATTAGAAGGTGGATTCTTAATCACTGGACCACCAGGGATGTCCCTGTTGTGCATTATTCTTGTATTTATCTAGGATGTGCTAAGCTACTGTTTGAAATGTGATAAGCTATTTAAATCTGTATATGGGTATTTTTCATCTCAGGGACATTGCTAATTTCCATCCAATTATTTTTCTGCTTTACTTCCTTTATCTCTTTTTCACTTCTGTGTTTATCCATATTTGGCTAATCATTCACTTTCCTCCTTAACTATTTTGTAGTCTCTCAATATTTCCTAGCTTTTCTATTTCTTTTTACATTCAAAGTATTATTTTCAAATATTTCTTCTGTTACTTTAATTTTCAACAAACTATTTTGATTTTATGTCTTTTAATGTAGATTTTTTCTCTGAAATTTGCTCTTTTAAAAAGTTTCTTAAGTCTGTTTTTTTTCTATTTTCTCTCCCTCTCTCTCATTCTCTCTCCTATATTCTCATTCTGTTGCTTTTTTATACCAAGTTTCTTTCCAGTTTTGATATTCTGTACCCTTTGACAACTTTCAGATAACACTATAACTTATATTAAAGGAACCTTTTTGTGAACTGTCTCTCTGATCCTTTTCAAAGTTTTTAATGAGATTGATTTTTCTTTCCTTTCCTTTGTTCTGTCATATATTATTACTAGTCCCATATTTTGTTCTTCATGAAAGAAAGAAAAATTAATTCAGATACAGTATTGTAAAGACACAGGGAGGCAGGGCTGAATATTGTGTCCATTTTACTCTAATGAGGTACTAACATTCTCTATCTAGGCTACCTAGTTTTCATATGCAGGCGCACTTTGTTTTATTGAACTTTACAAATATTGTATATTTTTTTTTAATTGAAGTTTAGTTGATTTATAGTATCATATTAGTTTTGGGTGTAGAACATAGTACTTCAATATTTTTATAAATTATACTCCATTTAAAGGTATTATAAAATATTGGTATATTTCTTGTGTTGTACAGTATATCCTTGCAGCATATTTATTTTATACAGAGTAGTCTATACCTCTTAATCACCCACCCATATCTTTCCCCTTCCCCACATTCTCACCCCTAGTAACCACTAGTTTGTTCTCTATATCTGTGAGTCTATTGTTTTTGTTATATTCATTTCTTTGTCTTAATATTTAGATTCCACATATAAGTGAAAACATACAGTATTTGTCTTCTCTGTCTGACTTATTTCACTAAGCATTATACCCTCCAGGTTCATCCATGTTGTTGCAAATGGCAACATTTCATTCTTTTATGGCTGAGTAATATTCCATTGTGTGTGTGTGTGTGTGTGTGTGTGTGTGTAGCTTCTTCTTTATCCATTAGTCTGTTGATGAACACTTAAGTTGCCTCCACATATTGACTATGGTAAATAATGTTGCTATGAAATCAGGGTGAGTGTATCTTTTCAAATTAGTGTTTTCATTTTCTTTGGATATATACCCAGGGGTGGAACTGCTGAATCACATTGTAGTTCTAGTGTTTGGCTTTTGAGGAACCTCTTCAATGTTTTCCATAGTGGCTGCACCAATATGCATTCCTACCAAAAACGTTCCCTTTTCTCCACATCCTCACCAACATTTGTCATTTGTGGTCTTTTTGATGATTGCAATTCCAACAGGTGTGAGGTAATATCTCATTGTGCATTTGATTTGCAATTATCTGATGATTAACAACGTTGGGCATCTTTTCATGTGCCTGTTGTCCATCTGTATATCTTCTTTGCAAAAATGTCTATTCAGGTCTTCTGTGTATTTCTTTTAATCAAGTTGTTTGTTTTTGATATTGAGTTGTATGTGTTGTTTATATAATTTGGATCTTAACCTGTTATATGTCATATTATTTGCAGGTATTTTCTCCTATTCAGTGGGTTGTCTTTTGATTTTCCTGGTGGTTTTCTTTGCTGTATAAAAGTGTAAAAGTTTAATTAGGTCCCATTCTTTTATTATTTTTTTTCACATTAAATTATTTTATTTATAGCCCCACTGTTTTAGATGTACATTTATGGACTATCCAAAAGCAGTAATTTTTTAAGCAATCCTGGAAATTTTAAATACTCTAAGCAACTACCAAAGATCAAGTTGTCAAGTTCCTCACCGAGGACATCCTTAGGTCATCTTTGTGGTCCCAGATAGTAAGTAGTCAGCTAGCAGTAGTCTATGCTTCAAGCATTCATCTTTCATATGAATGAAAATTAAAACCGACAACGTGGCAGAGGCCAGACCAGGCTGCTGTCCTCCACGTGTTCAGGGACGAGGAGCCTCAGAACTGGCCCAGCCGTGGAGCCCCAGCCATCGGATGCCAGGCGTCCACAGGCCCGGGACCGTCCAAACCTCTGCCGTCGAACAGGCCAAAAAAGAGGTGAGGTTAGAAAGCCATTCTTTTATTCTTGCTTTTGTTTCCTTTGCCTTAAGAGACAGATCATATATATATATATATATATGTATATATATATATATATACATATATATAGCTGCAATTTATGTCAAAGACTGTTGCCTCTATGTTTTCTTCTAGGAGTCTTATGGCTTATGGTCTTACATATAGGTCTTTAACTCATTTTGAGTTTATTTTCCTATATGATATGAGAAGATGTTCTAATTTTATTCTTTTGCATGTCAATGTCCAGTTTTCCCAGAACCACTTATTGAAGAAACTGTATTTTCTCTGTTGTATATTCTTACCTCCTTTATCATACATTAATGACCATAATTGTATGAGCTTATTTCTGGGCTCTCTATTCTGTTCCATTGATCTATGTGTCTGTTTTTGTGTCAGTACAATACCGTTTTGATGAGAGTAGCTTCATAGTATAGTTTGAAGTCAGGAAGTGTGATACTTCCAGCTTTTGTCTTTTTTCTCAAGATTGCTTTAGATATTTGAGGTCTTTTGTGTTTCAATATATATTTGAGGATTATTTGTTCTAGTTCTGTGAAAAATGGGTATTTTGATAAGAATTGCATTAAATCTGTATATTGCTTTGTGTAGTGTGGATATTTTAACAATATTAATTCTTCCAATCAATGAACACTAGATATATTTTAATTACTTTGTATAATCTTCAATTTTCTTCATCACTGTTTTATAGTTTTCAGAGTATAAGTTATTCACCTCCTTGGTTGTTTATTCCTAGATTCTTTTTTTTGATGTGATCTTAAACATGATTTTTTTCTCTTTCTGATAGTTCATTATTAGAACATATAAAAGCAACAGATTTCTGTATATAATCTTATATCTTGCTACTTTACTGAATTCATTTATTAGTTCTCATAGATTTTTGGTGGCAAATTTAGAGTTTCTTTAATATAGTATCATGTCATCTGCAAATAGTGACAGTTTTAACTCTTCCCTTCCAATTTGGAGTCCTTTTATTTTTTCAGGTCTGAGTTCTGTGGCTAGTACTTCCAATATTGTGTTATAGAATTGGCAAGAGTACACATCCTTGTCTTGACCCAGATTTCAGAGAAAAAGCTTTCATTTTTTCACTGTTGAGTATGGTGTATGGTTTTGTCATAAATAGCCTTTATTATATTGAGATATGTTCCCTCTTTCAATGAGGATTTTTATCATCAATGGATGTTAAATTTTGTCAAATGCTTTTTCTGCATCTATTGAGATGATCATGTGATCTTTATCCTTCCTTTTGTTGAAGTGGTGCATCACATTGATCAATTTGTGGATACTGAACCATTATTGCATCCTTGGAATACATCCTAGTTGATCATGGATTATTTCACTACTAGTGATCAATCTGTTCATATTTTCTAGTTCTTCCTGATTCAGTCTTGGAAGGTTGGATGTTTCTAGAAATCTGTCCATTTTCTGTAGGTTGTCTAATTTATTAGCATATAACTGTTCATAGTATTCTGTTCATTTGTATTTCTGTGATATAAGATGATATTTCTCCTCTTTTGTTTTATTATGTTGTTTATTTGTGTCTTCTCTCTGTTTTCTTCTTGATGACCCTGGCTAGAGTCTTATGAATTTTGTGTATCTTTTCAAAAAACCAGATCTTGGTTTTATTGAACTCTTCTATAGTGGTTTTTTTATTTGTCTTTATTTTATTTATTTCCTCTCTGATACTTATTATTTCCTTTCTTCTGCTGACTTTGGGCTTTGTTCTTTTTTTTTCAAATTTTTTAGATGGTAGTTCAGGTTGTTTACTTGAGATTTTTCTTACTTCCTGGGGTAGGTCTGTATCTCTATAAACTTCTCTCTTTGAACTGCTTTTGCTGCATCCTACAGATTTTGGAAACTTGTGTTTTATTTTCATTTGTCTCAAGGTATTTTATGATTTCCTCTTTGATTTCTTCATGACCCAGTGGGTTTTAGTGGCATGTTATTTGGTTTACAAGTGTTTTAATTTGTCCCATTTTTCTTCCTATAATTGAATTCGAGTTTCATATGGTTATGATTACAAAAGATGCTTGATATAATTTCTATCCTCATAAATTTTTGAAAACTGTTGTGTGGCCTAGCATGTGATCAATTATGGAGAATGTTTCATGTGCACTTGAAAAAAAATGTGTATTTGGCTGGTTTTGGATGAAATGTCTTGCAGATATCCAACTTGTAAATCCAACTGATCTAATCTGTCTTTTAAGTATACAGTTTTCTTATTGATTTTCTGTCTGGATGATTTTTCCATTGATGTAAGTGGGTTGTTAAAGTCCTCCACTATTATTGTGTTATTGTCCATTTTTCCCTTTATGTATGCTCATATTTTCTTTATATATTTAGTCACTCCTATATTAGGTACGTGTATTTTAATGTGTTATATCTTCTACTTCTATGGAACTATGCCCATATAAAAACGCATACTTAATAAATGCTGTGAGTTCTGACTGCTCCTATGCTCTCTTCCTATGCTCTGACACAAAACAATGTTGAAATTAGGCCAGTTAATAACATCTCAAGGGCTTATAAGTGTCCAAGTAAAAGAGTTGCATGTTTCTACCTTTAAATCAAAGGTAAAAATGATTAAGGTTAGGGAGGAAAGCATGTTGAAGGCCAGGTTGGGACAAAATATAGGCCTTTTGCACCAAGGAGTTAGACAAGTTTTGAATACAAACAAAAAGTTCTTGGCAGAAATTAAAAGTGTTACTCCAGTAAACACACAAATGATAAGAAAGTGAAACAGCCTTATTGCTTATATGGAGAAAGTAGTCTGGAGAGATCAAATCAGCCACAACAGTCTTTAAGCTAAAGCATATTCCAGAGCAAGGCTCTAACCCTTCTCAATTCTGTGGAAGCTGAGAGAGTTAAGTAAGCTGCAGAAAAAATGTCTGAAGCTAGCAGAGGTTGTTTCATGAGGTTTAAGGAGCCAAGCCATCTCTATAACATGAAAGTGCAAGGGGAAGCAGCAAATACTGATGCAGAAGTTGCAGCAAGTTATCCAGAAGATCTAGCTAAAATAAATAATAAAAATGGCTACTCTAAACAACACATTTTTCGCTGTAGATGAGAAAGACTTATATTGGAAGAAGATGCTATCTAGGTCTTTCATAGCTAGGGAGTAGAAGTTATTGCCTGACTTCAAAGCTTCAAAGGACAGGTTGATTCTCTTTTTAGGGACTAATGCAGCTGGTGACTTTAAGTTAAACCCAATATTCACTTACCATTCCAAAAATTCTAGAGCCCTTAAGAAATATGCTAAATTGACTCAGCCTGTGATCTATAAATGGAACAACAAACCCTGGATGACAGCACATCTATTTACAACATAGTTTATGGATATTTTAAGTGTACTGTTGAGACCTATTGCTCAGAAAAAAAATATTTCTGTCAAAATATGACTGCTTATTGACAACACACCTGGTCACCCAAGACCTCTGATGGAGATGTACAAAGAGAATAATGTTGTTTTTATGCCTGCTAACATAACATCCTTTCTGCAGACCATGGATCAAGGAGTAATTTTGACTTTCAAGTCTTTTTATTAAACAATAATACATTTCTTAGCTGCCATAGATAATGATTCCTCTAATGAATCTGTGCAAATTCAATTTAAAAGCTTTTGGAAAGGATTCACCTTTCTAGATGTCATGAAGACCATTTTTGATTCATGGGTAGAGGTCAAAATATCAACATTAATAGGAGTTTGAAAGTAGTTGATTCCAACCCTCATGAATGACTTTGAGGTGTTCAGAACTTCAGTAGAGAAAGTAACTGCAGATGTGGTGGAAATCGCAAGAGAACTAGAATTAGGAACATAAAAATGTGACTGTATTGACACACTCTTGTGATAAAACATGAATGGATGAGGAGTTGTTTGTTACACATGAGCAAATAAATTGGTTTCTTGAGATGGAATCTACTCCTGGAGAAAATGCTTTGAGGATTGGTTAAATGACAAGAAAGGACTTAGAATATGACATAAACATAGTTGATTAAGCAGTAGTAGGGTTTGACAGGATTGACTTTGATTTTGAAAAAAAATGTTCTACTGTGGGTAAAAATGCTATCAAACAGCATTACATTCTCCAGAGAAATCATTAGTGGAAGGGATGATCAATCATGCAACAAACTTCATTGTCTTATTTTAAAAAATTGCCACAGCCACCCAGTCTTCAGCAACCAACACTCTGATCAGTCAGCAGTTGTCAACATCAGGGGAAGATTCTCCACCAGCAAAATGATTAAGACTTGCTGAAGGCTCAGATGTTGGTTAACATTTTTTAGCAAGAAATTATTTTTTTTAAATTATAGTTGTGCATTTTTTTTCTTTAGACATAGTATTATTGCACATTTAATAGGCTACAGTATAGTGTGAAACTATCCTTTATATGCACTGGGAAACCAAAGAAGTTGTCTGACACACTTTATTGTCATATTCACTTTATTATAGTGGTCTGGAACTGAACCCCAATATCACTGAGGTATGCTTGTACTTTGCAGCAAGATAGGATAATAAAATAAAAAGTTGGGCTTCCCTGGTGACGCCGATGCAAGGGACACGGGTTTGTGCCCCGGTCCGGGAAGATCCCACATGCTGCAGAGCGGCTGGACTCGTGAGCCATGGCCGCTGAGCCTGCGCGTCCGGAGCCTGTGCTCTGCAACGGGAGAGGCCACAACAGTGAGAGACCCGTGGACCGCAAAAATAAATAAATAGATAAGTTATATCGTGAACTGCCATTCAAGTTCTTGTGATAACAAAAATATCCTCTTGTAAGGACTGTTCTTCTGTGGACTGCACCTCCCAGAATATACTTCTGCTCTTCTTACTACTAGATATACCCTTATATTAGAGGAATATGAATCTCTGTAGAAATATTGTATTTTTCCCATATTATTGTTATTTTATTTTACATTTAGGTTTAATTTTATTCCAAATTTATGAAAAAAATATACTTTAGTAAAAGTATGTAAGGTATTGTCAGTTTTCCCTGGCATCTTTATAAGATATTTTTTTTTATTTTTCAGTTCTTTATTATGCTTTATGTCTTGTAAAATAGACTCAGTCTTCAAATAATTGCTTAAAGGACAAACAGTTATATGTGGTATATGTTATGGACCTTTCTGTATATGGATGTGTCTCTCTGTTTTCTCCATACTTATAATCTAGCAAGGCTGAGCCTTAAGTTATTTTTGTGCACATACTGCTACACTTCTGAAATTTAGTGTTGAAGATAAGTAATATGTTTGAGAACTATAGATGAAATTTGGTTGACTAGTTTTCTTTTTGGCACAGTTCTTGCATCTTTGGAGACAATAGTGGACAATAAGGAAGGGATTAAACTTTTGCCTGTTTTCAGAAACCATTATTTCATGATACTACGTGTATTTATTCCATGTAGCAGTGTCTCAGTCAGGATCTATTTATCTGATTGTTTGAAAGGGTCATTAAATATCTGTGAAAAGATTAGTTTTCTGTCTTAGTTTTCAATCCTATTTTTTTTTTTTTTTTTTTTTTTTTTTTTTTTTGCGGTATGCGGGCCTCTCACTGTTGTGGCCTCTCCCGCCGCGGAGCACAGGCTCCGGACGCGCAGGCTCAGCGGCCATGGCTCACGGGCCCAGCCGCTCCGCGGCATGTGGGATCTTCCCAAACTGGGGCACGAACCCGCATCCCCTGCATTGGCAGGCGGACTCTCAACCACTGCGCCACCAGGGAAGCCCTTCAATCCTATTTTAATAGTCATTATTTTTTATCTGTATATGATGGAAAGATAAGTTGGGAAGCAGAGTAGCACAGTGGAAGTGTGCTGGGCCCATAGTGATGAGTTGTGAGAGTCTGCTATGTATGAGAGTTTGCTACCTATATGTCATTTTATCTTTATGAAAAAATCATGCATGTGATTTTTGTATCTACAAATATAATAGTCAATATTATTAATTGTCTTAAATTGGGTAGGTTTGGTTTACCCAATTTTAAAATAAATTGATTAAATAGATCCACTATAAAAGATACAACATCTTTTATAATATAATGTCTTTATCTTTATATAGCAGTTGAATAATTTCAATCATATTTCACAAAATATGAATACATCTAAATTCAAGATAGACAGCATGTTCTCTAGCAAGGGGCTTGTTACCTCCATTATACAAACTTATATCTCTTATCACACTTTAAATCTTCTTTGAATATCATACAGATAATACTAAGGAAGATCAAGGATGGGAAGAGTACACGAGAGTCATTAGAAGTTAGAAATCTAGTATAGGTTTTGCCATCTTGGTCCATTCAGCTACAACTCTTGCATGCTGTAAGAGGTAATTATTATTTTTTAATACTAAATTTTTTAGGCAAGCTCCAAGGGTACCTATGATAATTATTCCTCAAGCTCTGTGGACCATGATTTTGAAATAAAGAAAACTCTTAAAGATGCATGTTGATCTAAATTTTTAATGTTTCCTATAGCAGGATTGTTTAAAATAAAGTATTTTTGTGAACAAGCCATTCTTGGTTATAGGACTTGTTGCTTTGTGCAATCATAAATCAGAGTTCATATTACAAATGGTTGTTTAAATATTTTGAATATCAGTCCCTAGTTCTCCAAATCACAGTAAAAGCAAACTTCTAAGAAAGACTGATAAATTGTAGATAAATTGCAGTTCTTTGTAAATGAAAACATGAAGAGCCAACTGTGGATATAACTCATGTGTTATCTGCAAAGGGTAATAGTTGCACAGGTTTAGACAGATTACAGTCTTCTGGACTAGAGGCAGTTTGAAGAAATCAGGAGTAAACATCATATAGTAGTACTGAAAAATCAAGAAATATAGAGACAATTTGGTCATTGTTGTTTGTATCACTAATACATATACCTGTTAGATAGACTAGTAGACTTTGGGTAATGTTTTATAACATTTCATGAAGTCACAAATAGATATGGATTATTAAAGCCCTTTGTGCCTGTACCAAACAGATAAGTGCATTGTATAAGACTCATTCTAGTACCTGGTTCAAACATGGCAAAGACTATAAGTGATGGATAAGAAGAGAGGTTGTAAACCAGTTTATTAATTCCTGAAATTGATTAGATCAAGTATTGGAAATTAATTCATATTTGTTTGTATTTGTAGTAAAGAACAGCTTGTTGTTTTGCTTGATAGATCTGAAAATATGTCACTTTAAGAATCTATTAAATTTTCAACGTGCTGCTCTTTCTACTTAATTTTAAAATTTTCATTATTTAACTGGTATTTACACAGTCCTTCAGTGTGCTATAAATTATTTGTGAGAAAAGAAATATTTAGCTATTTAACTCTTACTGCATGCTGTTCTCGCTGATAGTCTCTTTCCATTCAAATGAGAGCAGAACATTCCTAATATAGATCTGTCATTTTTAGATGTTTATCACAAGAGTTGGAAATAGACATTATCATCTCTCTGGCATTATTTATTTCTTCATCTCAGTGAACTTATTTAAAAGTGTACATAGGTCAGCGATCAATCATGCCATATATGTAAACTTTAAAAATAGTTTTTTAACTTGCTTAATAATATCACTTTTTTCATAAGAAGTATGCGATTATATGTAATTATAGTGGCTATATCATTGTAATCTATAATTCATAATATTATACCATATCCTTTTTTTAAGTTTGTCACAAAATAAATATAGTTTTTCACACAAATATCTCTTTTCCACAGTGATTGAGGAAAATATTTTATTATTTTTTCTAAGACAGAAAATAATCCCTCCCTCTTCTCTCTCTCTCACTCTCTCTTTGTCTGAGTAGGAAGAGAAATGACACAATACTCAGTTTTTCATTTGTTTCCAAAATCCATTAGTTCAGATATTTTTAACTTCTATGAGAATAACTGCCATTACTCTTTATTTCTGATGAAACTGCTCTATTGAGTTGGAAGGAAATGTATATTCCAATCAGTGTGAAGCAATAGCCAATTAAAATAGTCTTCATGGCTTAAGAAGTGGTAGCTATGTAATAATCTCTGAATATTTATTGTGTTCCTATATGGCGTGATAGAACTTTCAAATTTATTTTTTAAATGCAGCCCTTCCTTTGAGGAAGTATATGGATGAAGCTGACAATCTTCATTTTTGTTGAGTGCCTCCAAGGCTGTCTTCTCAAAGAACAAATCTTATGTCATATTCCTGATTTGAAAATCTCCTTGACTTCCTTTCTCTTCCTGATAACATCCAAACTCTTAACCTCTTTATAATCTTTATCACCTGATTTCAAACCTTCTATTCCAATTAAAATCCTGTTAATCCCCACTATACATGTTTTTTTTTTTTCCAGCAGGAGCCTTTTGGTTCACAACTATAAAGGAACATCACATTTTTCTTCACTGACTGAGTCTTTGTTCATAGTTTTTCTCTATATGTAGATTATAATTTGCCCTATTGTATCTACTTGGAAAATCACCCTCATTTAAGATCCAGTTCAAATTTTATCTGCAACTCTCCAAGTGACTTAGTGTATTCTCTTATGTATTCTCAAGTTTTGCATGCTCTCTGTGTCTTTCCAAATTTACATTAGATGACCCACTTTAAAAAAGGAAAAAAAAAAACTATTTGTTTACATACTATTCCCCACATTTGAATTTGAGCTCCTTGGAGTAAAAACCTGTATTGTATTTATCTTTAATATCTAGGAGTCTCATAAATTGTCTAACATAAAGTATTCTCAAAATAAATTTTAAAAGTACACATGGTCTAAAGAACATATTAAATACTGCAAATAACTGAATGAGCAGAAACCAATTTTGGAACCTATTATAATTCTACTTGAGATCCTGATTCATTGAGAATTTTTTTTTTAACATCTTTATTGGAGTATAATTGCTTTGCAATGGTGTGTTTGTTTATGCTTTATAACAAAGTGAATCAACTATACATATACATTGAATTTTTGTTTTTAGCCTGAGTTTTCCTGATCTTTTTTTCTGTAAAGATTCTATGTGTATATATTCCTTAGTGTTCTCTATTGATAAACATGTCATTAATTTCCATTTATTCTTGGGTAAATTTAAATTATAATAATTAAAACCGGTGATTGCAAGATTGTTCTTAATTAACTGTTAAAACAATAAAGGGAAAGTGAGTTTATCAATACAAGAAAAAACCCTGAGAATTGATTTTTAAATTTTTAGCATTTGCATTTAATTAAATAAAATAATTTAAAAATTAGAGTTATACTTTCCAGCATCAGTTATGTTGTGAATGTCTGAAATGCGTTTCTAGTTAACATTCTAAAAATTATAGATTTAAGAAAACTTTATTATAATTATTAATGGCTCTGTGCAGTGTTCTTGACCTTGAGAAAGAGATTCTTGAAAGACAAACTATAAATTTCAGAAAAAGCCCTCATATTCTAGATCAATCTTGAATCCATGGGTACCCCTTTGCTGTCTCATGTCAGGCTCAAAAATACAGACATCTCTTCAGACACAGACAACTAACCTGGCCAAAATATATGAATGATTCATGATTTATACAAAGGGGCAGGTAGCTTAAGTGTGTTAGAGAAAAAAAAATATTGAAAATATCAGAAAAATTGGCACTGGGCTGTAAAAACAACTCAATCTAACTGTGCAAGAAATCTTCTGTTGCTAACTGAAGTGCTTGGTTACCCAGTAGCCAAAAACCCTGACTTGGTATCTCAAACACTACCTACTGCCTGCCTGTTAATGACACCACTTGCTTCTTAACCTATGTATGCCTAGACACTCTTCAATTACACTCAGACCAGTCAAATAAATGCAGCCCAACTATATTTCACTATGCTATGGTCTAACGGTAACACAACAACATATACTATCTGTATTAGACAAACTTCTAAGACTGAGTTAGCAATGAGGTAAAAACAAACAAACAAACAAAAACTATTTTGAAGTATTAAAAAGAAGTCTATATAAAATAGATAGAATCTCTGACTTATAATAGACAATCAGTAAATTCAAGCTATTTTTAAAGATACTTACCATCCATCCCATCTGTACTTAAATGCTCAGCTTGCTTCATTAACCAAAAATAATGTTACAAAATTTATTAGGTAGATAAACTTTTTTTTTTTTCACACCATTAACTTTCATGAGAAGAGCTATAACCGAAAGCTACCCCAAGGTTTTTTCAGTTCACTCATTTAGATTTCAATTCACATTCAAGGTCATTTTTGTTCTCTAGCTGCCTAGAGCTTCTCACCAAAGAGGAAACTTCACTCAAGTCTTCTAGCTAGGACTTTGACATCCTCTCTTATTTACTCACCTATCACTCATATGAATTAAAAAATACCCTGTGCAGTCTTCCAGATTTTCACCCAAGATAAAGAACTCACTTATCATACATAAATGTTTAGATGATATATTCATAGATAGATAGATAGATATGCAGATGTGCACTGTAACTTAGAATCTCATGGCATTTAACCCAATAATTTGAAATTTTATATTACATAAAAAATATTTTGAGGGCGGGGACAAATGGGTTTCATTATTCGTCAGTTAATACTAATTCATTCTACTAAATGAAATATATTCTCAATAAATAAATGAGATTATAAATTTTTAAAACCTGATTTTGAAAGTGATACATGCTAGAGTTATTTGCATTAAATTACAGAAGGATGAAAAATATTTTCCTATGACATCTTATATCTAAAAATGTATCAGTCAACATATTATGTAAAGATTTTAAATTTTTAAGTTTGTCATGTAATTATTTTCTTCTTCTGTGGATTGAGACCTCTCTGGAATCTGTGTCAAGTTTTATTTTCTAATATTTTCAAATAGAATTGAAAGTTAATTATATGTCCTAATTAATCTTTTTAAAACATGTCTATGAAATTTCTGTATTCAAAAATACATTGTTTTATAGTAATTTATGTATCATTTTTTCTTTCTTTGCCTTTTCATTTACTTCATGAAGTATCAAAAACCTCATGTAGGGTATTTGATTTAAAATCCAGTGCCTTGGGCTTCCCTGGTGGTGCAGTGCTTGAGAGTCCGCCTGCTGATGCAGGGGACATGGGTTTGTGCCCCGGTCCGGGAAGATCCCACATACCACGGAGCGGCTGGGCTGGTGAGCCATGGCTGCTGAGCCTGTGCGTCCGGAGCCTGTGCTCCGCAATGGGAGAGGCCACAACAGTGAGAGGCCCACGTACCGCAAAAACAAAAAAACAAAAAAAAACAGTGCCTTGTAGGAAATCAAACAATAAATTAAAGCTCATCCTATTCCCTCACAGTTGGAATAAAGACTGGGCAAATCAATGGGAAAAAAGCACAAGCAATTTCAAATTAGTGAGAATCAATGATGGTTATTCATTACATGCTTCCCCCATCCATCATCACCTTCTTTTTATTGAAGTCATTAATTCAAACTCAGGAAAAGTTTAGCTACCCATTGACTTGAAACATGTAACATTTCATTTGAAATTTTAGAGCATTTTTTTCATTATCTTCATACAGCTGTTTAGAAATTAGAGTTATACACTAGTTTTATGTCCTAAAATTGGCAATAAAACTTTCAACCCAGGAATTTTGAGAGAAACACTGTGTTTCATGCTTAGGTCCCAAAATAACTACAAGAAAAGAAAAATCAACCTCCACCCGCTTGTTATGTTATACTGTAGTCTTGTTATGTGAAATAGGTTAACCTGGAGCAGTTGCCCTCATCCTTGGATAATCATACGTTTTTGGAAAGGGGCTTTCAAGTTTATGTATCCATGAAAAGAACTGACAAGGGATGCCTGAGACAAATACCACATACTTCCAAAAAAGAAACAAAACAAAACCAGCAAACAAAACATCTCACAGTCTTCAATTAAGAAGCAAAGAATGTGGAAGGAGAAATTAAGGGTGGCTCCTAGTGCACAAGCAGGTGGGTGGTGGGATCTCTGCCCTTGACTTTTGTTTCTCCCTTCATCTCAAACCTGGAGGATGAAGAGGCTCCACTAGCTAGAGAACCACAGCACTTCCATTATTTTATTTTTTTAAATTTGAATTTTATTTTATTTTTTATATAGCAGGTTCTTATTAGTTATCTACTTTATACATATTAGTGTATATGTCAATCCCTATCTCCCAATTCATCCTACCACCACCACTGCTGCCTCACTTACCCCTCTTGTTGCCATACGTTTGTTCTCTACATCTGTGTCTCTATTTCTGCCTTGCAAACTGGTTCATCTGTGCCATTTTTCCAGATACCACATATATGCATTAATATACAATATTTGTTTTTCTCTTTCTGACTTACTTCACTCTGTATGACACTCTCTAGATCCATCCACGTCTCAACAAATGACCCAATGTCATTCCTTTTTATGGCTGAGTAATATTCCATTGTATATATGTACCACATCTTCTTTATCCATACATCTGTCAATGGGCATTTAGGTTGCTTCCATGACCTGGCTATTGTAAATAGTGCTGCAATGAACATTGGGGTGCATGTGTCTTTTTGAATTATGATTTTCTATGGGTATATGTCTAGTAGTGGGATTGCTAGGTCATTTGGTAGTTTTATTTTGGTTTTGTAAGGAAGTTCCATACTGTTCTCCATAGTGGCTGTATCAATTTACATTCCCCCAACAGTGCAAGAGGATTCCCTTTTCTCCACACCCTCTCAAGCATTTGTTGTTTGTAGATTTTCTGATGATGCCCATTCTAACTGGTGTGAGGTGATACCTCATTGTAGTTTTGATTTGCATTTCTCTAATAATTAGTGATGTTGAGCAGCTTTTCATGTGCCTCTTGGCCATCCGTATGTCTTCTTTGGAGAAATGTCTGTTTAGGTCTTTGGCTCATTTTTGGATTGAGTTGTTTGTTTCTTTAATATTGAGCTGCATGAGCTGTTTATATATTTTGGAGATTAATCCATTGTCCATTGATTTGTTTGCAAATATTTTCTCCAATTCTGAGGGTTGTCTTTTCAAATTGTTTATAGTTTCCTTTGCTGTGCAAAAACTTTTAAGTTTCATTAGGTCCCATTTGTTTATTTTTGTTTTTATTTCCATTACTCTAGGATGTGGGTCAAAAAAGATCTTCAGTGATTTATGTCAAAGAGTGTTCTTCCTATGTTTTCTTCTAAGAGTTTCATAGTGTCCGGTCATACATTTAGGTCTTTAATCCATTTTGAGTTTATTTTTGTGTATGGTGTTAGGGAATGTTCTAATTTCATTCTTTTAAATGTAGCTGTCCAGTTTTCCCAGCACCACTTATTGAAGAGACAGTCTTTTCTCCACTGTATATCCTTGCCTCCTTTGTCATAGATGAGTTGACCATAGGTGCCTGGGTTTATCTCTGGGCTTTCTATCCTGTTCCATTGATCTGTATTTCTATTTTTGTACTGGTACCATATTGTCTTGATTACTGTGACTTTGTAGTATAATCTGAAGTCAGGGAGTCTGATTCCTCCAGCTCTGTTTTTTCCCTCAAGATTGCTTTGGCTATTAAGGGTGTTTTGTGTCTCCATACAAATTTTAAGATTTTTTGTTCTAGTTCTGTAAAAAATGTCATTGGTAATTTGATAGGGATTGCATCGAATCTGTAGATTGCTTTCAGTAGTATAGTCATTTTCACAATATTGATTCTTCCAATCCAAGAACATGGTATATCTCTCCACCTGTTTGTGTCATCTTTGATTTCTTTCATCAGTATCATAATTTTCTGAGTACAGGTTTTAACCTCCTTAGGTAGGTTTATTCATAGGCATTTTATTCTTTCTGTTGCAAAGGTGAATGGGATTGTTTCCTTAATTTCGCTTTCTGATCTTTTGTTGTTAATGTAGAGGAATGCAAGAGATTTCTGTGCATTAATTTTGTATCCTGCAATTATACCAAATTCATTGATTAGCTCTAGTATTTTTCTAGTTGCATCTTTAGGATTATCTGTGTATAGTATCATGTCATCTGCCAACAGTGACAGTTTTACTTCTTCTTTTCCAATTTGTATTCCTTTTATTTCTTTTTCTTCTATGATTGCCATGGCTAGGACTTGCAAAACTCTGTTGAGTAATAGTGATGAGAGTGGACATCCTTGTCATGCTCCTGATCTTAGAGGAAATGCTTTCAGGTTTTCACCATTGAGAATGATGTTGGCTGTGGGTTTGTCATATATGGCCTTTATTATTTTGAAGTATGTTCCCCCTGTGCCCACTTTCTGGGGAGTTTTTATCATAAATCAGTGTTGAATTTTGTCAGAAGCTTTTTCTGCATCTATTAAGATGATCATATGGTTTTTATTTTTCAATTTGTTAATATGGTGTATCACATTGATTGATTTGTGTATATTGAAGAATCATTGCATCCCTGGGATAAATCCCACTTGATCATGGTTTATGATCCTTTTAATGTCTTTTTGGATTCTATTTGCTAATATTTTGTTGAGGATTTTTTGCATATATATTCATCAGTAATATTGGTCTGTAATTTTCTTTTCTGGAGTATCTTTGTCTGGTTTTGGTATCAAGGTGATGGTAGCCTCATAGAATGAGTTTTGGAAAGTCCCTTCCTCTGCAATTTTTTTGAGGAGTTTGAGAAGGATTGGTGTTAGCTCTTCTCTAAATGTTTGATAGAATTCACCTGTGAAGCCATTTGGTCCTGGAGTTTTGTTTGTTGGAAGATTTTTAATCACAATTTCAATTTCATTACTTGTGATTGGTCTGTTCATATTTTCTGTTTCTTCCTGGTTCAGTCTTGGAAGATTATACCTTTCTAAGAATTTGTCCATTTCTTCCAGGTTGTCCATTTTATTGGCATAGAGTTGCTTGTAGTAGTCTCTTAGGATGCTTTGTATTTTTGCGGTGTCTGTTGTAACTTCTCTTTTTTCATTTCTAATTTTATTGATTTGAGTCCTCTCCTTTTTCTTGATGAGTCTGGCTAAAGGTTTATCATTTTTGTTTATCTTCTCAAAGAACTACGTTTTAGTTTTATTGATCTTTGTTTTTGTTTTCTTTGTTTCTCTTTCATTTATTTCTGATCTGATCTTTATGATTTCTTTTTTTCTACTAACTTTGGTTTTGTTTGTTCTTCTTTCTCTAGTTCCTTTAGGTGTAAGGTGAGTTTGTTTATTTGAGATTTTTCTTGTTTCTTGAGGTAGGATTGTATTGCTATTAAGTTCCTTCTTAGAACTGCTTTTTCTGCAACCCAAACCCATAGGTTTTGAATCATCTTGTTTTCATTGTCATTTGTCATTTTTGATTTCCTCTTTGATTTCTTCATGATTTATTTAGTAACCAAGCATTAGTATTGTTTAGCCTCCATGTGTTTGTGTTTTTTACATTTTTCTTCCCTGTAATTTATTTCTAATCTCATAGCATAGTGCTTGGAAAAGATGCTTGATATGATTTCAATTTTCTTAAATTTACTGGGCTTGATTTGTGACCCAAGATGTGATCTATCCTGGAGAATAGTCCATGTTGCACTATTTTAATTTTATCAAACTTCTATATTTGGCTATGTAGGCAAAGACAGGGTCCACCTACTCTCATCTGCTTAGTTCTGTAATGTGTAAAGGGCAGGGGAACTAATGGATTGCCTTGCTAAAGCCAGATATTGGTCACTGTTAAGAAGGCAGGTACAGGAACCAGGTTGCTGCATTTAAATCTCAGCCTTGCCTTATCCTAGGCAGGTTAGTTTACTTCTCTGAACCTCAATTTTCTCTTCTGCAAAATGAAGATAGTACTAGACCTATGTATCACAGAGTTGTAAAGAAAATTAAGTGAGCTCACATACATATCAGTTTAGAACAGGACTTCTCACAGAGAATATGCTCAGTAATGTGAATTAATATTCATATTGTTTTTTCCTGAAAGGTGCCAGTAAGTAGGCAGTGAATTAATACTCTTAGTGGAAGAGTTGAAATTCTCTAGGCAGAGAGCAGAGAGAGGATGACTAATGCTGTATTTCCATATAGGTCATCTCTGAAATATCTGCTATTAATTCAAGGCCCTGTCAGATGTGGCAGTTTAGGATGTGTTTGATGATTCAGTGGCCCTGCATTGCACTTGGATGTAGACTTGATCTGCGAAGAAAAAAAATGAGAGAAAAACCTGCCCAAAGAACTCTTGCTGTCTGTCTGTCTATCTTCTCTGGCTCTCTCTCTCTGTCTCTTTTCCTCTGTCTCTGTCTTTCTCTCTGTCTCTCTGTCTCTGGCTCTGACTCCCTGCTCCCACACACACATTCTAAAACAGAAAGTTTTGAATTTCAGAGTGTTGGAGAGTGATGCTGAATGACTCATATGGGTTATTCTTTTTGTAAATTGTGAGCTTTTACGCTTGCACTTTCTTTTTACCCCCTGCGGCTGGCAGCGCTTAATTTGCCTGCTTTATTAATAGTTGCAGTATGGAGTAGGCAGAAAAAGATCTATCTAGGAATTGAAATGATGCATTAGTTGCTTTGCTTGGGCCTGTTTGCCTTCATGATGGTGAACTGAACAAGTGTCCAGTGAGCAGCCATACATTAACCCTCGGCAAGGTGACTGTTCATTTTACCATGGGCTGTGCTCTCTTTTCTTCTCATCCGCAGTTGCTAGCATAATAAAATATAAAGAATGCATTATCTGTTGGAAAAATAGGACAAGAATTAGCACAAAGTATCTCTAAGGAAGAGTGAACACCTTCTGAATTACCTGAAAATAATCTGCTGCCAGGCAATAGTGCTGGAGATCTTTTGCAAAGACTCTGTCTCTCTTCTCTTCTGTAACTTTTTTCACTTGATAATTTCCCCTTTATAGTAGAAATCCACTAACATCAACTTCATTAATTAGGCAGGATTTGCTGAGGTTTATAATCAGAGGCAATGCTGTTTAAATGGAAGAGCATGGGCTGAGGCAGACGCCATCTCTCCTTTATACCAAATTCCAACATTGTCTGCACGGGATCTAGTTCTGGGAAGTTCACTCTCCTTATCTGGATGGTGGTGGCATCACCATTATAGGAAACATTAAGTTGGGGATAAGGGTAAAATGAGATCCTAGATGGGAAAACCTTGTATCATAGTAAAGTATTATTTGAAATATGTTTGTTTTGTTTCCTAGACATTTAGCCTTTTTCTATTTCTGTATTATTTGAATAACAGGTAGCTTACAGCCTCTGTGAAAAGATGAAGTTTACAATCACTCTGAAGTGTCTGAGGATCTATGGGTTTGAGAGAGAAGCGTCAGGAAATGGCATGAAGTGATGACTGGATACCTCCTGTAACCCTGAGACCCACTGTGGCTCTGGATGACTTACAGGGCAGAACTGTACTGTGTACTCCCTGCAGGTCATATCACTTTCACAATCAAAGTCACCTCCTGTTACTTATCTTTGTTTATAAGTCTGCAGAGATTAGTATCCTGCTAAGGGGACACTCTCCAGTAAACTCTGAGGACTTGCTTTTTGAAACCTCCATAGCTTTCACAAAGTGCACTGCCTATTTGATCTTTTTTTTTTTGTCAGATATATTTTGTTAACAGAAAAATATTGATTTCTGGATTATCTCATTTCCTATACACTTTTATGATGGGTGTTAGAGAGCCCATTAAAAGATTCTCACATTCATTTTCATATTTTAAAAAATCAGATACTGACATTAATGAAAAGGTCAACAAGGAAATGAAATTGCTTACGAGACAGAAAACTCCTTATAGAAAAATAAATACTGAACTACATAAAAATCTTTCACCATAGAGGAGCGATCAACACTAGCCCTTTCTTTCTTTTTAGAAAAGATAAAAATTGTAAACTCATATGTGGCAATTATAGCAGACAGTGTCTTCACATCAGAGACTACTTACAGGTCTTTAGAAGTAAGTGCTTCTGAAATGACATGAGCAAATAGAAGTGCATTTTCTCTAATTGAATATCTTAGAAACTCAGATTGTTTGCCAGGAAAACAATTAGTGTATATATGCCAGTGTATGTGTAGAGACAAATACCTCTCAATCAATGGGCTTTGTGGAAAGTGTGAACTTTTCACAGAAGCAAAATTTATCTCCTTAATGAATCCAGAAAAATATAAAATAAAATATTTAAAATACTAACTGCTGATATTGGACACTATATGTTTAGATGCATAACATTTTTTAAATAATCTATGAGAAACCTAATAACTTAAAAAAGAGATTGAAGAGCAAGGCATGGATAATGGTTATAGCACTTCATCTTGAAAATTTTGAAAGCTGAGCTGTATTGAATGATAAGTAATATTTACATAGATGTAAAGATAAAGTTGCACTTAAAAATAACATTTTTATCTTAAATTGCACTTTGAACTAATCATGAAAAAAAGATTATTTTCCCATGAGTAAAGTTTGAAGTTGTGTGTTTCCATTACCTCCACACAAGTCCTGATCAATTTTATTAATATGTGAGATTGCAAAGAAAATAGAGGCGAAGATAAATTTTTAGGGAGAAGCAAGTATCAATACTAGCAGGGAGACCAGTGGTTTACAAGACTGTCCAAAATAGATGTTAATGCAATTCATCTTGAAGATTAGAATCTATGTTTGCTTGAAGAAGATAATGAGAATCCATGAGCTTGATTCCCTTATTCTTAGGATTAAAGTAACAGTACTTGCCTCATGTTGTTGTTGAATAAGTACAAAAACATTAATGCATTTTGAATACTATATGGAACTGATATCCATCTCAAAATAAATCATTTAAAAAAAAAAACAAGATAATGGGAACATAATATTTCCATTTGTAGTTATGCATGAGTTTGAAATAAAGTTTTAACTCTACAAAATAGGGCCATTACCTTGCCAAATCCCCATTCAGGGCTTCCTTTAGTCAAAATGAAAGTTTTTTGTTTTGTTTTATTTTTTGGAAATTGTTTTTGCCACAGAAGTGCCATCCATTATGTCACCAAGAATATTTCAGATGTACCTCACTAAATACGTTTATTTCTTTGGTGCCTAGCAATTTCCTAAAACAGTTTCCCTGAATCCTCAGTAGTCTTCTGGAATTGTACGGAATTTGGATTATTTTGGAAAGAAAATAATCTGCAATCATACCCCTTAGAGAAAACAATTATTCACTTATATTTCTGGTAAAACATACTGCAGTAAATTGTTTACTTAGACTATTAATTTTTTTAACATCTTTATTGGAGTATAATTGTTTTACAATGTTGTGTTGGTTTCTGCTGTATAGCAAAGTGAATCAGCTATATGTATACATATATCCTCATATCCCCTCCCTTTTGTGTCTCCCTCCTACCTTCCCTATTCCACTTCTCTAGGTGGTCACAAAGCACAGAGCTGATCTCCCTGTGCAATGCAGCTCCTTCCCATTAACTATCTATTTTACATTTGATTGTGTATATATGTCAATGCTACTCTCTCACTTCATCCCAACTTACCCTTGCCCCTCCCCATGTCCTCAAGTCCATTCTCTATGTCTGTGTCTTTATATCTGTCCTGCCCCTAGGTTCTTCAGAACCATTTTTGTTGTTGTTAGATTCCATATATATGTGTTAGCATACGGTATTTGTTTTTCTCTTTCTGACTTACTTCACTCTGTATGACAGTCTCTAGGTCCATCCACCTCACTACAAATAACTCAATTTTGTTACTTTTTATGGCTTAGTGATATTCCATTGTATATATGTGCCACATCTTCTTTATCCATTCATCTGTTGATGAGCATTTAGGTTGCTTCCATGTCCTGGCTGTTGTAAATAGTGCTGCAATGAACATTGTGGTACATGAATCTTTTTGAATTGTGGTTTTCTCAGGGTATATGCCCAGTAGTGGGATTACTGGGTCATATGGTAGTTCTATTTTTAGTTTTTTAAGGAATCGCCCTACCATTCTCCATAATGGCTGTATCAATTAACATTCCCACCAACAGTGCAAGAGGGTTCCCTTTTCTCCACACCCTCTCCAGCATTGATTGTTTCTAGATTTTTTGATGATGGCCATTGTGACCAGTGTGAGGTGATACATCATTGTAGTTTTGATTTGCATTTCTCTAATGATTAATGATGTTGAGCATCCTTTCATGTGTTTTTCAAACTATTTAAATAATGTTTGTAACTGGCTTTAGTATGACCATTCCATGTGTTTATTCTACTGCAACATTATTTTTAAATTGCATTATTTAGTATTATAAAGATTTTCCAAAATAAATTTGGCTTTGATTATAGCCTTAACTACAATTCATGGTTTCTACGCTTTTCATTATATTGTAAACATTTTCTAAATGACGCTTTGGTTTTCTTATTGATTTAAGAGTTATTAAAATGAATACTTTGTGTTTACTTAATTTTCAAGGTATTTTCTTACTAAAATTAATTTGTGGCTTTTATTTCATTATAATCAAATAATCAGATCTATATTTTTACTGGTTTTGAATTTTTTGTATTTAATTTTCATTTAGAATATGACTAAATTTTGTAAATGTTCTACAAGCACAATAAGAATCGAATATTCTGTTTGATAGTTCAATACATAGCTCTAAAATAAATCCTATCAATTACATTATCCCATTTCTTGAACATCTTATTTATGTTCCTACAAGTTTGATATGTCAAGGACTGAGTAAAATGTATAAAAAATTTCCCCTCTAAAATGGGAAAGTTAAAAACTTGTATGAAAAGTCATAAATTTATGATTCTCACATACATCTTTCAAGTATTTCTTTTCAGGGAGAAAAAGGAATCTTAATTAGATGGAGCTGGGATAACTGATTAATTATTTTAGAAAAAAAAAGAGGTAAATGATTCATATCAGATAACAATAGAAACAACATTCTGAATAAACTGACATATGGAAATAAATGAGAACATTAAAGAACCAATGATGTAAAGGTGTATGTCTAGGCAAGATGACTGGGAGAAGGGCATTGCAGACATGGCACAAAAAGTGCAACAAGGAAGAGGGTTCTTCCAAATACACAGTCCACTAATGGGCTCAGGTACTTCATGATTCTTTTTACATGCTTAAACAAAGTTTTCTCAGTACTTTTTCTCATGAGAAAAGATTCAATTGAACTCTTTACCCTGAGAAAAGCCCCCATTGCTTTCATTAAATTTTTTAATGTGTCTGTGTTTGAAACAGTCAATATTGATCAACAGGGAAACACAAAAGTTTATTTTTTGTGTGTAATAAAACCTTAAAGTTGTAAAGAAAAATATAATATAGAGATTGCTATGATGGAAAAATGGTTATTTTATTAAATAGGGAAAGTGGGTCTACAAATAAATCAATAAAAAATAAAATGTCATAAACTTTAAATTAAAAAAGACAAAGAATATGAACAGGCAACCTAAGAAAGAAGAAATATAAAGTGCCAATATATGAAGAAATGCCCAATTTACACATAAATAAAATACATGCAAATTACACTAAAATTAATTGTCTTCTTTTCCTTGTCAGAATATTTTTTAAATTATTAAATGCTAGTGTTGGTGGAGAATGGGTAAACCTTTCTAGAACATAATTTAGAAATCTGTATCAAAGGACTTTAAAACATGCATATTAGTTAACCTATAAAGCATATATTTGAGAAACCTCTCTGAAGAAATAGACATTCATCTTTGCCTTGTCGGCAAAAAAAAAAAAAAAAATTCTATGTGAAGTTACTGTATATTCCTTAAATAAATACTAAGTGTTGGTTCAAAATAGATGAAATACTTGTGAAAAGTAATTTAGGCATTGTTCACTATGATAGTAACCTGTGAGCTCTAGCAATGTATAGTAGACTATAAAAATGATGTAGGCTATCTGTTCAAGTTTGAAAGTTTGAATTTTTAATAGGATTAATGTGCCCCCCAAATTAAGCTAAATTAACTACTTATGAATGAACTGAGTTATAACTGAGTTATAAAACCAATACCACCTGTGTTTCTTTATATGTGTGGATTGGAGTTGCTTCCTCTGCAACACACAGTTGGTGTTTAGAGAAATAATAATTTTTTCTTCTTTTATGTATTTTAGAAGAAAATGTTTTCCCATAAATGCATCTTCTCTCTTGGTCACAAATTTTTCTTAATGTTCATATGTCTTTCACACAATCAATTGTTTGCAGTATAGTGACCCCATCCTTTACTCAACTTACTTGCTTCACAAAATGGAATTTGGACTTTTGGATACAGTGGATGAGTAAAGTTTTAGGTTATCATGCTGTGATGCTGCCTGGCAGTCAGCAACAATGTTGTGAAAGCCTTAACTACATTCATATTACAAAGATATGTGTTGATTATTTGAAAATTTTATCATATTATACCTCTAATTTTTTTTTTTTGCTTTTTTTACTAGCTATTTTTTCTCTGACAGTAACAATCTTTAATGTGAAAATAAGAGAATTTGCTCTGATAAGAAGTCTCTAGAAGCAATATCTATGAAGGAAAGGGAATTAAATTCCAGTCTGTAGCTAGATACTGACACCTAAGAGATGACTGTTAGATGATTCATTTTAGTGTGGCACAGTAAAGAGACATGTGGAGAGATGGCTATACCTTTATTATTTTACAGAATGCAATATAAGAGAATTGCTGATCGTTACAAACAACATAATTGAATAAAATGTGATCATCACTACAACTGTAAAAAACAGCTCATTTTGACCCTTAATCATAGACATATTGGATTTAAATAAGTCAATATGGGTCAAATATAAAGTAAAAATAAGAAAACTAAGGGTGTATAATCTTTATATTTTTACAAAATTTGGTACCCATTTCCTATATCATTTATTTGGCTTTGAGTAATTATTGTCTTGATTTAATTTTGACTTTTTTTGGTTTAAACTAAGTCTAACTATCATATTGATTCTGTTTCAATCTTAGTTTTGACATTGTTGTAGAAGTTCACCCCATGAGAAGTTTCCACTGAAATAGGTGACTATTATATATACCATGAATCATATAAGTCTTGGCAGTTGGGTTCTGTCAGAAAGCCATAAATATGATTAAGTCAACAAAGCAAGAGATGGGACTAACAATTTATAAAAAAATCTTACCTATGTAAACAAATAGCTGCAGCCAGACAAATGACTCAGTATACTCAATATCTTTTACTTCTCCATTTCTCAGGTGCTCTCTCACTCTTCTGGTCTCTCTTTTTCTCTCCCTCTATCCCTTCCTCTGTCAGCCTATCCTTCCACACATGTTAATTTTTTGAAGCAATTTAACAAAATGTGTTTTCTCTGCAAATTAAAAACACATACACACACACACACACACACACACACACTTGTTTAAGTGTGAATTCCATGGCTGATTTTTTTTCTGCATCACTGATCCAGAAATAACAAAAAAATACATTTATGTTTCAGTGTAATACCAATGAGGGATGATAAAAAACACAAGGACAAAGCAGACAAATTCACCTGGCTCACATTCTAAGTGAGGGAAGTGACAATGAGCACTCTAAATTGCCAGGACTAATAGAGTAAGTGGTTATTTGTAAGAATGACATACAAGCATGCTTGGCTTGACTGCTGCAGTGCTTAGAAGTCTTTGTGCCAAAGAAAGAGAAGAAAATGAACAATAGAAGGAAATCTCTTTTTCATTTCTTTATTAGTGTCACATACACTGGTGCCAATAAAGCTGTCAGGTAGATGTTTTGACTTAAATATCCCTGGCCGTGACTTTATTGAAAATCAACACAAATCATGGTCAACTATCAGTTTCTACTCCCCAAAGAAATAATTGTCAAAATGACAGCTCAGAAGGCCTCATGAGGGGAAAACCAAAGCTCAAAGTCTGAGGGGAAGGTGTTCTGTGTCACAGTTGTCAAGCTGTAATCGGGTCAATGGTCCTTTCTTTATTTGATTTTACTTGTACATCAGTTCCACTCATTTCTAGAAAGAAAAAAAAAAAAGACTAATAGAGTTATCAGGTGAGCACTGTGCATAAAATCAATCCCATTAGCCTGAAGGGAAAGAAAAACTCTTGTGTCTGAATGATGTTAATTTGTGTATATGTCTTTGATTTTATGTGTTTTCTTATAATAACAATAACCACATTTATCCTAAACTACCTCTTTATGAATCCCTTGATAAATATTTGTTTCAAATCTTAGAAGAATGATTCATATTGTAAAATGTTTATTCATTATTTTAATTATATTTCATAACATTGAGCCTTTTTTAAATTGTGTTTACATTCATGGTCCTTCTTGATTCCTTCAACAATTCAGAAAAGTAGGTAGGGAAGATAAGTTTATATGTAAATAACAGTGCAAAATCTGAGTTTCAAAGTCTTTGTGACTTGATAGTGAGGCTAGATGGGGTGTGTGTGTGTGTGTGTGTGTGTGTGTGTGTGTGTGTACGTGCACGCATGTTGTCTAAAGGAAAATGGTAGAATGATGTGGGAGTAGAGTCCACATTTTCTAACTCTATATCCTCAATCTGTTATCTACTCTAGGCTGATTTCTAGTTCAGATTAGTCACTTCCATTATCTATTTAGTATTTTAATTTAGGGATAATAATAAATTATCCTATCACAATTAGTTTAATAACTAGTGATATGGGCTTGCTTGTGATCAAAAGATGATAAATTCAGTTTGGAATTAGATATACCTGAAATGCATGTGCTTTTTAATTCATTCATTTAACTTCCTTCATTTCATTCATCAACCAAATAGTTTTCTACCATTGGTTGAGCAATACTGAGGTGGTGAGGAATCCAAACACACTTCCGGGTTTCACATCTTTGCACTGAGTAACATTGAGTAAGTGATTGACCTCCTTGTTATAAGCTTTTTTAATATGTCATACGAGTGTGATAGCCCCTACAACATTGAACTGTTGGGAGGATTATATGCTGTAATAATACATTATTACTACTGAGCACCAGCTACATTCCAGGCACGGATTTAAGCTCTAGAGATATATTAGTTAGGAAAATAAACAATGCCCTGCTTTTTCAGAATCCCCTTCATTAAAGGAAAAAGTATTACAATAAAAAGGAGCAAATATAGTCAAACCTCATTATTCACAGTAGTTATGCTTTATAATGTTACCACAAACACTGAATTAACACATACTAAACCATTGCTCCTAGGGGAAATACAAGGTAGGTTCCTGTGAGCCTCTGATCACAGATTTTTTGTAGACTGAGCAATACATAACCTTGTTTTGTGTGTGTTTCTGCTTAAAGACACCTTGTTTAATAGATGCTGTTGATTCACTGACATTGAGCTTACAGCCAACAGCACAGTAACTCATGCCTGAACAAGGCTCATCTAGCACACACATTTTCTCTGCAAGGCACAGCATAGTTTTCTTGCATTTAGGAACACTAGACAGCACTTCAACACTACACTTGTGGTTATTTTAAACAGATAAATCACTAACAAAAACATGAAAAATGGGAAAAACATGGCACAAAATATACTGCAAAAAGGACACTTGTTTATAGTATAAGAGATGAAACAAGAAGGTAGAGAGTTCTGCCTCAGATGAGAATGTGTCCCTGAGTGACAAATTTTTCACAGCTCTGCACATGCCTGTGAATGGCTTTGAAAACACCACCTCAAGTATTAGATTTGAGGTAACAAGTAAACTTTAGTGAGTGGGCAATTTTGCAAATATAGAATTTGTGAAAAATGAAGACAGATTACATGTATGTATGTGTCTAAAATATACCCGATGCTAAAATGTGTGATGGAGAAAAATAAATCAGGGTAAAAGGGACAGAAAGTGCTCTGCTGGTAGTGGTGAGTGTGTGTATGTGTCTAAAGTTGTCAGTAAAGACCTCTGTGACAAGCTGGCATTTGAACAAAAATCTTAAGAAAGTTAGGGAGGATGCCATGTATATATGTATCAGAAATGTCTTCCAGGCAAAGAATAGCAAGTGAAAATGACTTGAGGCAGTATCACCATCCTTTTGTTTGAGAGTCAGCAAGGAGGCCTGGGAACAGAAGTGGAGAGAGGCAGGAATCGTGGAGACGAGTTCAGAGGGATTGCAAAGGGGTAGGTCACATGAGGCATTAGAGAGAGCTATGGGAAGTCAAGGGGGATTTGAGAAGATGAGAAGCATCATCTGACATATTTAAAGTGGATGATTCTGACTTTTGTTGAGAATGGATGGGAGAGAAGAAGGAATTTATTTAGGAGATTACTACAGTTCCAGAACTTATTACAATAGTTTGGCTGAGTGATGATGATACTTTGTCCTGGGACAGTCAGGGGTGGTCAAACTTTGGATCTATTTGAAAAATAGAGTTGATAGGATTTTCTGACTTGTATAAGGTATAGGAAAAGAGAAGTCTATGGTAACTCCATGATGACTCTCCAAGCAACTGGGAGAATGGAATTGCTTTCAATGAGAGGGGAAAACTATATGAAGGGTGGCTTGTGGGAAAGGGACAATCAGGAACCTGGTTTTGTGTATGCCAAATTTCAGATGCAGATTTGAAACACAAGTGGAAACATCAAGTCCTTGGCTGTTGTGTGAGTTTGGACTAGAGTTGTACATTGAGAATCAGACACATATGATAATATTTAAAGCCAAGAGACTGGAGGGGATCACTGAGCAAGGAGGATACGAGGTGCTAAGACTGAGTCCTGTACATTGAATTACTAGATGATTTTTGGCCTTAATAAGTGTTTATATCTGTTTTATTGGTATTAATTGAGTCCATGAAGATTCCCGTGATTTTGTACACAGTTGGCATGATCTTATTGTGTCCTTATTTATATAATATAAATAAAAAATAAAAGTTGTACATTTTAAAAATACTGAGTTATATCTTAAAGACATCAGAGTGCAATTTTGTGTTGTATATTTGCAAATGCAAAGTCTTAAGACAAATGTATCATAAAACACCAAATGAATTGTAAATTAATTGTTAAATCACCCTATAATGCTGAGGTACATTTTTATGGACTATCAACAACCAAAAGTTGTGATTGTGCCATAAATATCATTACCTTACTTGAGGCAGCAGTCTTTGTATCTATCTGATGCTTGTTCAACTGACTCACCTTTCTGCTCTACACACTTTCATTGGATAGCAAACCAAATGTCTTTTTGTGGGTTATTATTTAGTTTTTCTAAAAACACATTTTTGTATCTTCCCTTTCAAAAATATTTCATGCTTTCTAATACTTGCTCCAGCCCAGCCATGGTGCATGACTCTCCCATAACATACTCACCCCCCACTGTCATATAGGAAAGCCCAGTTAATGCAGATTATGGGAGGATGCCATGTGTATACATATCATTTAGTCTCTGTTTTATGTAATTTTCAACATATTCAGCATCAACTTGATGTGCCTTCCAAAATTCTTATGTCCACCCATCTGCTTCTTCACATGCCAAAAACCAAGGTAAATGGCTCTTAATCCTTAGTTCTGAAGGAAATAGTTGGACAACATGAATTATTCTACCTTGCTGTATGAATGTAATTGTGAATGATACAATTGCTTGCGTAATGTTACGTACTTTTAAAATGTATTTGCCTACACCCTGCACACATGCCCTTGCTTTTCTGTAGCAATTCTAGTCAATCCTAAGAAACTATGAAACTAAGAAACTATGAAACTAAGAAACTATGCCTATTAGAGCTAAAGCAAATTAATCCCGAGTGACTCACTTCTTACTTTATCTTACCCACCCATGTCTTTCATAGCAGTGTGTAATCCTACATTTCCAGGAATATAAGTTTATTGTAATTAACTGCACTTTTATAAATAACAAAACTTTGTTTTACTCTATTGTGATATTAAACTAATTACCACTTAAAAATGGAGATAATTATATCAGTCTTATCAAGAATTGTGCAAAAATGTCAGAAAGAGAATAAAATGATACAGAAAAAGAAAGTTGCCTTTGAATATGTAAAAATTATAATACTGAATAGATTTATAGCAATATATGCATTCATATGCATGTTTAAAATATATATGTGATATACATGTATAAAAATGTTTAATCATCTTCCTTTACCAGAGTGAGATTGATATCTTCAGTTTGCTACAATTCATCATCTCACTTTCTTAAAATATTTTTATATATTTATCAAAATTAGGGCCTTTATTCTGGAATCATATGGAAATGAAATAAAGTCTCTGGCTTTCTCATTTACATAATTGCAAAATTTTGATTTATGTGTTAACCTGGCACTATTTCTTGGCAGTGTCTTTACTGTTAGCAGCAAGCTTATTTTTGCAGTACATTAGTTCTCTATTACTAAATTTCAGTTTGAATTCTTTGTAAGAATTTTTTTCTCTGCCCCCTGACACATTCTCTCTTTCTCCATCAAATAAGCTTCTGTTTGAGTCGTTTATTAGTGGCCTTCTGTGAAATAAAGACGCTTCTGTGTGGGGCTGTGATTTCCCTGCTGCCCCTGCTTTCAGAGGCAAACCCTTGCTGCTTCTTTTGCCCAGGCTGATTCTGTAGTTTTTAGAGATCACCCTTGCAGTCTCACTACTTTCCCCAAATTTAAATATTTGGGCAAATTAACATCTTCCCCTCTTGTGTTTCCCTCCTCACTCCCTTTCTCTGTCCTTCCTTTTAAGAAAGCAACTAAAGTTGGGTGTGAAAGGGCAGTTTTTGTGTTCCCTAAACAAGGCACCTTATGTACTAATGAGACACAGTCCTGCCCTACCAAGTAAAGAGCTGGATTAGTTTACAGTTTCAGCACAAATACGGCAAAAACAGGCAACGTACTGTACTAGGTACTCTAAGGGGTTAACATTTCAGGACAGGTCCATTTTGCAGACATTTTTTGTTATGTATTCAGTGACTGAGAGAAGATCTCTTGTGCTGCTCCAGTGAGAGAAGGAAAGAGGATCAGTTTGGACCTTTTAGGGGTATCCCTTTGTGTGGTAGACATCACATCATGGGAGGTTGGGCATGCAGAGATCCCTGAGAACACAGGACACAGAACCATGAGAACAGGAAGAGAGCTAGGAGAGTGTGTGAAGACTTCCAGACTGCCCCAGTGAGAATCAGTGTTCCCAAGTCTGGGTAAAGATGGCCTCAGAGCACTGTGCTGCTCTCACCTCTGCATGGCAATTGCCCTTTGATGTGTCTGTCTTCTTTATAGAATCTAAGTCCAGTAAGGACTTAGTGCTCCAGAATAAAACAGCTTTTCCATATTTGAAGAATAAATACAGAGTGCTCCAAAAATACTTTAAGCATACCTCAATTTTATAGCACGCTCTAACAGAATGAACAATTTGTCTGACTGTGGCTTCCTGTGGACACAGAGTGTCTATTAAGCATTTTACATTCTCAGTAAATAACGATTCTTTGTTCATATGCTTCCCAAGAATATAACATAGCGCCATACTCATAGAGTTAAATATTTGTCAAATGACATAACAAATAGAAGAATGCAAAAAAACGGGGATAGCCAAATGTATAGTTAATTAATGTGGTTTTAATAATTATTTTTCCTTGCTACTTTATGACCCTTTGGTCTTTATTCTCTGGAGAAGAAGCAGAGGAGGGTTATTAAAAAATACCACAGGCACTGGCAGGAAATACCATGATGGATATTTTAATATCATAGACATTTTGGAAAGAAAAGGGGAAAGCCAATGAAATAAAAGCAAAACACAAAAATAAATAAACAGACACCCATATGACATGAATTTTTTCACCCCTTGGCTGACATAGAGAAGTATATAAGTGCCTCTGATTGCTACTCAATTGTAAACAGTAGCAGGGAAAAAAAGACAAATCAACAAATGACCTCTAACATTTATTCAAAATATTTTTTCAGGGTTGACAGCCATTGATTTTATAGCGCACAGAATGTGTTTCTTTTCTAAAGGTCTTGTCATTTTCCCTACCATCCAAACTTAAGAACACTTTGCTACTTTTTTTTCTAAAAACTGTATGGTTTTAAAATGTCAATTTACATTGTGTTTAAAACCACTGTTACATTATTTATATACTCAATATCAGCCTAACTCAAAACCAAATTACCGTGCTTTGGCTTAATTTCTTTGACATGAATTACTCTTAGAATATGTTCGTAAGATTCCCTTCACTCTCCTGGTGGTTAAGAATGCAAATGTACAAGCCTACATGTACACACTTTCAGTCATAAGTGTGTGTATGAATGTGTGTACATTCTTGGGCTATCTGAAGTGAAATTTTATCCAAGCACCCAGACTCCTTAAAGGGAGGTGTAAAACGACTGATGTCTGTTGTGTAATCCCTGGCAGATAAGAATCCAGAGCAGCCCACGAGATGGAAATGTCATGCTGTAACTGTCCATGGAGAGGGCTGAGTCTTTCTGCTACGTGTCAGGATGTGTATTCCAAACTGGGAATATATAAATAGTAAGAAGACAAACAATGTTTTGACCACTAGACCTGGTGAAAAACACAGAAATCAGAGCTTCCGTTAGATACATCTTTCAACCCCACAAAATCCAGCCCTCCTTCCCACCTCCAAAAACAGACCAACAGCAAAAAAAATAAACTTGTTTTATATAAAAATGTTAGCATGTAAAATGTGATATTTAGTTTCAGTAGTGAACAGAAAGTGAAAGTTGCTCTACATAGTTTGGAAGCTTTTATCACAGCACCAACTGTTTTATTGGTGACAGATTATTCCAGAAACAAAGGATTGGAAAAGGAACTTTCTTGTGTTGGTGTCTTACAGATCCAAATTGATTAATTATTCACAAAGAAAAACAGTGACTAAGAAACATGATACTATCATTTAACTGTTAATATAAAAGGAAGAGATGTTTTAAACCATGAAATAGTTGATGGATTGGATTGTTCAGTTAGTGACTCTAGTGCATCACATCAGCAACCTCAGTTCCTTGCATTAAGGCATCTCTCCCAGACCATTAACCTCACCTTTGCGGTTATAAAACTCAAAATACTTACACTTAGCTAACAGATGTTCTCATTATTTTTCTTTTCTTGCTCAGTGGTAACCAAGACCAATTTAATTCTGACTTCTCTGAAGTAATTAATTTGAGGTGTTTTAAAAATCAGAATTCTGCAGAAGCAGGGTTCTTTTCACTTCCATACAATTAAATTCACAAGACTTTCTTGTCCCCCTATGCCCCCTTCTGATAAGCTTTGTTCAGAATTGAAACTCTGTGGAGAACTGATCTGAATTTAATTCTATTGTTTCTAAGAAATGTATCCCATAGTTAAGTCCTGTTGTTTTTCCCTAAAACAAAGATCTCCTCCTTACATAAAGAAGAGTCATGGTTGTTTAGGGCCTGCGTCAGACACGTTTTATGTCCTGTGAGTGGATTATAATCACTAAGCAAAATAATGGTGCAAGGGAAAATAGTCCATATTGCATTTGAGAAGCCTGCTGTTTTTATCATTACCTTTGGTGCCAGCTGCCTGTATGCATTGTTCTGTAATGCCAGTCTAATCAGTACAGAGGCCAGGAGCATGATACCCTTGAAAACTAGAGAAATATGGCTAAAATAATAAATCCAAACAGAAATCATAATATTGTAATGGTTATATTCTGAAAGAAAATGCTTTCCAGGACAACAGGTAGGTAAAATCTTTGGCAGAAACAGATATTTTTCCCTCCTATAGTCGTTGAGTTGAACAAGGATTTAAATGGTGGGTGAATCTTAGGTGTCTCTCTATATAATAAAATTATAAGGGATTTTCTTTGTCCCCCTACTATGATCACAGGACAGAATAACAACTATTAAAGCAACTCATTATGGATTGAAGTGAATCTCTTCAGATATGTGTTTTTAAAATGCAAAAGTTATTGGGAGATGGAATACAACAAGTTATTAACAACTGTGAGTTTATGAATTCACTCTTCTCCTGCACAGAAAAAATAGACAATCTTTTGGGGAAAAGTTGTGTTAAATGAAAACCCTGTACATATAATCAATTTTCATTTCATACAATACTTAAAGATACATATTATCTTCAGTTTGTGGGTGGACAAAGTTTTAGTTCACATGGTTAAATAACTGGCTAAAGGAAGTAAAGATTTCATTTATTCATTAATCAACTATTTGTTGAACACCTACTATTTTGCCAGGAACTGTTTTAATACATATATACTATATATTATGTGGATACCATACATCGGTCCCAAACCTCATGAAGATTATATGCTGATGGTGACAGAAAGACAATCAACAAGCTATATTATAGTGTGGGACAGTGATAAATGCTATGATGAAAAATTAAATGTTTGAGCTTCTGAGAATATGGTGATTATGTATTTCATAATTTTTTATTCTCTACCATGCTGCCTCTCAAGGTAAAATGTGATTAGAATTGATTTGGCTCTAAAATGTTAATGGTTTCATGTAGCATCGCTCCTTGTGTCACTTACTGGGAAAGTATTTTTTAAAAGCTGTATTTTCAGGCATATATCTACACAAGAAATACTTGGTTAGGTGTGTTAAAAATGCTAATTCTTATTGTCCAACCCAGATGTTCTAATTTAATAAACTTGGCAGAGGATTATTTTAATAAGCATCTGAGGTGATTCTAATGCAGGTGCTTAATTGGTCACCTTTTGAGACAAAATTACCCGAAAGAATGGATAGTTAACTTTGATTATCCACTGTAATATCAAGACCTGAAGTGGGGCTTCAGAAAAACAGACGTGCCAATTACTGTCTGAGAGCTGCCACTTTCAATACATGTGACTCTTAAGCCCTTGAAATATGCATGGCCCAAATTGAGATGTGCTGAAAATACAAAATACACACTGGATTTTGAAGACAGTTTAAAAAAGAATATAATGTAGCCCATTAACAATTTTTATATTGGTTACATGCTGAAATGATATTATGTTGGATATACTGGGATAAATAATATATGTATTGTTATATTAATATTACTGTTTTAAATATTTTTATTAAGTTGTACTCACTCTTTTTAATTTTTTTTCTTATTTTTAAACATCTTTACTAGAGTATAGTTGCTTTACAATGCTGTGTCAGTTTCTGCTTTATAACAAAGTGAATCAGTTATACCTGTACATATGTCCCCATATCTCTTCCCTCTTGCTCTCCCTCCCTCTCACCCTCCCTATTCCACACCTCTAGGTGGTCACGAGGCACCGAGCTGATCTCCCTGTGCTATGCGGCTGCTTCCGACTCGCTATCTATTTTACGTTTGGTAGTGTATATATGTCCATGCCACTCTCTCACTTTGTCACAGCTTACCCTTCCCCCTACCTGTATCTTCAAGTCCATTCTTTAGTAGGTCTGCGTCTTTATTCCCATCTTGCCCCTAGGTTCTTCTGACCAGTTTCTGTCTTTGTTTTTTTTTTTTTTTTTTACATTCCATATATATGTGTTAGCACAGTTTTTGCTTTTCTCTTTCTGACTTACTTTACTCTGTGTGACAGTCTCTAAGTCCATCCACCTCACTACAAATAACTCAATTTCGTTTCTTTTTATGGCTGAGTAATATTCCATTGTATATATGTGCCACATCTTATTCATCCATTCATCTGTTGATGGACACTTAGGTTGTTTCCATATCCTGGCTATTGTAAATAGAGCTGCAGTGAGAATTTTGGTACATGACTCTTTTTGAATTATGGTTTTTCTCAGGGTATATGCCCAGTAATGGGATTGCTGGGTCGTATGGTAGTTCTATTTCAAGTTTTTTAAGGAACCTCCATGCTATTCTCCATAGTGACTGTATCAATTTACATTCCCACCAACAGTGCAAGAGAGTTCCCTTTTCTCCACACCCTCTCCAGCATTTATTGTTTGTAGATTTTTTGATGATGGCAATTCTGACAGGTGTGAGATGATATCTCATTGTAGTTTTGATTTGTATTTCTCTAATGATTAATGATGTTCAGCATTCTTTAATGAGTTTCTTGGCAATCTGTATATCTTCTTTGGAGAAATGTCTATTTAGGTCTTCTGTGCATTTTTGGATTGGGTTGTCTGTTTTTTTTGATATTGAGCTGCATGAGTTGCTTGTATGTTTTAGAGATTAATCCTTTGTCAGTTGCTTCATTTGCAAATATTTTCTCGCATTCTGAGGGTTGTCTTTTGGTCTTGTTTATGGTTTCCTTTGCTGTGCAAAAGCTTTTAAGTTTCATTAGGTCTCATTTGTTTATTTTTGTTTTTATTTCCATTTCTCTAGGAGGTGGGTCAAAAAGGATCTTGCTGCGATTTATGTCATAGAGTGTTCTGCCTATGTTTTCCTCTAAGAATTGGATGGTGCCTGGCCTTACATTTAGGTCTTTAATCCAGTTTGAGTTTATTTTTGTGTATGGTTTTAGGGAGTGTTCTAATTTCATTCTTTTATATGCAGCTGTCCAGTTTTCCCAGCACCACTTATTGACGAGGCAGTCTTTTCTCCACTGTATATTCTTGCCTCCTTTATCAAAGATAAGGTGACCATATGTACGTGGGTTTATCTTTGCATTTTCTATCCTGTTCCAATGATCTATCTTTCTGTTTTTGTGCCAGTACCATACTGTCTTGATTACTTTAGCTTTTCAGTATAGTCTGAAGTCAGGGAGCTTGGCTCTTCCCGCTCCATTTTTATTTCTCAAGATTGCTTTGGCTATTCAGGGTTTTTTGTGTTTCCAAACAAATTGTGAAAATTTTTGTTCTAGTTTGTGAAAAATGTCATGTGGTAGTTTGATAGGGATTGCACTGAATCTGTAGATTGCTTTGGGTTGTAGAGTCACTTTCACAATGTTGATTCTTCCAATCCAAGAACATGGTATATCTCTCCATCTATTTGTATCATCTTTAATTTATTTCATCAGTGTCTTATAATTTTCTGCATAGATGTCTTTTGTCTCCTTAGGTAGGTTTATTCCTAGGTATTTTATTCCTTTGTTGCAATGGTAAATAGGAGTGTTTTCTTAATTTTACTTTCAGATTTTTCATCATTAGTGTATAGGAATACAAAAGATTTCTGTACATGAATTTTGTATCTTGCTACTTTACCAAATTCATTGATTAGCTCTAGGAGTTTTCCAGTAGCATCTTTAGGATTCTCTATGTACAGTATCCTGTCATCTGCAAACAGTGACGTTTTACTTCTTTTACAATTTGTATTCTTTTATTTCTTTTTCTTCTCCAGTTGCTCTGGCTAAAACTTCCAAACCTATATTGAATAATAGTGGTGACAGTGGCCAACCTTGTCTTTTTCCTGGTCTTAGTGGAAATGGTTTTAGTTTTTCACCATTGAGGATGATGTTGGTTGTGGGTTTGTCATATATGGCCTTTATTATACTGAGGAGAGTTCCCTCTATGCCTATTTTCTGGAGGGTTTTTATCATAAATCGCTGTTGAATTTTGTCAAAAGATTTCTCTGCATCTATTGAGATGATCATATAGTTTTTCTCCTTCAATTTGTTAATATGGTGTATCACGTTGATTGATTTGTGTATATTGAAGAATCCTTGCATTCCTGGGATAAACCCCACTTGATCATGGTATATGACCCTTTTAATGTGCTGTTGGATTCTGTTTGCTAGTATTTTGTTGAGAATTTTTGCATGTATGTTCATCAGTGATATTGGCCTGCAGTTTTCTTTCTTTGTGACATCTTTGTCTGTTTTTCGTATTAGAGTGATGGTGGCCTCGTATAATGAGTTTGGGAGTGTTCCTTCCTGTGCTATATTGTGGAAGACTTTGAGAAGGATAGGTGTTAGCTCTTCTCTAAATGTTTGATAAAATTTGCCTGTGAAGCCACCTGGTCCTGGGCTTTTGTTTGCTGGAAGATTTTTAATCACAGTTTAAATTTCAGTGCTTGTGACTGGTCTGTTCATATTTTCTATTTCTTCCTGATTCAGTCTTGGCAGGTTTTGCATTTCTAAGAATTTGTCCATTTCTTCCAGGTTGTCCATTTTATTGGCATTATGTTTGCTTGTAGTAATCTCTCATGATCCTTTGTATTTCTGCAGTGTCAGTTGTTACTTCTCCTTTTTCATTTCTAATTCCATTGATTTGAGTCTTCTCCCGTTTTTCCTTGATAAGACTGGCTAATGGTTTATCAATTTTGTTTATCTTTTCAAAGAACCAGCTTTTAGTTTTATTGATCTTTGCTATCATTTCCTTCATTTCTTTTTCTTTTATTTCTGATATGATTCTTATGATTTCTTTCCTTCTGCTAACTTTGGGGTTTTTTTGTTCTTCTGTCTCTAATTGCTTTAGGTTTAAGGTTAGGTTGTTTATTTGAGATGTTTCTTGTTTCTTAAGGTAGGCTTGTATAACTATAAACTTCCCTCTTAGAACTGCTTTTGCTGCATCCCATAGGTTTTGGGTCATTTTGTTTTCATTATCATTTGTTTCTAGGTATTTTTTGATTTCCTCTTTGATTTCTTCAGTGATCTCTTGGTTATTAAGTAGTGTGTTGTTTAGCCTCCATGTGTTTGTATTTCTTACAGACTTTTTCCTGTAATTGTTATCTAGTCTAATAGCATTATGGTCGGAAAAGATACTCGATGCTAATTCAATTTTCTTAAATTTACCAAGGCTTGATTTGTGACCCAAGATATGATCTGTCCTGAAGAATATTCCATGAGCACTTGACAAGGATGTGTATTCTGTTGTTTTTGGATGGAATGTCCTATAAGTATCAATTAAGTCCATCTTGTTTAATGTATCATTTAAAGCTTTTGTTTCCTTATTTATTTTTATTTTGGATGATATGTCCATTGGTGAAAGTGGGGTGCTAAGGTCCCCTACTTTGATCGTGTTACTCTCAATTTCCCCTTTTATGGCTGTTAGTATTTACCTTACGTATTGATGTGCTCCTATTTTGGGTGCATAAATATATACAATTTTTATATATTCCTCTTGGATTGATCCCTTGATCATTATGTAATGTCTTTCTTTGTCTCTTGTCATAGTCTGTGTTTTAATGTCTATTTTGTCTGATATGAGAATTGCTACTCCAGCTTTCTTTTGATTTCCATTTGCATGGAATATTTTTTCCATCCCCTCACTCTCAGTCTGCATGTGTTCCTAGGTCTGAAGTGGGTCTCTTGTATACAGCATATATACAGGTCTTGTTTTTGTGTCCATTCAGCCAGTCTATGTCTTTTGGTTGGAGCATTTAACCTATTTACATTTAAGGTAATTATCGATATGCATGTTTCTCTAACCATTTTCTTAATTGTTTTGCATTTATTATTGTAGGTCTTTTCCTTCTCTTGTGTTTCCTGCCTAGGGAAGTTCCTTTAGCATTTTTTGTAGAGCTGGTTTTGTGGTGCTGAATTCTCGTAGCTTTAGCTTGTCTGTAAAGCTTTTAATTTCTCCATCAAATCTGAATGAGATCCTTGCTGGATAGAGTAATCTTGGTTGTAGGTTTTTCTCTTTCATCACTTTAAATATGTCCTGCTACTCCCTTCTGGCTTGCAGAGTTTCTGCTGAAAGATCAGATGTTAACTTTATGGGGATTCCCTTATGTGTTACTTGTTGTTTTTCCCTTGCTGTTTTTAATATTTGCTCTTTGTATTTAATTTTTGTTAGTTTGAATAATATGTGTCTTGGTGTGTTTCTCCTTGGATTTATGCTGTATGGGACTCTCTGCATTTCTTGGTCTTGATTAACTATTTCATTTCCCATATTAGTGAAGTTTTCAACTATAATCTCTTCAAATATTTTCTCAGTCCCTTTCTTTTTCATTTCTTCTTCTGGAACCCTTATAATTCGAATGTTGGTACATTTAATGTTGTCCCATAGGACTCTGAGACTGTCCTCATTTATTTTCATTCTTTTGTCTTTATTCTGCTCTGCAGTAGTTATTTCTACTCTTTTATCTTCCAGGTCACTTACCCATTCTTCTGCCTCTGTTTTTCTGCTATTGATCCCTTCTAGAGAATTTTTAATATCACTTATTGTGTTGTTCATCATTGTTTGTTTGCTCTTTAGTTCTTCTAGGTCCTTGCTAAACATTTCTTGTATTTTCTCCATTCTATTTCCAAGACTTTGGATCATCTTTACTATCATTATCCTGAATTCTTTTTCAGGTAGACTGCCTATTTTCTCTTCATTTGTTAGGTCTGGTGGGTTTTTGCCTTGCTCCTTCATCTGCTGTGTGTTTCTCTGTCTTCTCATTTGGCTAACTTACTGTGTTTGGAGTCTCCTTTTCGCAGGCTGCAGTGTCATAGTTTCCGTTGTTTTTGGTGTCTGTCTGCAGTGGCTAAGGTTGGTTCAGTGGGTTGTGTAGACTTCCTGATGGAGGGGACTAGTGCCTGTGTTCTGGTGGATGAGGTTGTATCTTGTCTTTCTGGTGAGCAGGTCCACCTTGGTGGTGTGTTTTAGGGTGTCTGTATCCTTATTATGATTTTAGGCAGCCTCTGTGCTAATGGATGTGGTTGTGTTCCTGTCTTGCTAGTTGTTTGGCATAGGGTGTCCTGCACTGAACTTGCTGGTCTTTGAGTGGAGCTGAGTCTTGTCATTGAGATGGAGATCTCTGGGAGATTTTCACCATTTGATATTACGTGGAGCTGGGAGGTCTCTTGTGGACCAGTGTCCTGAACTTGGCTCTCCCACCTTAGTGGCCCAACCCTGACACCTGGCTGGAGTACCAAGAGCCTGTCCTCCACATGACTCAGAGTAAAAGCGAGAAAAAAAAGAAAGAACAAAAGAAGATAAAGTAAAATAAAGTAATTAAAATAAAATGTAGTTATTAAGAAAAAAAGTAATAATAGTAAAAAAAAAAAACAGACAGATCCCAGGACAAATGGTAAAAGTAAAGCAATACAGAAAATAATCACACAGAAACATATACATACACACTCACAAAAAGAAAAAAAGGGGAAAAATTATATATATATCATTGCTCCCAAAATCCACCTCCTCAATTTGGAATGATTTGCTGTCTATTCATGTATTCCACAGATGCAGTGTACATCACGTTGATTGTGGAGATTTAATCCACTGCTCCTGAGGCTGCTGGGAGAAATTTCCCTTTCTCTTCTTTGTTCACACAGCTCCCGGGGTTCAGCTTTGGATTTGGACCCGCCTGTGCTTGTAGGTCGCCTAAGGGCATCTGTTCTTTGCCCAGACAGGAGGGGATTAAAGGAGCAGCTGCTTTGGGGGCTCTGGCTTACTCAGGCCGGGGGCAGGGAGGGGTTCCGGATGCGGGGCTAGCCTGCAGTAGCAGAAGCCGGTGTGATGTTGCACCAGCCTGAGGTGCACTGTGCATTCTCCCGGGGAAGTTGTCCCTGGGTCATGGGATCCTGGCAGTGGCGGGCTGCATAGGCTCCCGGGAGGGGAGGTGTGGATAGTGACCTGTGCTTGCATACAGGCTTCCTGGTGGCTGCAGGAGCAGCCTTAGCATCATGCCCGTCTCTGGGGTCTGCACTAATAGCCACGGCTCACGCCTCTCTCTGGAGCTCCTTTAAGCAGTGCTCTTAATCCCCCCTCCTCGCGCACCAGGAAACAAAGAGGCAAGAAAATGTCTCTTGTTTCTTCGGCAGTTACAGACTTTTTCTGGACCCCCTCCCGGCTAGCCGTGGCACACTAGCCCCCTTCAGGCTGTGTTCATGAAGCCAACCCCAGTCCTCTCCCTGGGATCTGACCTCCAAAGCCCGAACCTCAGCTCCCAGCCCCGCCCGTCCCGGCGGGTGAGCAGACAAGCCTCTCAGGCTGGTGAGTGCTGTTTGGCACCAATACTCTGTGCGGGAATCTCCCCTCTTTGCCCTCTGTACCCCTGTTGCTGCACTCTCCTCCGTGGCCCCGATGCTCCCCCCTATGCCACCCACAGTCTCCGCCCACGAAGGGGATTCCTAGTATGTGGAAACCTTTCCTCCTTCACAGTTCCCTCCCACTGGTGCAGGTCCCGTCCCTATTCTTTGTCTATGTTTTTTCGTTTTTCTTTTGCCCTACCCAGGTATGTGGGGAGTTTCTTGCCTTTTGGGAGGTCTGAGGTCTTCTGCCAGCGTTCAGTAGGTGTTCTGTAGGAGTTTTTCCACATGTAGATGTATTTCTGATGTATTTGTGGGGAGAAAGATGATCTCCGTGTCTTACTCTTCCGCCATCTTGAGACTCCTCCAAGTTGTACTCACTCTGGCCCGAGGTCCCAAAGACTGTCGCGGCATCGGCTGGTGGGGTCCCTCCAGAGCTGGCAGCCTCAGTGAGGCCGCCTTCCCCTCGGGCTCCAGGGCAATTCGGTCTTAAATATTTTTAATGTGGTGACTAGAAATTTTTAAATTATATATGAATCTCACATTATAGTTCTATTGGAGTATTGTCTTAGACCAATTATGGGCCTTTGTTTATTTAAAAATCTGTGAAAAATAATTGCACTGTTATCCTGAACTTGCTTCCAGGGTCATGTTATTGTGGTATATATTGGTCTTTCTGATACTTCCCTAGTCTTACCCGATGCATGAGCCACAATGGACCCATGTGTTCTCTTTGCTTGCTATGTTCTGAACCAGCCTGCATCCAGGTCATTTGCCTTGTCTGTCCTTCCAAACAAGACTATACAGTGCTACATTATACATTCCTATTATTCCATCAAAAGCACTTCAAACCCCATCTTTAAGAAACATATATCTATAACATTTATTCTGTAACTCTGTATTCATCAATTCATTGATTCACCCCAAAAGTTATTAAAATGTTGCAATAGTAATGTTTTTTATTATTGTGTACTTTAGAGCAACCAGTGATATGGTGTAAAGGGAGGACATGCAATTACTGACTACACTAATATTATAAAATACGTTGCTAGAGATGGTACTGCAGTGCAACTATGATAAAATATGTATATTTACTTCATTATTCATTATTCCAGTTGTTAAAAGGGATTGAAGTAGGAGGAAGGTAACAAGGTCTGTGAATGAGAATATCTTAGAGCCATTTTCAGAGCTGTAAAATATATAATGACCTTCTATTCATACAAAATATAATCATGATTCTCTGGTGGATTTTCCTAGAGGACAATTACTATCACAAAATGCACTTAAAACCCATAAACATTTTCCAGTGTTGTGTTGCAATATAGGTATTTATAAACTATTGTGAATTTCATAATTATGAACATGTGAAAGATTTTGGTTTATTGGTTAGAGTATTTGTATTCATGCATAATATTTGAGATTTGCAATATTCATGAACATACCTTAACATAAAAGAAAGTGGGTTTCTTATTTATTTACCAAGATGATATAATCAAATAATAATTATATTCAGCATAAAAATCAAAATAATTCTCCCCTCTGTCTTCCTAGTCATTTCTTCTTTGAGACTTTCATAATCTTTGTCTAGATCCTTCTCTGTTAATTCACTGCTCAATTCACAAACACACACAAATGGACCCTTCTAGAAGGCTATTAAAACAAGAAGGATTACCCTAGACTAAAATTTTAAAAATCGTATGTACATAGATTTCTACACTGGTAGGCAATTTGTGGTTTTATTTTTTCTTATGCTGATTGCTAATTAGGGCAGATGCAAGACCTGCTTTGTTTCCACTTAAAAGCCTTTGCTTCTGAGTATTTCATCATCTGTTAATCCAGCAACAGCATGAATATCAAAGAGAGAGCTGTTGGTTAAATCTTCCTGCCACCTGTTTTTATTTTTTTAATTTTTCTCCTGGTGAGCCAGTCGTGCATTTCCATATGCTAGACCATTTCCTTGTAAGGTTCCTTATGTCAAGACAGGCAGTTTATTTACTAATTGGTAGTGGTCAGAAGTGAGGGTAGGGCTGGGTCAGGAAGAGTGAAGGAGGCTGGGCTCTAAAAACCCTTGCTCCTGTTCTCACTCAAACCTCTGCCAGGGAAGAATGCTATACCACAGTGATTCCTATGTGAAGGGAGACTTTCCAACTGTCTGGACTGATCATTTCCTGATTGCTTCCTCTTTGCAACAATAATCATTCCCTTGAGAGATTTGGTTTTATTTTGATAATGACTCTGTCAAATATTTTGCTATGTACTGGGGATGCAATGGTGAATACTCCAGAGCTCACATCATGACTTTCAAAATACGTGAGAAAGAAAGTAAGCAAACTGACCTTTACAATGGGCATAAGTGCCTTGGTAGAGTTATACATGGGACATTGTGAGGGCAGAGCTTGTGGGGTGTTCAAGTCAGACTTCCCAAAAAAAGTGTCAATTGAGCTGCTGGGTTGAGTAGATAACAAGGAGGAAAAGAGACAGAATGTTCTCAGTTTGTTCTGAGAGAAAAGTCAATTCAAGATATATTTTATTTTTCAAGGATTATGGCCTGAATTATGTTAATTAATAGGTACAGAAAGACAAAAGCAGTAAGGTTTTGCTAAAGGCAAGCAGATAAACAAAACAAATAATCAGAGAAAGGAATAGTAGTTCAGTCAGCCATTTGAGGCAATTGACTGAAAAGTCATATTATTGCTTGCTCAGTACAATTCAATCATTCCAGGATGAGAGACAAAAATCAGCCACAGAGCAGGGGATGGTTAGTGAAAAGGCAGTAATGTTCGTAAAATTCAGAATGAATTGGATTGACTGTAAAGAAGTTGCTTAACTCCCCAACAAAAAGTAATATGTATGTATTTTTTTAGAAAAATAATTTTATATTTGATATTTCAAAATAATCATAAAAGCAGTCCTCATTAGTAAGACAGTATCCCTTATATTTGCTTTAAAATTTTGTACTATCCTTAATTTTCATTGCATAGAGGTAATTAGAAGTAGGGAATGGGATATTTTGATATTTTCAGTTTATATGGCCTCTGAAATTCTTAATCCCTTCCATGGCAGAGAGATATGTGCATTCAGTTACAAATCTACAAAGATATTTGACCAGCACTCAAATGAGCAGAGCCAAGGAAGTCCAAATATCAGGGCTGCTGGCAAGTACTGAATCTGAATAAATTGCTTTGCATTTGAGGATGCATACAATAACCAAAAAAATAAGATCCATGGTAAAAGTGGATATCTCTGGATTATTTATAATGTATTCTCATGTGTTTCCATGTTTTGTAAAATAAGTATACATTTTAAGTCAGAGAAAAAAAGAGTTCAGCATATACAACTCTGGTTTGTGTGTGTATATATGTATATATATACATATATATAAATAAATTATATGTTTATGTATATATGTATGTGAAAATACATTGATGTTTTAAAAATAAGAAAATTAAAGTACACTAAAGAGTGAATTAAAAATAATTGACTCTGGGTTGAAGAATTTTTTTTCTTCCAATTACTTCTCTGTAATTTTTAAATTCTTTAAAATTTAGTCTGTATTCCACTTTCAATATTAAATGGGGAAACCACCACTTTAAAAAATATCAGGCTTGGTAAAGTGTAGGGGAAATGGCTTGGAATTCCCAGTGTCACAACAGATTATCAGAATACAGCTACTTTATTGGAAGTTACTACCCCAACTAGGGTGAGGTCAAAGGAATTACTTTCCTGGGGGCTTTTATACTGCTCCTTTCCTGGTGGTCAGAATTTGGGTACAGAGAGCCAATCACTCTATGAAATGCAAAAGGCATAATGCATTCTCTAACAACCAAATCAAATACTTTAACTATTTTTATGTTTCTGACTATCATACATCATTTCAAAAAGAAATTTCTTTCATTATCAATTATTCTATTACATGTAAATAATGTTTTTGGTTAATGAACTATATAAATCATCATTTTAAATTAATTTTTATGGTTATCAAGACTTACTCAAATGACCTCAAGAAATAAACTACCTGGGGATTTTTTTTCTTGCCTAAAATATACAGACATGCAAAAGAGATTTGTCATCATCATCTTCAGACTAGTGACTATAATGGTTTCTCTCTGACGGATAAAAGAAAGATCAAACATATTAAGTAACTTAACCAAAATTTGTATGGTTAACAAAAATGCACATTCAGCTTTGTCTTAGTCCAGCACTCATGCTGCTTCTAATAAGCAGAATTAAATATGGAAAATAACATATGTTTAAAAAGAAAGAAAGTAAAGAAAACTTGTCTCTGATTATGTGCAGAAGCCTAGGTTAGCTTGATTATGGGGTGGGGAGGAATATTCAGGGAATCAGTATACTTAATGTATAAAAAATGTATGTAGTTCAGCAGCTATACAGATATTTAGGTATTTAGTCAGTTCTCCTTATGTTTTCTTGTACTCCTCTTTGTATCCATGGAGGATACAGATGTGGAATTATTTCAATTAGTTTGCTCAAGTGGAAAGAGAAATGTAGCAATTTAGAGATCATTATTTTTCTTCATGATCATAGGATAGATTGGGACTTGATGAGCTGCTTATTGTAATAAGAAGAATTATGAACTAAACTTAACACAAGGCAGAAGCCCATTGCGAAAAGGCAAGATTAACTCACAAGCATTTGAGATTCCATTAGCATAAATGATTATTCAAGAGCCACACAGTTTCATGGCAAACTTTTTTTTTTAAACCAAAACCAATTTATACAAAGACTATAAATCTTTAAGTGTGTCATGGAGAAAGAATTTACTGCTATGTCCCTTGTTTTACTAAATTATATTTCATTGAAAGGTATTTCACTGGAGTGTCAGCTAGGCTTGGCATTAAATATGTTTAATATGAGCTATTTGTATTAATGTCACAGATGCCAGAATTTGATGTTTTTCAAAGGACCAATATTTTATACAATGATTCTGGAGTGGGGACTATTATAGTGGGGATAATTAAGGACTGACTCCTAATTTTTAAAAAAATCCAAAGAACAAACAAAGCCCAAAATTAGTAGAAGGAAGGGAATAATAAATTTCAGAGCAGAAGTAAATAAAGTAGAGATTAAAAAAATAGAAAAGATCAATGAAACTAAGAGCTGTTTCTTTGAAAAGATAAAATCAACAAATGTTTAACTATTTTAAACAAGAAAAAGAGAGAAAGGACTCAATAAAATCAGAGATGAAAGATGAGAAACTATAACTGATATCACAGAAATAAAAAGGATCATAAGAGAATACTGCAAACAAAAATAGGCCAACATGTTGGATAACCTAGAAAAAATGGATAAATTCCTAGAAACATAGAATTTTCCAAGAACAAATCCTGAAAAAATAGAACATCTGAATATATCAATCACTAATAAGGAGATTAAAAGAGTAATAAAATATCTCCCAACAAAGAAAACCTTAGGACCACATTGCTTCACCGGAGAAATCTATAAAACATTCAAAGAAGATTTTATATGTATTCTACTCAAACTCTTCCAAAAATATTGAAGAGGAAGGAAACCTTTCAAACACATTTTACAAAGCCAGCATTACCCTGATGCCAAAACCAGGAAAGGACGCTACAAAAAAAGAAACCCACAGGCCAATATTTTGGTGAACATAGATGCAAAAATTATGAAACAAAATATTAGCAAACAACATGTAACAATACATTAAAAGGATCATACGCCACAAGCAAGTAGCATTTATTCCATGGATACAAGGGTGGTTCAATGTCTGGTAATCAATCAGTGTAATATGTCACATTAGCACAAGAAGCATAAAAAGTATATGATCATCTCAAATAGATGTGGAGAAAGCATTTGACAAAAATCGACATCCATTTATGATAATAACTCTCAATAAAATAGGTATACAGGGAACATACCTTAACATATTAAAGGTCATATATGACAAGCTCATGGCTAACAACATACTCAATGGTGAAAAGCTGAATGTTTTTCCTCTGTTATCAAAAACAAGGATGCCCACTCTTGCCATTCTTATTCAACATAGTACTGGATGCCCTAGACACAGCAACTAGGCAAGAAAAAGAAAATCATCCAAAATGGAAAAGGAAGAAGTAAAACTGTCACTGTTTACAGATGACATGATGCCATTTGCAGAAAACCCTAAAGTGCCACCATAAAGCTGTTAGAACTAATAAACGAATTTGGTAAATTCACAGAATACAAAATCAGTATACAGAAATCTGTGGTGTTTCTTTCTATATAGTGATAATAAACTATCAGAAAGAGAAATTAAGAAAACAATCCCATTCACAATTGCATCAAAAAAAATGAAATAACTAGGAACAAACTTAACCAAGGAGGTGAAAAACCTGTACACTGAAAATTATGACACTGATGAAAGAAATTGAAGAGGACACAAATAAATGGAAAGCTATTCCATATTCACTGAAACAATTAATGTTGTTGAAATGTCCATAATACCCAAAGCAATCTACAGATTCAGTGCAATCTCTATCAAAATTCCAATGGATATTGTTGAAAGTGGGGTTTTGAAGTGCCCCCCTATTATTGTGTTACTGTCAACTTCTTTTATGGCTGTTAGTATTTGCCTTATGTATTGAGGTGCTCCTATGTTGGGTGCATATATATTTACAATTGTTATATCTTCTTCTTGGATTGATCCCTTGATCATTATGTAGTGTCCTTCTTTGTCTCTTGTAACAGTCTCTATTCTAAAGTCTATTTTGCCTGACACGATATTGCTACTCCAACTTTCTTTTGATTTCCATTTGCATAGAATACTTTTTTCATCCCCTCACTTTCAGTCTGTATGTGTCCCTGGGTCTGAAGTGGGTCTCTTGTAGACAGCATATATACAGGTCTTGTTTTTTATCCATTTAGCCAGTCTATGTCTTTGGTTGGAGCATTTAATCCATTTATATTTAAGTTAATTATCAATATGTATGTTTTATTGCCATTTTGCTAATTGTTTTGAATTTGTTTTTGTAGGTCTTTTTTTTCACTTCCTCTTTTGTTCTCTTCTCTTGTGATTTGATGACTAATTTTAGTGTTGTGTTTAGATTCCTTTTTCTTTTTTGTGTGTGTACCTATAGTAGATTTTTATTTTGCAGTTACCATGAGGTTTTGATACAGCAGTCTATATATACACAAGATTGTTTTAAGTTGCTGGTCTTTTAATTTCAAATGCATTTCCAATATCCTGCTTTTGTGTTCTCCCCTTCTCACAATTGTTAATTTTGATACCATATTTGTGTATAGATGATGTCCTACCTTTCCTGTGTGTTTGCCTTCCTGGTGAGCTTTTTCATTTGTAATTTTCTTGTTTTTAGTTGTGACCTTTTCTTTTCTGCTTAGAGAAGTTCCTTTAGCATTTGTTACAAACCAGGTCTGTTGGTGCTGAATTCTCTTAGCTTTTGCTTGTCTGTAAAGCATTTGATTTCTCTGTTGAACCTGAATGAGAAGCTTGCTGGGTGGAGTATCCTTGGCTGTAGGTTGTTCCCTTTCATCACTTTAAATATATCATGCCACTCCTTTCTGGCTTACAGAGCTTCTGAGGAGAAATCTCAGCTGATAACCTTATGGAATTTCCCTCTTATGTTATTTGTTGCTTTCCCCTTGTTGCTTTTATTAAAGACCTAAATATAAGACCAGATACTATAAAACTCTTAGAAGAAAACATAGGCAGAACACTCTCTGAATAAATTGCAACAATATCTTTTTTGATCCATCCCCCAGGGTAATGGAAATAAAAACAAAAATAAACAAATGGGACCTAGTTAAACTCAAAACTTTTGCACAACAAAGGAAACCCTAAACAAAATGAAAAGACAACCCACAGATTGGGAGAAAATCTTTGCAAATGAAGCAACCAACAAGGGGTTAGTCTCCAAAACTTACAAACAGCTCATGCCATAAAAACAAACAACCCAATCAAAAAAAGGGCAGAAAACCTAAATAGACATTTCTCCAAAGAAGACATACAGGTGGCCAAGAGGCACATAAAAAGATGTTCAACATTGCTAATTATTAGAAAAATGCAGGGGCTTCCCTGGTGGCACAGTGGTTGAGAATATGCCTGCCAATGCAGGGGACACGGATTCAAGCCCTGGTATGGGAAGATCCCACATGCCGCGGAGTAACTAACCCCATGAGCCACAACTACTGAGCCTGTGTGTCTGGAGCCTCTGCTCCATAACAAGAGAGGTCACGATAGTGAGAGGCCCATGCACCGCGATGAAGGCCCCCGCTTGCTGCAACTAAAGAAAGCCCTCACACAGAAATGAAAACCCAACATAGCCATAAATAAATAAATAAAAGAAACCATGTTCTCATGTGAAAAAAAAAAAAGATGTGGTACATATATAAAATGGAATATTATTCAGCCATTGAAAAGAATGAAATGCCATTTGAAGCAACGTGGATGGATGGGGAGATTATACTAAGTGAAGTAAGTCAGACAAAGACAAATATCATATGATATCACTTATATGCATAATCTAAAAAATTATACAAATGAACTTATAAAACAGAAACAGACACACAGAGAACAAACTTATGGTTTCTGGGGGTGGGGGTAGGGATAGACTGGGAGTCTGGGATTGACATATACACAGTGCTGTATTTAAAATAGATAACCAGCATGGACTTACTGTATAGCACAGGGTACTCTGCTCAATATTCTAATAACCTAAATGGTAAAAGAATTTGAAAAAGAACAGATACATGTATATGTATAACTGAATCACTTTGTTGCATGCATGAAACTAACACAAAAATGTTAATAAACTCTGCTCCAAAATAAAATAAAAATTAAAGAAAGAATTAAAAAAGTATTTGTAAAGCAAAGAAAAGAAAAAGAAATTCCAGTGGCATTTCACAGACCTAGAAAAAAACAATTCTAATATTTGTATGGAACGACAAGAGACCCCAAATAGCCAAAGCAATCTTGAGAAAGGAGAACAAAGCTGGAGGTATACTCCCAGGCTTGAAACTGTGCTATAAAGCTGTAGTAATCAAAACAGTATGGTACTGGCACAAAAACAGACACACAGATCAATGGAATAGAATTGAAGGCCAGAAATAAACCCAAACATATGTGGACAGTTAATTTACAGCAAAGGAGCAAAGAACATACAATGGAGAAAGGATAGTGTCTTCAATAAATGGTGTTGGGATAATTGGGCAGCCACATGCAAAATAATGAAGCAAGTAAGATAGTGAAACTATCTTACACCAAACACAAAAGTTAATTCAAAATGGATTAAAGACTTGAATGTAAGATCTGAAACTATAAAATTCCTAGAAGAAAACATAGATGGTAACTTTATTGATATTGGTTTTAGAGATATTTTTGTGGGATATGACTCCAAAGGCAAGGGAATCAAAAGCAAAAATAAATAAATGGCACTATATCAAACTAGAAAGCTTCTGCACAGCCAAGAAAACCATCAAAACAAGCAGACAACCTATTGAATGAGGCAAGATATTTGCAAATAATATACAGGCATACCTGGGAGATATTGCTGGTTTGGTTCCAGACCAGGCAATAATTCAAATATCACAATAAAATGAGTCACTCAAGAATTTCTTGGTTTTTAAAAAAGACAGTGGATCATTGGAATATGTTAGTTAAAAAAAAAAAAGAATCTGTCTTTTGTTGAGAGAGGATTTTAAAATGTGTCTCAGGAGAAGTTCCCCAATCTTAATTGCTACATGTATATCTGTTTATTTAAACATGAAAAAAAATCCTAATTTTAATATGGTGAGTTTTAGGTACATCTGAAATAATAACCTTATTTGTGTCATCCAAAATGATCAAAATATGTTTCACTTTTACCCCGTTGAAATGACCCATGACTTAACAGTACTGTAACAGAGGTTAAATAAAAACATGGCATACCTCTCCCAAGAATGGGGTGAAGATGAAGTTGATATTTTGAGGAGATAAATAATAGCTCCTTCCAACATTTTACAGAATGGAGAGTTCATTATTCTAGTTATTTATTATTATTTTGGATAAGAAACAAATATCTGAACTTTTTCAACAAATCAAGTTGTGATACATCCCAGATTTTAAAAAAGAAGAATTTCCATGTAGTTTACATTATGAACTTTTAAAACTTCACATGGATCATGTAATATCAGAACAGGGAAAGAACCAAAGGCCATGGTATCATGAACACATGGATATAGTACTGCTATTTCACTTGTCATTTCAATGTATATTTAAGATATCAATCAGATCTCACACATTTAAACTTCCTGCCTAATTTTTGAATTTCCACTGAAATAAAAAAAATGCACTTAAAGTAAAATTTCCTATCAATATTTAAATCCAGGAAGCCACTCAAATGTGAAAAAATATTGAAGAATTTCTGTAAAATAAATTGTAGGAATGAACATCTTAATAGGACAGTCAACCATCCAGTGAGTCTCTGCAAAGCTGGAAAAGCCCATCTGGATATGAGGGGTAGTAGCTGCACTGTGGAATCCCACTAACATTCTTTCATTTGCACCAGCAGAAGATGGAGCTAAAGGCAGCCTCTGGGCCCTTGATGGGACATACAAATTGATCACATTATTCCCCCAGATTTCTATCAAATGTTGGAATCAAGTCCATGGGACAAGCCTGCAGTGGTGCTGTCTCCCAGGTTACATTTGGCATGCATGGCTTTTTCAGGAAAGCAAGGCAGTACTATAGCTGGTTCCAAGTGAAGGGAGTGGTGCCAGCTCTAAAGAGTGCCACTGACCCAGCTAATGCCTGCTGCTCTGAGAAATGCAAAAAGAAGCTATTTGGCAGAAAGGTGAAGCACTATGTCTCTGCTCTTTCTGGCTATAGCTCCCTTGCTACTCCATCCTGGCAGTTGAAAATACAGCAAGTCTAAACCTTCCCTTTTATTCCTTTGTCTGGTCTGGAAATATTTGAACAGAAATCAACATAATCTCTGATAGATCCCATCTTAAATCCCAAATCTGGAAAAGAATTATTGACTGTATGAACTCTGTAGAGGTGGAAAAAATATATTGGACATACACAAGGACTAGGTTTAAAACAGAGAGTTAATCTAAGGATTTAAACCAGTGCTAACTATGAGACAGGTCAGGCATTTCTCTTACCTGGGTAATTTTAACTTCCATCAAGTTGGGCTCACTGCTTCTAGCCTGACTTCCTTTCTCTAAATCCATGTCTGTACCACAGCCAGAGTGAACTCTAAAATAAAACTGTGTCAGGAGTGCGGGGTCATCCAGTAAGACATCTCTTAGAAATTGACCTTTGGGCTGAGGCATAATGAAGAGAAGATGCCAGGTGATGATATCTAGGGAGACTTTTTAGACCATGAAATAAAAAATATCAAGGAATTAATTCAGGAATAAAATGGGTTTTATGGAGGGACAAAAACAGGTCCAGTGCACTGGCTTCTATGCACTGATGGAAGACAAGAAAGATGAAAGAGACATCATCAGAGCATAAGGAAATGAACAGTAGAAAGATCACAGGTCTTGTAGTACATGATGCAGCTTAAGGAAATTTTTAAAGGGAAATTGAGAGCCGTTTAAGTGACTTTAAGTAGGATAGACATGTATATGATTTCTATTTTAAAATATAATTTTGGCTTCTTTATAGAAAATGAACCAAGACAGGGAGGTTGGTGTGGAAGCTCTTGCTATAGTCAAGCTGAGAAATGAAGTTGATTGGATTAGAGGTAATTGGAAAGAGGTAGGTTATGTGCTGAGATATAAAAGAACTTGAAGAGTTTTTAGATTTGTGTGTAAAGAGGATTGGGGTTATGAGGGAAAGGAAGAAATCAAGAATTACTTTTACCTAACCATATCCTACTCACTGACATATGAAAATCTGAGGAAGAAAAAGATTTTGTGGTTAGAGAGGGGGAAATATTATACGGCTTTGTTAAGTGTGAGATATCACTAGACAGGTAAATATTGAAATATCCAACTCTAGGGAATCTTCAGAGTAGGAGATAGAGTTTAAAGTTAACTAGCATATAGATAACATATAAAAACCACTAACTAAAGATAAATCAACAAGGGAAGAGAAACAAAGAAGTCTTGACAAAATACTCCATGGAAAAATATTAGAGTTTATAAAGAATAAATAGTCCACAAATAATAGGGCGGTTAGGGGAGAATGAGAGAAAATGAAGGATGAAATTACAGATAGAGAAGAAAGTAGCTCTATATCAAACTTTCTCCCATATTATCAGAAATTATTTCTAAATATGCATAGAATATTTGTGTAAAAGATCATTTACATTATCAGTAACTCAACAAGTATGGTTGAGGCTGTAGGAAACAGTTGTCTTGTGCAAAAGTGCATTGAATAAAGACTTGGAAGGTGGAAATGCAAATCTTAGTTCTTCCAGTGGCCCATGGTATACTGAATCTAATCAAAACTCTTGGCTGAAAAAGTCATCATTTTAGCTACTCTTAACTCATCCTCAATGTCACTTTCTATTTTTGAGTATGACTTTTTAGCTGGACCAACTACACCCATAATTTTCAGGACTCAGTACAAAATGAAAATGCAGGGCCTCTTGTTAAAAAATTATTAAGAGTTTCAAGACAAGGACACCAGAACCTTAATAAGCCAAGTGCAGGACCCTCTGAGCTTGCGGACCCATGTCACTGCCCAGGTTGCACATCCGATGTCCCTCAATAATACATTCCTCTGCCTCCTAAAATAATCCATTAAAATGCTTTTACTCTATGTCCACTGCTGCAATTTAGCCCATGCTATCTTATACTCTGTATTTGTTAGAAAAGTCATTAAAGTGAGATAATGACACATTTATCTTAAAACCCTCAAAATGTTCTCATATCTCTTAGACTAATATCCAAAGTTCTTACTAAGTAAGAGGACCTCTGTTTTCTTGATTTTATTTTTTTCCTTTCCTCTCCACATCCAATCCATTGACAAGTCCTATTGGTTCTACCACCCACATGTATCCTGAATGTGGCAATTTCCCCACAACTCCACTGCTGTCATCCTACCCCTGCTACATTGATAACTATAATAACATTCTAGGTAGTCTCCCTTTACTGTTTTTTGTTTTTTTTTTTTTAACTTTAGTAAGTCATTCCCCTCCTAAATGTAAAAGTAACATTTAAAACCATAAATCAGTGCATGAGACTTCTCTGATTAAATCCTTCTGGTGACTTTCAACTGCATATAAAGTGAAATCTGTACTCCTGTCAATGGTCTACAAGGAAAACACATACATCTTGCCCCTGTCTAGTTCTTCAAATGCCTACTTGTCTGCTCCCTCATTCCCTATTCTCTTGTATTCTGTAAGTAGAAGATAAACAGAAATGTCAGAGGTTTTACCTTTAAACAACCAAACTCATTGGTGAGTAAAGGCCTCTGAACATTTACACATCTTTGTGTGGAGAGCTTCTCACAGCTCATGGCCAGCTCTTCCTTATCATTCCTGTCTCAGTTCATCTATCTCATGCACAGAACTTCTAACCTGAAGAGGCCTCTCCCTTCTTATCCACTACCTTGTGGATTGTAGTCAAAATAATTATCACCATCTAACATTTCCTTAATTATTTATTTCCTTAGTTTTGTTTCCACATACTGCAAAGCAAGAGCTATGTAAAGAGTATCTTGTTCTTTGCTGTATTATCAGTGCTTGGAATAGTACCTAGAATTTAGAAGTTCCAAGTTTTCCATGAACAATTACAAAAAGAAAATGTACAGGCCTCTTTCTGTAAAAAAAATTAGAATTAACAATAAAAGAATGAGTAGGCATATAGAAGGGCTTTCCCCATGGCCAAAATAAGAAAAGAGTGCACCAGGTCTGATTTTGTATTCTGAGTCTCATCTCTAATCAAGTCCACTGAACCTCCAAATTTCATTTGCCAGCTCATCAGGAAAAATAACAATGATGCTGAGATTGCATCTAAAAATTAATAAACAGATATTTATTGATTGTCTCTTATAGGCATTGAGCAAGATTAGGTGATGGATGTGGATGGACCTAGAGACTGTCATACAGAGTGAAGTAAGTCAGAAAGAGAAAACAAATATCATATATTAACACATATGTGTGGAATCTGAACAAAATTTGTATAGATGATCTTATTTACAAAGCAGAAATAATGACATAGATGTAGAGAATTAACATATGGATACCAAGGGGGAAAGTGGGGTGGGATGAATTGGGAGATTGGGATTGACATATATACACCATTGATACTATGTATAAAATAGATAACTAATGAGAATCGACTGTATAGCACAGGGAACTCTACTCAGTACTCTGTGGTGACCTAAATGGGAAGTAAATCCCAAAAAGAGGAGATATATGTATACGTATAGCTGATTCACTTTGCTGTACAGTAGAAACTAACACAACACTGTAAAGCAACTATACTTCAGTAAAAAATTTTAAAATATATAGCATGCAATGTTTGTGTCACCTGTTAGAGGGGCCTGTATGTTATCTAACAGTGCAACACATGGGATACTTTTAAAAAGCTAAAGAAATTCATAACAAATTGGGACTGGGGTGACCAGGGATGACTTTGGGAAGTGATAATAATCAGATAATCTTTAAAAGATGGACTGGGCTGGACTGGAGAACAAGACTTGCAAATGTAAATACGATCCTTTTCCAAGAAATTTTATGGGACAATAAAGTGAACTATTTAGGTTATTGCAAATGTTTACATATAGAATTTATGGAAAATAAATTAGAAATGTATGTTTAATTGGATTGTGAGATCTTTGAATGCTAAATGCATTTAAAAGTTAAAATGCAGGGGAGTACTGTTGGGAAAGTAGTAAGATAGGATTTAATCTATAAAAATTTATAGAAGAGATTGGACTACCAGAAACTTGGAGCTGGTAATAAAAGTTGGAATATTAGAATTGTCTAGATATAAGGGGGTAAGTGCTTCAGCTAGAATGTCTATAGTGAAAGTTAAACAGGGGAGATAAAAATAGCAAGTCTTTAACACATGACCATTTGTAGTTGCTTTGGGAAAAAAGGGAATCAAATTCTTGGGTATTGTTTCAACTCTCTACAATATAGAGATAAAGAGAGGCAAGGATAGTAGATGGAAACATGATTTCTGTTTATAGATAGATATGTTCCTTTTTTCCAGTTTCTAAAAGTCCAGTACAGTCACAGTGCTGATTATTGGCCCTGAGGTGAAGAATATATACATTTATCTATCTTCTTTATTTAGCTTTATCATCAAAAATTATTTAGTTAAAACAGAAAAAAAAAGACATTATAAAGTCGTTTCTTTCTATGGTATTCATTTAAGTTAAAATTGAGATTTAAGTCCTAGTCTGATAGATTTCCACTGGGACATGTATTTTTTGGTTAATGAGGTGGTTTAAGATAATTTTTATTATGTGCCCTGTAATTCTGTACCTGATGAGATGTGTGTGTGTGTGTGTATGTGTGTGTGTTTGTGTGTGTGTGTGTGTGTGTGTGCAACCTGAGTGGGGGAGGGGGGGAGTTAATATTATGTAACTCCTAAGCTGTTGAATGTCTCTCTAAACAAAATATAAAGTAGTGTTGTGTTATTAAAATATACTGAAATTGTTTTAAATAATCATTTTAATACTTCAATGACAGTTTTTCATGACTACATTTTTATCTGACATTTATTTCTGAGATAATAATAGCAAGTATTTATCCAATAAATATTTATTTAGTGTCCACTATCTGCTAACCTGAGTTGGGTGCTGGAAATATAACACTTAACAAATCAAACATAATTACTCTTGGATCTTATATTCATTATTACTATAAATCCAGTACCGGTTAGGTGTTTAACATACTGTATAAGTCACGGTTTATCGCCAAAAGCAAGGGAAACTGGCTGATTCAAGCATGAGCAGAATTCATTAACAGTGGAGCTGGAGAACAGGAGTTGAGGTGACATAGCCCTTAACAGTGTCCAAAATATGCCAAAGGAAATGATCCAGTGAAGTTAGACTCTGGTTACACCAGGCACTAGAATCTGCATTTGGCAACACTGACCCCACCACCACAGCACACTGGACCACAGAACTACTGATTCTGGAAAGTAGATGTAGCTGCTGCCAGTGGCTACCTCTTTCCACACTGGGTTCTGTGTAGACCCTACTGCCTTCTATCACTAGTTTCTGATTCAAAGTCTGTGGAGGGTATGTTTAATTGGCACAGTCCAGGTCACCTGATTGCACCTTAGTAATAAGGGAGGCTGGGGAATGACCCTGGCACTTTTAGCTTCTATAGACACAAGAATGCTTTGCCTAATGAAATGTAATATTCCCTAAAGAGAGGAAGCTGGTTCAAAATTCTGAAAAGGCAAACAAACAAGAAACAAAAATGACAAATATTCACTCCCTGTACATTATCTAATTTAAGACTTGCTATTAAAAAAAAAAAAAGACTTGCTACAACTCTGATATTATTATAATTATTTAGAACATGAAATAACTGACATGCAGAGATTCTAATTAATCCATTGAACAGCCAACATCTTAACCAAGTCCTGTCAGATTCTAAAACCCAAGCCAATGATTCTGTGCTCCAAAACTTTTTGGGATATCTTAATATACAAATGAAATATAATTGTCTTAAACATATATTCATGTGCTTGAAATAGTCAGTTTCCATTAGATTTTATATCCCTTAATAATCTAAAATTTATAGCCAATGACAGAAAAGGAATACATAAACTTAAAGAATAATGCTTGATTTTAGACTCAGTTTACTGTTCTTTCTTATATTAAGGCTCACAGAGATATGGAAGACATTGTCAAAATACTACTGATTTATCTATGTTTATGATCATGGAATTTCAAATATTCCAATGTCAGTTGCAAATATATTAAAATGACTTAAACCTGACACTTTTCAGAAATATGTGAGGATCATTATCTATTGATAGGGTCATATTTTTTTTAAATTACTAAAATATAAAAAGTACATTTTTAACTTTGCTAGGTACATTCAGATATAATACACTGTTTTGAGTCTTGACAAATAACATCCACTTATAATAAAAGATCTTACAGAAGGGATCACTATACAACCTGGTGTTTCTGCTCCTAGAACTACTCCCAGAGACTCTTGTTCATACTCACACAAATATTTATGGTAGCATTATTCATAACAGCTCAAACTAGAAATGACACAAATATCGCATTAACAGGAGAATTGAAAATAAAAATTTGCTTTATATAAGAGAAGGTTCTACAGAAGTGAAAATAAATCAAAATGAAAGAATCTCGAGCATAATATTAAATGAAAGGAGTAAGTCACAAAGGTATATATACTATATTATTTGACTTGTGTAAAGTTGAAAACCTGGTTATAAATAATAAATTAATATTGAAATAAAATAATGTAATAAAATAATCTTATTCTGTAATGTAGTTATAATGGTGGCATTAAAAGTTAAAACAAGGGAAAGATATACACAAGATTGAGTGCATTACTGCCTTTGGAAGTAAAAAGATGTGATCAGAAATTGGTACAGGAGGGGTCTCTAAGGTACTGAAAATGTTCAATTTTTTAATCTGAGTAGGTTTTTTTGTTTTATTATTATTTTTTACAGTATGGGTAAGTTTTATACACTATTGATTACATAATATAATCACATTTTAAGAAATACAGAGAAATATAACATATATATGAGTCCTTACTTTGTGCCAAAATCTACAATCTTAAAACCCGTGATTTGAAGTGACTCCATTTGTTGAAGTCCTTTCAGAACACAAATGCAAATAGGGCTAATTCCATGCTGAGAAGTTGAGAAGGACCTTTAACTCTGCACAGTTCTCCCCTTTCCACATCCAACCTTTCCACCATTTTTTCTGTCCCTAAAGGAACTGCAGTATCCAAAGGGTTTTACCTCACTTCCAGTCTGCATAGATATACATTTGTTTCCAGTATGCTGATATCAAACCATTGTTTATTTTTTATCTTTCTTTCTTTTTCCATCTGCCATAAAATCTTGCATTTACGTCTTGCTATCTTTTAGGATATAAGTAGGATAATTCAGGTAGAACACACATTTGTACATATTAGCAACATTATAATTAATTAAAATCATAATTATTACATTAGTAATTGGGTTGTTATTTATAGGCACTTTTTTACAATTAGGAAAACAGTTTATGTTAGTGACAGAATTATTTCTGGGAACAAAATACATTAGACAGTTTTTGACAAATTAGGATTAAATGATTTTAATTTGGCCTCAGGAATGTTTCATTAACATCCCCATAACTACCAATCCTGATAATATTCTTCATATTTATCATATAGTTCCACTTAGGCATGATTCAGCTGACTTCATTCAGAAAAGACTTAGTGATAGTTACAACTGATTTAATATTGACTCTTTAGATGATCATTGGAAAAAAAAAAAAAAGGTGAAACAACACAACGAACCAAAGGAATTTGGAAATAAGATAATTAACTCTACTTTTACATTAATATGTTAACTAGGATTCCAAAGCATGATATTGGCTGACAAAAACAAAACAAAACAAACAAACAAAAATATTAAACTTCCAAATATACAATAAATTAGTTGTAGTCCCCTTCCTTGCAAAACTTCTCTCTTTATACCATTGAATCATCACCGGCCATACCCACAGAGATGGTGCCGTTTGCCTCTCCACCAAAACTACTCTTTTCTTCTTCCTTAATCAACAACCCAAGAGTGAACATATAACAACACACAATTTGTACATATGTGATATTTTCAGATTAAATTTTTTCAAAGTGTTACTATCATTAGTAGAAAACAAAATTGGTATTCTTGTCCTACTCTGCCACTAATAATCTGCATAATTTTGAACAGTTTATCACCTGGGGCCTGTTTTCCCTCCAACTAAATCAGAAGGTGAAGCAGAGTATGGGCCATATATGCCCAACAGATATATTTTATTTGGACAGTTATGCTATTTTTAAATGCTTTAAATTAGCTGTCAACATTTAAAAATCAGAGTTCTTCACTCACATATCAGGATATACAATGTCCTGTGAATCTCTGTGGACTTTTTCAACTCGATGTGTATATTCCTTCTCAAGCCTGAAGTCACATACCCCTCCTCTCACACAACCTCCAAATCCAGCCATTCATCAAATACTGTCAACTTTATCTTCTGAGTACCTTTCTAGTCAATCCCCTGCCAACCCCAAAGTGTTCTCACTGTCCTTGCCTTCATTATCACTTGCCTATATTATAGCAATAGATCCCTATTATTTATTTTTTTTTGCCCTCAGTCTCTCATCATTCAAATAAAATGATTGCATTCCTTCAACAACACTTTAAAAAATATTCTTTATTAGATTTAGAACAAATCCTAGATCATGGCACAGAGGGGCAGTGACACTCATTGTGAGCACTACGTGATTCCAGAACTTCTTCTGCTACTTCATTTTCCCTCATGCAACCTCATTCTTGGGCTCAGCAATTTGTAATTCCTTATCTTGAGAGAATATCTTGCTTTGGGTATCCTTGGATATGCTGCTTATTTCCTCTATCTGTACCACCCTTACTTCTGTCTTTTCCCAGTTAATTCCTAAAGAGTTCCAGTACTCAGTTCCTGTGTATCCAGCTTGAAGCTTGTGCTGCAGTTAGGTCCCTTCTTCTCTAGTCCTTCAGTCCTGTGTGCATGTTTCTTTAATCACATGGATGGTTGTGCTATTTTTTTATTAGTCTAATTACCTCAACATCTTTTTTCCATTCATGAAATACTCAATTGCAAAGACTATTTTCTTGCCATCTTTTCAGTCTTTAGTAAATTTAGAGACAACTCTCTCTTAAATCACTTTTATTTATTTCCAAAGGAGTCAGTGGGTTCACTGCATCAAAACCCCTAGGGATTTGGCCCCTTACCAAACCTACTTAACAAAAATCTCCAGAGGTAGGGCCCTGAATTTTTCATATTTAAAAAAATATCTCAGGTAATTATTATACCCCTTGAGATTGAAAAACCATTGTCACACATGAATATTTGTTGAATGAATGTGTTTATTCCAGCATATTTAGATGTACACTTCAACTTATTTAATTCTGGTTCAACTTAGTCTAATCATAGATTTTCCATCTGCTTGACTCCACATCTATTTTCTTGAAAGTAACATTTCTGTCAACCTAAATGTTAGATATATATCAATAGGTTCAGAACTCAAAGTGGAAGTTAGAGAGAGCTCCACCTGGGTAGGAAGGTTATAATTGCAAAGGTAAAGTTGGCAGCTTCTTAGAGAACAGGTTTCATGGAGAACACTGAAAAATAAAATCTAACCACATAAAGGACTTCCTTGACTAAGGCTTCTTAAATTTATTTTAAGTTATTAAATGCCAAGAAAGTATCACATGTGTGGTTAGTTTTGTGCAGGACCTTATTTAAATCAGCTTTGAATTAATTGTAAGTACTTTAGTTACGTGGCATGGGACCTGTGTCAGTTCCTTCTTAGTGCCATTATATTACATTTATTTTCTCAGAATCCTTAAGAAAAATAGAAAGTGAAAGGAAACTACTTGTGAGTGTCGATTGAAAAGTGAACATTTCAGCTTCTTCTATTCATTCCTCCTTATACTCTCATCCTCCCAAAAGTATATCAAATAATTTTCATAATTTTATGACAAAACTCAAGATATTTCATAATGGTTAAAAATAGAAAGTTCGACATAATCAAGATTAAAACTTATGCTAATCCTTAAAGATGTGGTTTTAATCCTGGCACAGTAGATGATGACCAGGTTTATAGAAATCAATAATCTCCTGTCCTCATGCCTCCGTCCCATGGGGCTCCTAAAGCACCCCATGCTTTATTTTCATGCTTGTTAAGTCAGAGATGCCCTTAAAAAGCCTTGGCTAAGTTGCCGAGATCTAGAAAAGGCTGAGTTGGAGCAGGACATTTAGATTTGAAACCTCAAGTCTTCTGTAGGTATCCTTAGTCATTCTTTTCTAAGTTTAGAATATATGTAGCCAGTTGTATCTGTGATGATTTAGAGATGGCCATGTCCCAAGTTACTCTTTTAGTAAAAGGGAACTAGAAATAGAGGGAAATGACTGTTTCTTGAGGGTGTGGGTTGGTGGTGTTGGGGAGGCTGATTCAAGTTATCATCTATATGTGCTCAGCCGTGTAAATCCACGAAGATAGACAGAGAGAAAAGTTAGTAAGTCCCATGTTGGAGGATGGGAATGGGAGGAGGCAGAATGAGTGGAAATAGAGGGCAGGCATGGCTTCTAGTATTTCAAGGAGCTCAGTAGTAATCATAGCTCAATCAATGCCTAATACTTTTAACTATATTTTAGCATGTTATCTTACCTTGAGGAAGAATATAGAAAGGTTGAGGTACCCATAGAATAGAAAAAGGCACTCATAACTTCCCTTAAACCTGCATACCCTGTTTCCTCTTCCTTCTCCAATTATCTTTCTTTCTTTACTCTTTGGATTCAGTGTTCAAGGCTACAGGCAAGAGAAATGGTGCTCTCCTCTACTAAGGAAGAGAATAAAAATTATAGGGGGGATCTGGCTTTCTTCTATATGGAACTATTATTCAAATACTTAATACAGTTTCTTTATAGTCTTCTGAGAAAGCCAGATCTCTACTCCCAAATCCTCCAGGTCAAAAAATTCACCTTGATTGTATTTCCCATCTCAACTCATGTACAGTCACAACTGTCTAATCTGACTCTCTAAAAATTATACAATGAGCCCTACATGGGAACATTATTCAAATAACAAAGAAGCATGCATTACAGTTGAGCACTGTGGAGTCCTGCACAATTCAGTAACCCTGAATTCAGACAAGAACTTTCCTTTTCTTCTCTCTTACATAGTGAGGGACCAAAATGAAAGTGCCCAATTGTGCTTATAACAAACTCAGCATTACTCCATTTTTATATGATTCAGAATGGCAGCATAGCAAATTGTAAGGGTCTCTTTAGCAAGTCTCTCAACCACTCTGTGCTAATGTTCTCCCACCTGTAAGACAAGACTAACACTGCAGTGAAGATATAATGTCCTAATACATGTGAGGCGCTTAGAACAGTGCTTAGAATATTCTAAGTGTTTGCTAGTATAACTCTTAGCTATAAAAAAATCAGGTTAACAGGCACTGCACATTTTCTTCTCTTTGAGGTACAAAAGGAGGACAAAGAAGGACATGAGCCCAGCGTTGGAAGAGAGTGGAAGCTCTCTCTCCACACCTGTGATATCATTGATTTTGAACTCCATGATTTTCTATTGTTAATACAGAGGCAATGCAATTAGTAATAACATATCCGTTTGATCACATTTGATTTGTAATATGTGAGGGTGTATGTGTGTGTGTAAGAAAATATTTTATTCCCATTTTTAGAAGAGTAAGAATCATATTTATAAACTCCTTCTCCAGTTCTTTTCCTATTAGAGCACATCAGATAATGGTAACTTTAAAATACAAGCTGCAGAAGTGAACAAAGTTACTTGGAAACATTTTTTTGATTTTTTTTGATAACATAATTAGAATGATACAGATGCAAATTGTAAACTGTTTTCCCCTAGGGGTCTAGTTATTATTGTTGTAGGCTAAAGAACAATTTAAAGATGAGGCTACAGAAGGTACTATGTAGAGTATAAGTAATAATTTCCTCATTAAAGTAAAGGGCTTATCTCTACCAGAAGCCAGGTATGCTCAGGCCTTGCCAGTCATCTGAGGGTGTCTGTAGTTGAATCATAGTGCAGGACAGGAGGTCAGAACACGCTGAGCCATCCACACCACAACAGCTGATTCTTACGCAAAATCTATTGACAGTAGCAAAGGAGCTAATGCCACCTTCTGTGTGCTATGGCACATGTCCTGCTTTCTATCCCCTTGAGAGGGAATAAGAAATTAATTATAGGATGATTAAGGAATGGAACATTCTCATAATTTGTTTTCTTTTTTGCACCTTTCTCCTTTTTCCCAATGGTTCATTCATCTAATCTGCTCTTTAAAAAAACAATGCCTTCTCTGCTTCTTATGTAAAAGGGAAAATGTTTAAGAAATAAATTGTACTAATTCAATGCTAACATTTCCACATTCAATATTAGTTACAAAATCCTTAGTGAAGCAGCTTGTGAAACAGCTAATTCCAACAACTCTAGGAGTATTCACCAATATCATTAAACTACAGCTGGGTCTACTGTAACCTGACATACGTGTTCCTGAAAACCACTATGATACACAAAATTGTGCAATGAAATCTACAGTGCTTGTGGGAAAATTGAGTTAGGGGTATAACACTCAAAAACTTCATATTTAAATATGACATAGTTTTTAAAAATTATAAGACCCTAATAAAAATTGTAGCACAGTTTTATACACGCTGAATCATTAAGACATATAGAAATAGCACAATAAATATGGCACATAACCTTGAAAAATACCTAAACTTTGATAGTGGAAGAGGACTTTAGAGTAATTGGAGCTCCTGCATTATTACACAGTGATAGAAGGAGAGTTCTAGAAATTGGACACCAGATGTAGGTGGTCATAGTTAATAACATGGTGAATTGAGGTCACTGGTAGACTTTGAAGTATGTTTGCTACCTGGCTGCATTCAGCTGGGTGCAGTTTTCTGCATCCACGTAGCATTCTTGCAGATGCAATTTCAAATAAGAAAACATATTTATATCTATATAGAGGCAAATATACCTATGCTTTATAGATATATTTGCTTACAGCATATATATCATATATATAACTATATATAATATCACATAACTATATATGACATATTACTTCTATGCACATATCAAATGCCTTGAAATAAATCTGTGTTTTCAAAACAAGTGTTTTACTAGAACTACCTATAGCAAAAATAAGTGGCACAATATAGTATAGTAGTATTTTGAATAAAGTATTGGAGAATCTGATAAAAACTGTTAATATTCTCTCATAAATATCCACATATACAGGCATACATTCATGAACAATGCATATAAAATAAGACCTCCATTCTTTATGATTTATATTGCCGGTGTCATGTTTAAAAATTTCTTTTGCATCACAAGATTATGTATCCTCTTTATCTTGATTTTGGACTAGTTTCGCTTCATACTCTGAAAACTCTAAACTCTCAAATTACAAATACTTATTTGATCCAATAAGGAAGTTTTGAGTTCATTTCCAAATATGTTTTCATAATTTTGTGTACCTTTGTCAGTCCCCAAAGCCTGAGTTATTATTTCCATTGTTTTCTGTACTGGTAAAGAGGAGTCGTGCATTTCACCAAATCCGGGTTACAGAGATTGCCAGAGTATTCTTTTACAGAGAAAAACTACATTTGTTCAGGGAAGTTCACAAAACAAGTGCATCCAGTTTACATTGTCCATATTTAAAGTGCTATCTTCTTGTAGCTAACGTCCAAACGCTGTTTCTTGTTTAATCAATAAAACGAAAGAAGATAACAGTGTGATTGATGTTAAACCTTAGTGAAGCCAAAAGGGTGTGAGGTAACATTGGAACTAGACCAAATTAAGCTCCACAAAGGGCTAATTATTGCAGATTTCTAATGAATTGTACTAACTTAGTTGTAAGAATAACCTAAATATTGTTTTATTCTCTTACTTTCCAACATAAGTCATATTTTGTTATTGAAGATGAGCAGCTAATACTGTCATCTCTGGAGATCAATGTAGTGTAGTAATTCTGAAACAGTGATAATTTCGTTTGTCAGGAGCTATTTGGCAATGTCTGGAGATATTGTTACAACTAGGGCATGGGATGTGTAACTGGTTTCTAGGGGGAAGATACTAAGAATGCTGTTAAACAGCCTATAATACACAGGACAATCTCCCACAAAAAATTATTATATGACCCAACCAAGACAGCATTTGAATCTGGGCACTAATTTTATATATATATATATATATATATATATATATATATATATAACTGTAATACCAAGATTGAGAAAACATTTTGTAGAGGAATTATAACATTTTATTAATTGAAATAAATGAATAGATGAATTATTACATGCTGAGTATTACATTTAGTAAAGTACTGATCTATTCTGTCTATAAAAATTGTGTGATGATGATGCTGTTTGAAAGTACTTACATTATGTGGTATATCAGTCCCCAACACTGTCCCAAAGGAACTTAGAATGTGGTACATATTTTTTGCTTGATGATAACATCTCATGTCATTGGGCCAAATAAAATTAATAATAATACTGGTAATATGAATAATTTACCTTTCCTGAATTCTTACCATGTGCCAGACATTATTTTGAATACCTTGCATATTCTATTTCATTCAATTCTCACAACAGTCCATAGCATAAGTTATTTTTTTCACTGGTTTACAGATGAGGAAACTGAGAGGATAAATACCCAAGTCACACAGCTTGCAGTAGTGGAACCAGGAAGTGGGGAATTAAAATAGATTACTCATGAAAACATTTTTATAAATCTTGATATTAAGGGACCCCAAATTTATTGTAGCTATGCCAAATAGTATGTTGTTTGGGGGTGTTTAATTGTATATTGATATGCCGAGCATTTTAAGGTTACTTCTAAATGTGCTTTATTGATGCTTAGAAAATCAGTAAACTCTGCTCTACTATACTTTCACCCCTGTGATACATAGAGACTCAGAAATCATTTGAAGGCCAACAGAAGACGTAGCTAAAAAAATGAAAAAAGGGGGAAAGGGAAAAAAAGAGACAAAAGAAAGAGGGATAAAATGTATGCTAGAAATTTGTTGTATAAGTAGTAGAGTCATGTCAGCTTCAAGGATATGAAAAGGAAATTTTCCATAGACAGACACAGGAAATGATAAAAGTTGATACCTTCTAGACATCCAACACTCTTCTAAGAGTATTACGTGTATTGACTCATGTAATTCTAATAATAACTCTGTGAGTCCCCTATGTATGAACTTTCAAGTTGCAAACTTTCAAAGATGCAAACGTGCATCCACATGTCCAACCATTTTAGTTCATGTGTCTGGTGTACATTGTCACGTGCATGCATCCTCTACAAGTGGTGGTGCTTTTGTGTACTTTACTGTACGGTACTGTACAGAGTACAATAGTAGAGTATCTTTATTTCAATCCCAGGATGTCGGAAGCAAGTGTAAAAGCAGCACTGTTAGTTTTTGAGGCAGAGGACCCAAATGTAGAATGATATATGAAGGTTGCAGCAGCCATTTGGGATGCAATCCAGTGCTACCATGTCATCTAGGATGAGGAAGAAAAAGAGCTACTACCCAGACATCACTGGATCATTTTTTCAAGAGGGTAGATGGAATTGAATCCAGCAAGGAACTAGAACCTAGGCCATCCAACGTCAGGCATGAGTGAAATTGCAGCTTGCCCTCCATCTCCTATTGCTGACGATCCTTCAGCTCTACCATCTCCCACCTCCTCCCCTTTCTCCTGTCAGTAACTCTTCTTGCCTGTTCACTTGATGCCAGCCCCTATATATCAGCTGTTGTACTGTACTACTGTACTTTTCAAGGTACTGTACTGTAACATTAAAAATGTTTTCTTTATTTCTTCTGTTTGTTATGTATTATTTGTGTGAAAAGCATTATGAAGCTATTACAGTACAGTACTATATAGCAGATTGTGTTAGTTGGGTACCAAGGCTAACTTTGTTGGACTTACAAACGAATTAGACAAACAAATTAGACTGACAAACGTGCTCTCAGAATGGAACTCATTTGTATGTAGGGGACTTACTGCATGCCTACTACATTGATTTTACAGATGAGAAAACTGAGGCATATAGGATTGAATAGTTTGTCCAGGCCAGATGAATGGCAAACAAACAAGAATCTGCATTTGAATATGAACACTAAGGCTCTAACACACATGGTCTTAATCATACTCAATTGCCTTATAAAAGATACTTGAGGGCTTCCCTGGTGGCACAGTGGTTGAGAGTCCGCCTGCCGATGCAGGGGACATGGGTTCGTGCCCTAGTCCGGGAAGATCCTACATGCCGCGGAGCTGCTGGGCCCGTGAGCCATGGCGGCTGAGCCTGCGCGTACAGAGCCTGTGCTCCGCAACTGGAGAGGACACAACAGTGAGGCCCGCGCACCACAAAAAAAAAAAAAAAAAAAAGATACTTGAGACCAAAAACAAGGAAAATCAGTCCCTGAAATAGCTTGACAATATTTCTAAGCATAAATCAGTTAGGAATTGATCTCTTTTTGCTGATCATCAGTGTTTTGTGTGTGTGTTTGTGTGACAAAAAGAGACAGAGAGATGAAGACACACACACACACACACAGGAGAGAGAGAGAAGGCAGATGCATACAACTCTGCATTTTAATGTATTTAAAACCCACATAAAATAGGTTTTAAAGGAAAATGACAGGAAAGTGTGAGAGATTGATTCTTTCCTGATAATTTTCAACAGCTAGAATGCTGGAGGTTGAAGTAACTTATTGAAGAAAGTTGTTCAATAATCTGTGAATTTAATAGAAACTCCTATTTTGAATCTAGTGATTATCATGTTGATTGAAATCAATGTTAAAAGATTTTCACATTTTTAAACTTTACTTTTTAACTTGATGTTTTGCAAGTTAAATCAGCAATATATGATCATTTTAATAAGTGAAATAGTAAATATAAAGAGATAATCATACAAAGAATATCATGTGCCTTCATTATGTCTCCTCATACCTGCTGGCATCCCTAAAATAATAAATTTTATCAGCCTGGAATCTGTCCTTCCACATAGTTCTTTATTAAAAATAACATAATAAAACACCTACAGTCTTACAAGTAAGCAATTACAGATTTCAATGAAAGATTTAACTTCAGAAAATATGATTTTTTTCTGGAAATATAAAGGTTACTTTTGATGAGTAAATATTATCCTGGAAACTTTGTGACTATGTGTTTTCTCCATGTGTATCCACAGGATCCATATCTCTTATATATGAACAACATATTAAGCATCTATTCATCAGTACCTAGCCAGGGCATAAATGTTGCTCAATATAAATATTGAGTGTTATAATAACAAAAAAGTTATTTCTTTCAATGTTGGTATTTTTTTTTTATTTTTATTGATGTATATTTGACATACAATATTATATTAGATTCAAGTGTACTGTATAACATAATGGTTCAACATTTTTATATATTACAAATTGATCACTGCAATAAGTCTAGAAACCATCTGTCACCCTACAATGTTACTGACTATATTCCCTATGCTGTACATTACATCCCTATGACCTATTTATTTTATAACTGGAAGTTTACACCTCTTAATCCTCTTTACTTATTTTGCCTTCTCCTACCCCACCCCTTTGACTACCACAATTTGTTCTCTGTATATATTATTGTTTCTGTTTGTTTTGTTTGTTCATTTGTTTTTTAGATTCTACATATAAGTGAAATCATATGATATTTGTCTTTTTCTGTCTGACTTATTTCACTTAGCATAATACCCTCTAGATCCATCCATATTATAGCAATTGTCAGGAGTTCATTTTTTTATGGCTGAGAAATATTCCTTTGATATAAATCACATTTTCTTTACCCATTCATCCACCAATAGACACTTAAGATGTTTCCATATCTTGGCTACTGTAAATAATGCTGCAATGAACATAGGGATGCATATACCTTTTCAAATTAGTATTTTTGTTTTCTTCTGATAAATACCCAGAAGTGGAATTGCTGGATGGTATGGTTGTTCTCACTTTTTTGAGGAAATTCCATACTCTTCTCCATGGTGGCTGTACAAATTTACCTTCCCACCAATAATGCAAGAGGGATCCCTTTTCTCCACATCCTCACCAACGCTTGTTATGTGTTTTCTTTTGATAATAGCCATTCTGACAGGTGTGAGGTGATGTCTCACTGTGGTTTTGATTTGTACTTTTCATGTGCCTATTGGCAATTTTCATTGGAAAAATGTCTGTTCAGATCCTCTGCCCATGTTTTAATCAGATTGTTTTAACTGATATTGAATTGTATGTGGTCTTCATATATTTAAACATTAAACACTTATCAGTGTATCATTTGCAAATGTCTTCTCCATTCAGTAGGTTGCATTTTTGTTTTGTCAATAGTTTCCTTCACTGTGCAAAAGCTCTTTAGTTTGATTGTTGTTCCTTTTGTTTATTTTTGCTTTTGTTGACCTTGCCTGAGAAGACAGATTAAAAAAATATATGTATTGCTAAGTCAGAATGCACTGTCTATGTTTTCTTCTAGGAATTTTATGGTTTCAGGTCTTAAGTTTTCATTTAAGTTTTCAATCCATTTTGAGTTTAGTTTTGCATATGATGTAAGAATGTGGTCCAGGCTTATTCTTTTACATGTAGCTGTCCAGTTTTCCCAGCACCATTTATCAAAGAGACTGTTCTTTTCTCACTGTACATCCTTGGTTCTGTTGATATCAATTAATTGACCATATATGTGTGGGTTTATTTCTGGGCTCTCTATTCTGTTCCATTAATCTATGTGTCTTTTTGTGGCAATACTATACTGTTTCAATGACTGTAGCTTTGTAGCATACTGAAGTACAATTGGGCTGCATTTATTTGACTGGTTTGAGTGTATTTGAAAGTTGTCTAGACACACATAGGTTAAGCAATAAGTAGTGTCATTCATAGGCAGGCAGTAGATAGTATTTGAGATACTAAGTCAGGGTTTTTTGGCTACTGGGTAACCAAGCACTTCAGTTAGCAACAGGCGATATCTTGAGCAGTTAGCTTGAGTTGTTTTTACAACCCAATGCTAATATATCAGATATTTTCATTATACTTTTTTATCTCTAACCCACTTAGGTGGCCTGCAGCTTTTTGGTGGCTTGTATTGTACTGGATCATGAATCATTCAAAATATTTTTCCCAGGTTATTTGTCATTATTTGAAGGAATGTCTCTATTCTCAAGCCTGACATGAGACCACAAAGTGGTACCCATGAATTCAAAACTATGTTGACTAAAAGTGGTGTAAGTGGGCATCCTTGTCTTTTTCCTGAATAAGAAATAACTTTAATTTCTTAATTACCATATTACAAAGAGTCCCTGAATTTTGTTATGCCAGTTATTTTTTAGAAATATCTAATTAGCTCTTATTTACCTCTTTAAATAATATCCCCCAAGTTAATTTAATTTGTTTAAACTAAACACTTATGACTGAGATCTGAACATCCTGTTCTTGTCCACGTGTCTTTGTTCAAGTCTTCTTCTTTCTACCTACTTATTACTTTTTAAAAATGTTTTTCATAGGATTCAGCCCCAGTAAGGGTCTTATTGTTGTTGATGTTGGTTGTCTGATACTGCTGTTGTTATTAGTGAAAATATTTAACTTAGAAATGAATCAATCAACCATTTCATATTGGATGTCTATGTTAGGAATCCAATTATATTTTATGTAAAGTATTATGAGACACTGCTGTGGTTATGAAAAATGCTTATATTTATATTACTTATTTTTCTTGGGCTTCCCTGGTGGTGCAGTGGTTGAGAGTCTGCCTGCCAATGCAGGGGACATGGGTTCGTGCCCCGGTCCGGGAAGATCCCACATGCCGCGGAGCAGCTAGGCCCATGAGCCATGGCTACTGCGTGTCTGGAGCCTGTGCTCTGCAACGGGAGAGGCTACAACAGTGAGAGGCCTGCATACCACAAAAAAAATAAAATAAAATAAAACATAAGAAAATATATTCATTACATTCATTACATTTTTGTGATCTAGCTAGCTTTCCTGAATTTTAAGAAATTTAGTGAAAGATGCCATTTATACAATAACTGTGACATCAGTCATGAGAGTTTGTCTCCATAACAACTTGATAATAATGTTGCTATGCATATAGTGTAGCTATAATTACAGTACACTGTTAATTCTTTATAACTGTTTAATAATCCCAACATAGTTTCTATTCTGTTCTTATTTGGAGGAAATTGGTATATTATAAATGCTCAGTAAATATGTGCTTATTCATTTCATTATTATATTCAAAAGACAAAAGTATTCAAAAAGGGAATGAGATAATATTAACTGGTCTATAGAACAAAAAAAAGTCTAAAGTAGAGATTCATTAAATATCCTGGCCTTATGTTTTCTTTCAAACATGACTCAGTCAATTTTGGAATGTACTTTTTATGTTATTTTTAATCACTTCGATAACTTTACAAGAACAATGATGATGTTTTACATGTATCTAGTGAGTTAAATGTCCCTAATAGAAATATTCTTTTTCCAATTCAATGAGTTTTCACTTTTTATATGAAAAGGTTGTGCCCCAATTTACTCAAAACAACTTGGTTATTTTTTAATGTATTTCTTTGCAATTATTGAGTGTAATAGCTCTAACACTATGGCTTAAAAAGTCAGTGGGGTTGAGATAATACAATTGCCTTATTTTCTTGCATGAGTCAACAAATGGAGTTCATTAGGGGGTTGAATTTCTGAATAATATGAAGTTGTTGTGAAAGGAAAAGCATATTTTAAATTTAACATGCTTGCTTGCTCAGAAGGTCATATTTAATAAGCTTGACCTTTCATGTTTAAAAAGATCATTGATATATCTGACTTCTTTATCCTAAACATCTTGTTTGATCAAAAATTAATAAAAATCATCATATTTAGCCAACTGGATATGTAACAGGCCAGTAATGTTGAAAGGTCATCTTAATAAAAGTTATACTCTTAGCAAAGTTATTATACTCTGGGTTGTTTCTAATCAGATCACTGCTGAAACAGTTAATTAGAATTGTCTTTCCAATCATACACCCAGACACATAAAAGTTATTGTTATAGATCAATTATTTATATTAATATTTAAGTTGCTATACTTTGTGTGGATTCTCAGCTGATAAAAATATACTCTTTGTTGTAGTTGTACCAAGAACTGATTGCAAATTACATTAAGTCCAAGTCCTTAAACTAAGTTTGTTTGCTATTTTAAGAGTTTAGAGAAAGAATTGACAGAATTATTTGTCTATGCAAATAAAATATTACCTTCATAACAAGTATGTTACATATAGAAAATAGTTGATTATTATCATTATAGGACTAGCAGCAGAAAATAAAGTCTTTGTAAGATTGAAGGCATAACATTTTTACTTCTTTTCTCTTCTACTGTATTTCATCATCTAAAGATTATATATTGTGACTTACCCATTTAATCCATTTAAAGCTTTCTAGAATCTGTTGTTTGTTATGTGCATATCATTTCTGGAAGTAATGATTTCTACAGTAAATGAATCTTTCTTCCATTGGTCCTAAACTTAATTCTTCCTAATGTCAAGATGTGACTCCTAATTTTAACTTTACTTTTTTAGGACATTATATAATTATGTAAAATCAGTTATATTTATACATATGTGATGTTATACACATATATAATTAATATAATTGATTTTATATAATTATCTAACAACCTTAGCATCGATCTTCAAAGACAGATACTTTTCCTATTTTTAGTAGTCTAGTTATCATTACACTAGAATCAGTGACATCACCTGGGAGCCAGGGTATGTGTCATGGTCAGTATTGTAACTTTAGCACTTTGCAACTTATTTGACTTTATTAAATGTTGTATAGCCAATTAAAGATTTTATTCCTGCTCTGGTCATTTTCTTCCGGTAGCCCATAAAAATACACAGCATGGTTTCTTCACTGTGAAGAACAATTCAATAATTTTAGTATTCCTTTTAATAACTTTCCTACAACACTTTATCTTGTTTGAAATGATCAGTGTCTCTCCTAATTACATATATTTCCTCACACATGGAGAGTCAAAACTATCTAAGGAAAAATTTCATGTGGTGGAAATAAAGGAATTAAAACTGAGTAAAGGCATGAGTAAAACATCTCTCTGAGAGTTCCATTAGTCCTTGATTTATTTTCCTCTTGTGCTTATGGTCAAGGTAAATATGGTTTTAATCTCCTGGTGTTATAGTTAAATGAGTTTTGTGTTTATTGTTTCATTTTATCCTCCTAAACTATTATACAAATTTGATATTATGATCTTTATTTTAGAAATGAGAGGCTATACATAAAGTAATTGACCTGCCTAAGAATTTTCAGCTGAGCAATAAAGCAATTTAATTAAAGAATGGTTGAATAATAAAACTTGAAAACATGTCGTATGATGTAATTTCTTTCTGTGAATTGTAGAAATGTCCCCAACTATTCTAATTACTAGTATTCAAATTGTGAGGTCACAGGAAATCTCAAAACTAGAATCAGGACAGCTAGTAAAGGAAAAGTCATTTGAGAGGCCCCTCAGTCACTTTAAATATAAAGCAGTTGTTCTCAACTAGGAGACATTTTGCCTCTTAGGGGACACTTAACAATGTCTGGAGACATTTTTGGTTGTCCCAACTGTGGGTGAAAGCTCTACTAACATCTAGTTCAGGGATACTGCTGAACACCCAACCAGGCACAGGAGAGCCTATCACAATAAATAGCTATTTGGCTCAAAAGTTCAATTAGCACCAAGGTTGAGAATCCTTAAAACCAGAGAACCAGTTCCCTTGAGGTAAGAGGTAAACAAAACCTTCAATTCAGTTTCAGTGTATATACTCACTCACCAGTATCTCTCTACTTAATTCTGCTTATAAATATATGGTATGGTTTTTAGAGGTAGAATTGTTATGAGTATACTTGTGTTTAATTCCTGGTTCTACCACCTCTTTGCTTACTAACCTTGGGCAACTCATTAAACCTTATTTACCTTTAAAATAATAATGCTGTAGTAACTATTTCTAAGTTGTGGGGTTGTTGTGAAGGTAAAATAATGCAGGCAAAAAACAAGCACTCAATAAATGGCAACAATTATGTTAATTTTGTGTAAGGATATTTGTGAAGCTATATCAATTGTGGTGTGCAAAAAATTTAACTTTTTTTTTCATGACTCTAATTAATTTCTGCCACCAGATCTTTTTAGCCTGATGGTGAAACAAAAATTAGTCAATTGTTGATAAACTCAAATAATTCATTAGTTTCTTAATACATTAAGAGTTATTGTGTTCTCCCTTTATTTCTAAAGTTGCATGTGTTTCTGACTCATTCTGACCTTTCATCAAAGCCCATGAAAAGTGGCTGAGTTCTTGGTGACTGCTGACCCATTTTGGTATCTTTTGTAGCTGCTTATTTTCCCTCTCCCCATTCAGCAAGTGATATACCCCTCTGGCATTTGGAAGGCATTTTAAAAAATCTGGGCTCTGATAACGTATCTACACACCTCACTCTGCTTGTTCAACACCCTGACCAGCGTGTTATTCTCTGCAGCTCTGCGTTCTCCATAGGGAAATTTTGGATGTTATCCTATACCATTTTGGCTCCGTGGGAAGCTCTGTAGGGCAATCTCACATCCAGACACAGTAGATGATTATGTGTAACTTTATTGCTACAGTAAAATATTCATGTAGAGGGAACTCTAGAACATGATGTTCATGCAGGCCTATGAAACCAAGCTAAGGTATTCTCTGCTCTAGAATCCCAAAACTTGTCTAGGGATTCTACTGTTCTCCTTCTCATAAAGTTCAGACAAGGGTGGAAACACAAGGTAGAAGGCCATTTCTCAGGAAGCTTTGCAAAGTTGACTTAATTATTTTGTTCTTCTCTCTGATGCTCCCCATGTCTCAGTTCAAATGTGGGTAGAGAGAAGTATATCTACTTATTCTGTAGCATCACAGGGGCTTGAAAAAGTTCCTTCCATTTCTGTTGTTTGTGTTAGGACTTCAGCTTTTGAAAATCTAGAAGCCAAGTATTCTTCTTCTCCTTTTTTTTTTTTTTTTTTTAATGATGCAAGAGGGAGGAGATATGGGGATGTATGTATATGTATAGCTGATTCACTTTGTTATACAGCAGAAACTAACACACCATTGTAAGGCAGTTAGACTCCAATAAAGATGTTAAAATAAATAAATAAATAATTTTTTAAAAAATGTCTGCTATATCTTTCTTTAGTTGATGGCAATGTGGCTGAAGATCTTACAGCAATAAGGAATTAAAAATGGGTAAGTAGGACTTCCCTGGTGATGCAGTGGTTAAGAATCCACCTGCCAATGCAGGAAACACAGGTTTGAACACTGGTCCGGGAAGATCCCACATGCCACGGAGAAACTAAGCTCATGTACCACAACTACTGAGACCATGTGCTGCAACTACTGAAGCCCACATGCCCTAGAGCCTGTGCTCCATAACAAGAGAAGTCACCACAATGAGAAGCCCATGCACCAAAATGAAGAGTAACCTCAGCTCACTGCAACTAGAGAAAGCCTGTATGCAGCAACAAAGACCCAATGCAGCCAAAAGTAAATAAATAAATAAGTTTAAAAAAGAATGGGTAAGTAAATTTACTATATGCAAAATAGATAACCAGACCCACCTCTCAGCTCCTGCGCTGTTGGCTGCTCAGCTTCCAGCTGACCACTCTACTGGTGAGATGGGGTTGGGAGATGCTCTCCTCAGCTCCTTGCCTGGGTGGGCAAGTCAAGTTCTAGGGCCAGCAGAAATCCTCATCTGAGGGTCTCACTGAGCTCCCCAGTCAGAATGCTTCAGTTGAGCAGAGTGGCTGCTTGGGACTACTGCTTGGGCACTGCAGAAAGCCTTCTTGTAATCTGAAATGTTATAACTTTGGGACCATTGGCCAGCTGCTCCTGACTTAGCCACATGAAGGCTCAGACTGTCCCAGTCTCTGAACTGAAGAGAACAAACACTATTAGTATATATCCCACCACCATGAACAAAAGGTATTTCAATGAAGGGTATCAGGAAGACACCAACAAATCCAAGACAGTCATGTGCAAGTTCTGAGGAATGGCTGAATAACCCAATGTATCTGGGTGACCTTTGGAGACAGCTGAGACAAAGCTAAAACAGGGCAGTGGCTGACACCCAACTCATAGCCCATCTTCTCCAGCCATGTGACTGACAGGATCTTGGTGCTCGGCCAGCTATCAGGCCTAAACCTCTGAGGTGGAAGAGCTGGATTCAGGACACTTGTCCAACAGAGACATATCAGATCCATGTAATATCAATTGGTGGGACTCTCCCAGAGATCTCCATCTCAACGTTAAGACCCTGCTTCACTCAACCACAAGCAAGCTCCAGTGCTGGACACCCCATGCCAAAAAACTAGCGACACAGGAACACAAGCCCACCCATTAGCAGAGAGGCTGCCTAAAATCATTCTAAGTTCACAGATACCCCAAAACACACCACCAAATGCATCAAGCCCTCCTGAAAGACAAGATCCAGTCTCATCCACCAGAACACAGGCACCAGTCCCCTCCACCAGGAAGACTAAATAACCCACTGAACTAACCTTACCCGATGGGGGCAGACACCAAAAACAATGGGAACTACGAACTTGCAGCCTGCAAAGAGGAGACCCCAAACACAGTAAGTTAAGTAAAATAAGACAGAGAAATACACAGCAGATGAAGGATCAAGGTAAAAACCCACCAGACCAAACACATGAAGAGGAAATAGATGGTCTACCTGAAAAGAATTCAGAGTAATGATAGTAAAGATGATACAAACTTTTCAAAATAGAATGTAGAAAATACAAAACTTGTTTCACAGGGACCTAGAAGAACTAAAGAACAACAAACAATGATGAACAATACAATAAATGAAATTTAAAATACTATAGAAGGAATCAATAGCAGAATAACTGAGGCAGAAAAAGGGATAAGTAACCTGGAAGATAAAATAGTGGAAATAACTATCACAGAACAGAAAAAAATAAAAAAAAGAATGAAATTAATTGAGGACAGTCTCAGATACGTCTGGGACAACATTAAATACACCAACATTCGAATTATAGGGGTTCCAGAAGAAGAAGAGAAACAGAAAAGGATTGAGAAAATATTTGAAGAGATTATAGTTGAAAACTTCCCTAGTTGGGAAAGGAAATAGTCAATTAAGTACAGGAAACACATGAAGTCCCATACAGGATAAATCCAAAGAGAAACACTCCAAGCCACATATTAATCAAACTATCAAAATTAAATACAAGGAAAAAAATATTAAAAGCAGAATGGGAAAAGCAACAAATAACTTACAAGGGAATTTCCATAAGGTTAACAGCTGATCTTTCAGCAGAAACTCTGCAAGCCAGAAGGGAGTGGCAGGACATCTTTAAAGTGATGAAACGGAAAAACCTACAACCAAGATTACTCTATCCAGCAAGGATCTCATTCAGATTCGATGGAGAAATTAAAACCTTTACAGACAAGCAAAAGCTAAGAGAATTCAGCACCACCAAACCAGCTTTATAAAAAATGCTAAAGGAATTTCTCTAGGCAGGAAACACAAAAGGAGGAAAACACCTACAATCACAAACCCAAAACAACTAAGAAAATAGTAATAGGAACATACATATTGATAATTACCTTAAATGTAAATGGATTAAATGCTCCAACCAAAAGACATAGACTGGCTGAATAGATACAAAAACAAGATCTGTATAAATGCTGTCTACAAGAGACACACTTTAGACCTAGGGACACATACAGACTGAAAATGAGGGAATGGGAAAAGATATTCCATGCAAACGGAAATCAAAAGAAAGCTGGAGTATCAATTCTCATATCAGATAAAATAGACATTAAAATACAGACTACTACAGGAGACAAAGAAGGTCACTACATAATGATCAAGGGATCAATCAAAGAAGATGTATAACAATTGTAAATATTTATGCACCCAACATAGGAGCACCTCAATACATAAGGCAAATGCTAACAGCCATAAAAGGGGAAATTGACAGTAACACAATTACACTAGGGGACTTTAACAGCCCACTTTCATTTCATCCAAAATGAAAATAAATAAGGAAACACAAGCTTTAAATAACACATTAAACAAGATGTACTTATTGATATTTATAGGACATTCCATCCAACATAACAGAATATACTTTCTTCTCAAGTGCTCATGGAACATTCTCCAGGATAGATCATAACTTGGGTCACAAATCAAGCCTTGGTAAATTTAAGAAAATTGAAACTGTATGAAGTATTTTCTGATCACAATGCTATAAGACTAGATATCAATTACAGGAAAGAAACTGTAAAAAACACAAACATATGGAGGCTAAACAATAAACTACTAAATAACCAAGAGATCACTGAAGATACCAAAGGGGAAATCAAAACATACCTAGAAACAAATGACAATGAAAACATGATGATGCAAAACATATGAGACTCAGCAAAAGCAGTTCTAAGATGGAAGTTTATAACAATTCAATGCTACCTCAAGAAACAAGAAAAATCTCAAACAAAATAACCTTAAAGCTAATGCTATTAGAGAAAGAAGACCCAAAAAACCTCCAAAGTTAGCAGAAGGAAAGAAATCATAAAGATCAGATCAGAAATAAGTGAAGGGCTTCCATCATGGCGCAGTGGTTGAGAGTCTGTCTGCCGATGCAGGGGACACGGGTTCGTGCCCCGGTCTGGGAAGAGCCCACATGCCATGGAGCATCTGGGCCCATGAGCCATGGCTGCTGAGCCTGCGCATCCGGAGCCTGTGCTAGGCAACGGGAGAGGCCACAACAGTGCGAGGCCCATGTACCGCAAAAAAAAAAAAAAAAAAAAAAAAGAACAAGAAATAAATGAAAAAGAAATGAAGGAAACAATAGCAAAGATCAATGAAACTAAAAGATGGTTCTTTGAGAAGATAAACAAAATTGATAAATCATTAGCCAGATTCATCAAGAAAAAACGGGAGAACACTCAGATCAACAGAATTAGAAATGAAAAAGGAGAAGTAACAACTGACACTGCAGAAATACAAAGGATCATGAGAGATTACTACAAGCAACTCTATGCCAATAAAATGGACAACCAGGAAGAAATGGACAAATTCTTAAAAAAGTGCAACCTTCCTAGACTGAACCAGGAAGAAAGAGAAAATATAAACAGACCAATCTCAAGCACTGATATGGAAAATGTGATTAAAAATCTTCCAGCAAACAAAAGCCCAGGACCAGATGGCTTCAAAGGCTAATTCTGTCAATCATTTACATTACAGCTAACACCTATCCTTCTCAAACTCTTCCAAATATAGCAGAGGGAGGAACACTCCCAAACTCATTCTACAAGGCCACCATCACCCTGATACCAAAACCAAAGATGTCACAAAGAAAGAAAACTACAGGCCAATATCACTGATGGATATATAAGCAAAAATCCTCAACAAAATACTAACAAACAGAATGCAACAGCACATTAAAAGAAATCATACACCATGATCAAGTGCAGTTTACCCCAGGAATGCAAGGATTGTTCAATATATGCAAATCAATCAATGTGATAAACCATATTAACAAATTGAAGGAGAAAAAACATACGATCATCTCAATAGACACAGAAAAAGCTTTTGATTGATGATAAAAACCCTGCAGAAAGTAGGCATAGAGGGAATTTACCTCAAAATAATTAAGGCCATATATGACAAACCCACAGCCAAGGTCACTCTCAATGGTGAAAAACTGAAACCATTTCCTCTAAGATCAGGAACAAGACAAGGTTGTCCACCCTCACACTATTATTCAACATAGTTTTGGAAGTTTTAGCGACAGCAATCAGAGAAGAAAAAGAAATAAAAGGAATCCAAATTAGAAAAGAAGAAGTAAAGATGTCACTGTTTGAGATTACATGGTACTATACATAGAGAATCTTAAAGAAGCTACCAGAAAACTACTAGATCTAATCAATAAATTTGGTAAAGTAGCAGAATACCAAATTAATGCAAAGAAATCTCTTGTAATCCTATACATTAATGATGAAAAATCTGAAAGAGAAATTAAGGAAACACTCCCATTTACCATTGCAACAAAAATAATAAAATACCTAGGAATAAACCTACCTAAGGATACAAAAGACCTGTGTGCCGAAAACTATAAGACACTGATGAAAGAATTTGAAGATGATACAAACAGATGGAGAGATATACCATGTTCTTGGATTAGAAGAATCAACATTGTGAAAATGACTATACTACCTAAAGCAATCTACAGATTCAGTGCAATTGCTATCAAATGACCAATGTCATTTTTCAAAGAACTAGAACAAAAATTTTCACAATTTGTAGGGAAACACAAAAGACTCTGAATAGCCAAAGCAATCTTGAGAAAGAAAAATGGAGCTGCAGGAATCAGGCTCCCTGACTTCAGACTACACTACAAAGCTGTAGTAATCAAGAAAATATGCTACTGGCAGAAAAACAGAAATATAGATCAATGGAATAGGATAGAAAGCCTAGAGATAAACCTATGCACATATGGTCACCTTATTTTTGATAAAGGTGGCAAGAATGTACAATGGAGAAAAGACTGCCTCTTCAATAAATGGTGCTGGGAAAACTGGATAGCTACATGTAAAAGAGTGAAATTAGAACACTTCCTAACACCATACACAAAAATAAACTCAAAATGGATTAAAGACCTAAATGTAAGACCAGACACTACAAAACTCTTAGAGGAAAACATAGGCAGAACACTCTATGACATCAATCATGGCAAGATCTTTTTTGACCCACTTCCTAGAGAAATGGAAACAAAACCAAAAATAAACAAATGGGACGTAATGAAATTAAAAGCTTTTTCACAGCAAAGGAAACCATAAACAATATGGAAAGACAACCCTCAGAATGGGAGAAAACATTTGCAAACAAAGCAACTGCCAAAAGATTAATCTCCAAAATATACAAGCAGCTCATGCAGCTCAATATCATAAAAACAAACAACCCAATCCGAAATTGGGGAGAAGACCTAAATAAACATTTCTCCAAAGAAGATATACAGATTGCCAACAAACACATGAAAGGATGCTCAATGTCACTAATCATTAGAGAATTGCAAATCAAAACTACTATGAGGTATCACCTCACACCAGTCAGAATGGCCAACATCAAAGACTCTACAAAAAATAAGTCTGGAGAGGGTGTGGAGAAAAGGGAACCCTCTTGCACTCTTGGTGGGAATGTAAATTGATACAGCCACTATGGAGAACAATATGGAGGTTCCTTAAAACCTAAAAATAGAACTACAATACACCCTATCAATCCCACTACTGGGCATATACCCTGAGAAAATCATAATTCAAAGAGTCATGTATGTTCATTGCAGCACTATTTACAATAGCCAGGACATGGAAGCAACCTAAGTGTCCATAGACAGATGAATGGATAAAGAAGATGTGGCACATATGTAAAATGGAATATTACTCAGCCCTAAAAAGAAACAAAGTTGACTTATTTTTAGTGAGATGGATGGATCTAGAGTCTGTCATACAGAATGAAGTAATTCAAGAAGAGAAAAACAAATACCGTATGCTAACACATATATATGAAATCTAAAAAAAAAAAAAAAAGAAAAGGTTCTGAAGAATGTATGGGCAGGGCAGGAATAAAGATGCAGATGTAGAATAAAGATACTGCTGTAGAGAATGGACTTGAGGACACGGGGAGGGAGAAGGGTAACCTGGGACACAGTGAGAGAGTGGCATGGACATATAAACACTACCAAATGTAGAATGGATGGCTGGTGGGAAGCAGCTGCATAGCACAGTGAGAACAGCTCAGTGCTTTGTGACCACCTAGAGGGGTGAGATAGAGAGGGTGGGAGGGAGGGGATGTGGGGATTCGTGTATACGTCTGGCTGATTCACTTTGTTATACAGCAGGAGCTAATGCACCATTGTAGAGCAATTATACTCCAATAAATGTGTTGAAAAATAAATAAAATATAATAAAATAAAATAGATAACCACAAAGGACCTACTGTATAACACAGGGAACTATACTCAATATTTTTTAATACCCTATAAGAGGAAAGAATCTGAAAAAGAATACATATATATGTATGAATCACTGTGCTGTACTCCTGAAACTAACATGACATTGTAAAGCAACTATATTTAAATAAAAATTTTTTTAATGGATAAAGTTATCAAAATTATACATAATCATTACTTAATCTCCCATTATTACATAGACACTGTACTTCATAGTGAGAATACTTTATAGGTATAGTGTTTGACTTTTAGAAATTTAGGCATTCTTAGATTTGTTAACACTGGTGCAAGGTTGAAATGAAGGTAATTTTCCTCTTGGATCCCCAAGCTGTTTTGATTTTATGATGTCATTGCTAATTCTGTTTGATCTCTCCCAATTCTTATTATCTCAGAATATAACATCACAGCTTTCAACACATTCTATTTTTCTCATACTGCACTCATAACTTTCTTTCTTAAGGAAATAATAGGGTAGGGCTGCCTGAGTCCTTCTACAGGGCAGCAGTCTTCAAATGATTGAATGTCTTTTCTCAAGGTGCAGGAGGAAGGTTCAAGGGTCCCAAAGGAATGAATAGATTTAAGGAATTTAATTTCCTGATCCATATATAATATTTCCTAAAATTGAACCACCTGAGAACTGTCTATTGACTGCAGATTTTCTTTTCCCACCTCCTCTTTCTCAGTTACTGCTTACCCATTTTACAGAAGAAAGACACTTTAACTTTAACTCAGTTACCATCTCTCCACTGAAAATAGCTATTAAAAATCTGGGCATGAAACCCAGAAGCAATTGGAAAATGCTTTGTTTCTGAAGGGTAATCCCAGGAGAAAAGCAAAGAAAGTGTTAATAAGTATTGAAAGGGACAGAGTCTGATTCCATCCTAGTTGTATACTTCTTGCTTATCTCTAGAATGAAATTAGTATCTGCTTCTTTCAATACTTCTTATCAATAATTTCAATATTATTTTGGTATGGGTATGTGTGGAAATACTCATAAACCCAAAGACATACCAAATATGTATTTATCTCTTAATCTATCTCTCTACCTATGTAAGAATTAGAATTCATAGTGAGAATGTTACCACAAGGACATAAGCCATATTTTGATTTTTATTTTTTAAAAATGTCTTACTTTTTCTGAGAGAAATTTGTGTAATCTGGATGAATGATTTGACAAAAAAGACTGGATTTTACTAATGCAGACATTTTCCCTAAGTTGAATGAGATAAATCTGTCCCTTGAAAGTTTAACCAAAAATATATTTTAAAGGATATACCATTTACAATTTGCCAAAAAGTATATATTTCACAATGATTTTAAGAAAAAAAATCTTAGATGTAAACTTAAAATGTACGAGAAGATACCTGGTTTTCAAAGCCTTATATGGAGCATATGGCTACAATTTTTGAAGTCCAATGCTTTGCAGAGCTCTAAAATATCACTGGAATAAACTGGAATTATTAAATTGTTACAGTAGGTTTTTGCAAGCCATTCTTTCTGTAAGTGACAAATTGCAAGTTGACCCTACCTTGTAACAACAATTAAACAAAAAGTCTTCCCTTGAATTAACTTATCATCATTGAATGTATTTGGAATTTTCACAGGCAAATTGCAAAGTTCATCTGCCACTGGAATCTTGCAGTGGTATTTTGGAGAAATGCATACAAAATGTGGCACAATGTTTTCTGATAGAAATGAGTATGTTGTATTACTTATTACTAAACTTTTTATTTAATATAACTCCCAACATAATGTTTGGTTTGAATTTGCAAACATAAATAAATAAATAGATAAATAGATGGATAGATAGATAAATGGAGAATATGAACTAGGAAAAAGCAGAACATTAACCAAATATTTCAAAACATCAGAACTGCTCTGAATTCTAAATATAAATTGCTAAATACACTTTTTAAAGCAAAATGAATGTTTCCTTATCTGCACCAAATATAAATTTAATGAATATTTAATAATATTTCCTTTTCAATTCTAAGATACTTAGTATTTTGTACACGGCTTCCTTTGTCTTCATTGCCACTATTTTCAGAGGCAGACAGGTACTGTATAACCGAAAAAGCAAGTATTCTGGACCCTAAATTTGTTTTATCATGAGGTCCTATACTTTGAGTTAAAATAAAAATTTTAGTTGAAATATTTAGTATAACAGTGATAAGATTAGCTGGAAAAAGGCAAGGCCCATTCATTTATTCATCTATGTATTAATCTTGTGCCAACGTGTAAACACTCTATGGAAGTGTACTGTAAAAATGAATGAGACACAGTTTATGTATTGCTAAAATTATACAAAAACTCAATCATTGCACTACAGTATCCTAAAACTGGAGTGGTTTTACAAAATTGTGTGGCGCTCCTGAAGTGAAGAATCTATCTAACAGCATCAGAATTCCAGAGAAGGAGTCCATATAAAACTTCAGTAAAACTGAGTTCTGCTTGATGAAGAAGTGCTCACCAGAAGTGGGTATGTTGGGGGATAAAACAAAAGTTTTAGTTGCAAAAGTACACTGTAAAGGAAAGCTTGATTTGTTTGAGAAACTCCAAGCAGTTCAGTGTGCCCAGGGAGTGTGATGCATAGGAATGTGGCACAAGACTTGAACAGAATAGGGAGGGCTTCAAGATAAAGTTCCTGGGGTGTTTGGCAAAACTATTAAATTAATTTTCAAAATCCTGGAAAGCCATTGAAATATTTCAAATAAGGAAGAGGTAATAGAGTATTTTATTGTCAAAATCACAATAATAATTAATATTGAGAGGGATGGGTCTGCATTATGGAAAGGAAGGTCAATTGGGAGAGGCAAGGAATACTAATAGCTGAACGGAAGTAGTGACAATAGGAAGAGATGAAAAGTATACAAGTTTTAATTATTAAAATAAAATCTTCCAATTTAATAATTCAATAGATGTCAGATTAAGTAGAAAGCTAAAATGACTCCGAAAGTTTTGGCAATTAGGTATATGATTACCTTAATGTTACCTCCTAAAGTACAGAATGTAAGAAAAATGACACACTTTGTGGGACAAAGTAGGGAGATCAGTTTTGAATATGCAATTTCTAACATTGCTAAGAAATACCCAAAAAAAACATAGACATTCAATTGGAAATATGGCTGGATTTCAAAAGGTGAGGTTTGCAATTGCACTTCAAATAAGTTGCCAGTAGGGCTTCCCTGGTGGCACAGTGGTTGAGAGTCTGCCTGTCGATGCAGGGGACACGGGTTCGTGCCCCGGTCCGGGAAGATCCCACATGCCACGGAGCGGCTAGGCCCGTGAGCCATGGCCGCTGAGCCTGTGCGTCTGGAGCCTGTGCTCTGCAACCGGAGAGGCCACAACAGTGAGAGACCCACATACCACAAAAAAAAGGGTCACCAGTGTATACCAGTATATGTACTGTAAGTATATGTACTATATTGATCAGCATTTATTTCCACTGAAAGTGACAAAAAAACAATTCAAAAGTAAAAAAAATAATTTTTCACTTATACGATACATAGAGTTATTTTCAGGTATAAATTTATTTGGGGTCCAAAGAGTCAAGTTTCTGTATTTCCTTTGCGTTGACCCCATTTTAAGGGTACATTTGAAGGCTGCCATAAGCCTCAGGCTTCTCTCAAAAATTACTGTCTAGAATCCATATTTTCATGTCACCAGAACCCTAGAAAATATAGGTTGTTTTTCTTCCCTCAAAGCTCCACCAAACATCTCATATCTCCTCTACTCTGATGGGGTTACTTACTCTTTCCTGAACCAATAACCATGGGCAAGGTACAGGATGTGCTGATTGTCATAAGCTGATCTTGCCCCTTTGAAGCCATATGTACCTTCACATCATCTGGAAACACCCGAGTGAAGAACAGAAAAGATTCCCCCTAAGGAAAGTTGGAACATGTTACCAAGAAAGGGAATAGTAAGCTGGCCAGGCAAAAAAAAAAAAAAAGAACATTAAAGAAAAAAAAAAGATTGAGAAATATCCATTAGGTATGGCAGTTTTGGAAGCAGATTACCTTGGATAGTGTATAGGAAGGAAAAGATGTAGTCTTATGGTCTTCTAAGGAATTGCCAACATTTAAGGAGTCCATGGTGAGTGATTTTTTGCAAAATTTTTTGAATGAGAAAACATATTGTAATGCTTAGATCAATTTCCTGGACCGTAAACAGTATCTCATAATCTATTATTCCTTATCTAGAACTGTTCTTTAAATGCTTTACTTCACATTTGCCCACATTGGAGCTCAATTGCCATTTGCCTTACCCCACACAGATTCGTGAGCATTTTACTCCCACTGGCTCAGCATTCCTTTGCTGAGGAGGGCTTGGATAATTTACTGTGTACTCCCACTTTTAGGTTATTTATAAAAATTTTTAAATAAAATTACTGTCAAGCCTGGGGAATTACATTGTTAACTTTTCCCACTCAGCAGAGCATTAATTTAGTTCTGTTCTTTTTCTCCTAATTCTGTCTACTCCTTATCCATGGCAATCAATATTTATTTGTTAAGCATCACACTATGTGCTTAAAAGTACACCAGAGTCTTGGGGAACACTGATGAGTTTGAACACATTCAAGTGATTCTATTAATCACAAGACAATTAAACTTTATTTGCTTTTTTAACAGTCTCAATGACGAAATTTTGCTTAAGACCACGCATTAGTTTTGTCCACTGTTTACTGTTCTTATTCTTCCATTAATAATAAAAGGCCTTACCTGTGTTTCCTTTTGATGATACAAAAGCCAACTTCAACCTTTTTTCTCAGCTTTATCACTTACCCAATAGATAACTGAAATTATTTTGAAGCTATTTGTCAAAAATGAAGAAAATTTCTTAGAATTATTCATAAGAATGGGAAAAAGAAATATTTTACTCACTTACATTATGTGAGTGATTCCCATATGTCAAATTATGAACTGGGCCAGTCTCCTGATGGGAATTTTAACAGGCCAAGATGAAATGATAAAAATAAGAGCACACCACAGTTTAATAAAACATTATTTTATTTAATTGAAAAGTCTGTTCTTTGATTTTTTTTTTCTTTGGTGTTAACATATATCCTTCTTTTGCTGATGACATGGTGATTGAACAAGTAATGTGGGAATTTTTAATGTCCATAGTTGGCAAGTGAAAAAGTTGGCAAATTGATGCCAGTCCTCAACACTTTTTTTGAGTATTATATGGTACGTAAGATGTTAAATATTAGTAACATTGATTCATATGCCAATAGGCAAAGAATTTAATCCATTCAGCTGAGCTTTGGTTTTGGAATCTAAAAATTACATATCCAAAAAAGATGAAATATATGTTAAGTCAACAGGTCAACTACGTAACTGTTTTATATGGATCATTCATCTTCAAAACTGGATTTATCTTGTAATGCTGTAAGAATTTTAAATTCAAACTACCAATAAAGGAGAATTTTCTCAGAATTCTAAGGTGATAGAGTATTGTTGCATGAATTAACGTATGCATGAAAATATGTACAGGTTCTTTTCAGTTTAGCAAGAGTATTCCCAAGGGAAACTATTTAATTTGTTAAATGTCTTAGTTTAAGAAAAAGGAAAATATACATGAAGGTAGAATTAGGTAGTGTTATATGATTTGAAAATATTTATGTATTATTTTTTCAACAAATCCCTCTTACATATTAAGAAGTTTCCAAGCACTTCATTAGGTGCTAGGAGTAAATTAAACCAGACACAGTTCCTGCTCTTATGGAGCTTAAAGAATAATGAGAACCCAGGCATTCAATAGTCTTATGACGGAATACAGAATTATAACTTTGAAAACAGAGGAGATACTTTAATCAGATCTGAAGCATAAATATAAATTATTAAAAAAGATAATTCAAAGTTCAGGCCCTGAGACTGCAGGGACAGATTACTGTGAAGGTCTAGTAGATAACCTCAGTAAAAGGTTGGTAGGGGTAACTCAACCAACCTTTCTAGGAGAAAAGGGAAGCTGATCATTGTTTTACTTGAAAACCATTATCAGGTTACTGTGATGAAAGTATTTCTCTGGCAGAATGCAGAGAATGAACTGTAAGGCAGCCAGGGGGGTGCATGTGGGTAGATGATTTAGATCTCTACTGTAGATATGAAATAGACATAATAGTAGCTTGGACTAAAAAAATGGTATTAGCAAGAGATATGTTCAGAACTGCATGAGCTTGGATAATATTTAACAGGTACATTTGAGAAGATTTTTAATGAATTAGATAGAGAAAAATCAGGATATGGTTGTCATGGTCGACTCAATTACTGACGAGTAACTAGATGCAAAGGGGTTCTATTATATGAGAAGACAGGTTTTGAAAGGACATGTAGATATAGACCACCTAGGGATCACAATGCCTTTGAAACCAAGGAGAAGTTGTCAAGGAGACAATGGATATAGATGTCTGGAGTTTAGAGTGAGATCTGGCCTAAACATATAAATCTGTGTCTCTGTTCATAGATGTCAATTAATATGTATGTGATTACTTAGGGAAATAGTATAGAGTGCAAAGAAGAGAGACTTTAGACAGAGTCTTGAAGAATTCCAATCAGTAGAGAGGTAAGTCTCCAAAAGGAGGCACAGAATGGGTAGCCTAACATGAGAGAAGAAAAGCAAATGAGAAGCGACCAGGAAGCCAAGGGAAAATATGTCAACAAGAATGAATGCTGCTTAGAAGACAAGTAATATGATGGTTGGTAAATAGCCAAAAGACTTAGAAAAATGAGTTTGATTGGTGACCGGCATGAACAATTTAGAGTGATGGACTAAATTAATGACTAAGCTGAGAACTGTTTAAAAGGGCAGAAAATGAAAAGAGTCAATATGGACAGCTCTTATAATAAGTTTGTCTGTGAAACTGGAAGATCTTTAACTTGGTCCCTAATTTTCAGACACTGTTACTTTGAACAACTAAAAACAGGAAGAAAAATTTAAGAAATAAAAATATTTGAAGATTATTAAATGCTAAATTTCTCACTGTATGAGTACAGTTTTATTTAGCACAGATCTTTTTGTAATTCACGTTTTTTTAATAGACACCATGCTTAATCATCCTCAAGAATCTGCCACTGTGATTCAAAGATGTTTCATATTCCATTTAAAATATCAAGCATCTGAAATAAATAAAAGAATATATTAGCCCACCTCCTGGAGCTTTGTGATATTTTAATGAAAACAACACTGATAATGGACTCATTAACACTTGCCTCTGTCATCTATAGGCATTCCTGGGTCTGTAGCCAAATACAGTATAACTTCCACCAAGAGGGTATAAGTGATTAAAGCTGGAATTCCTCAAGTTTATAGCAAATGCTCCCCAAATCTTTTGCTCTGCTGCATTTTTTATTGAATAGTCTCAAGAAATCCATTTCAACAGTGATGGTAACTTATACAATCATCTTGAAGGTGTTATTTGATGGGTTCTAGAAAATTTCCTTTTGCTATAATACTTTGCTCATCAGAAGGTTGCTAACAGAGACATCACACATTGTGAAATACACGTTCTATTGGGATAAAGACTGGTCTTAGTTGAAATGAAAATATTCCATAGAAGAAAGATGAGTTACCTCATGTCTATTATTAACACTTTACTACTAAAGAGTTTATCTGCTCTTATCCACAGTGACAGTGAGGTGATATCAGCTTATTATATAATGAGACATATTATGAAGAACTTTTGAAGGCAGAGGGGCAGAACAAAATTTCCAGAGCTAAAGCACTATCTATAGAGGGTGAATGAAAAATCATTATTTAAAAGATGTTTTCCTTGAATTCAACTTTCCAGTGATCTCTTATTTTATTAACAAAAACAAACTAAAACATATAGAATGCTTGCTATGTGCCCAGCAGTATGCCAAGTTTGCATGATTACTAAGGACTGAAGCATTACAGTAACTAGGCTATTTAACTTCGGATTCTGAGTTTTCAACCCCCTCAATCATTATGACATCTGCCTATCCCAAAATTGTTGATGCAAATTGTTTAATAAACATACAGATACTTATTTAGATAGTGGCAAAACACATGAATAGGTAGCTTAGGCAAATAATAATAAAATTAATAAAGATACAAAACAAATTTGATCTCATTAACAGCCCAGTAAGTGCAATTTAAAAACAAAATAACATCTTATATGTAAATTCATTAAGAAATGAAATGCAAATGATTGTACCACAAATTGGATTTCATTTAGTACTTTGGTATTCTTGAACCATGTGGGGCTCATGTACGATTAATTGACTCACTCAGCAGACATTCCTAGCTACTTTGTCTCTTTTATAGAGAAAAGACAAGGAAAGCTGCTTTCCTTTGAGCTCAGTTGGGCTTAGGGAATCTTAGCCTTGTCTTAGGGAATCTTATTTCCCAGTTCTTCATTTTTTTCTTCTGATCTTTTTTTTTTTTTTTTTGCTTCTAAGGAAGTATTTGACTTTTTTCCCCTTTCTTCCTCTCCCAACGTAACAATCATGGTAACAGAATGCTACTGCTGATTTACCAATGTATTTAATGTAAGTAAAAAAGGAGAACAAAAAAAAAAAAGAACAATTTTACAGAAACTAGAAAACTAAACACTCTATATTCTTATACAACTTCTAGTCAGGCGTGAACTTTCAACACATTTCTCATCAATGAGAAGTCAGAAGTCTACAAGGAATTACTTGCCTATCTACATACAAAGGCAAAGGTTTGAAAGGAAGCTTTGCACTTTCAATTCAATCCAGTCTGGTGCCTAGATACTTCGCAACAGCAAAGGAATCATGACCATGAGGTAGCACTAAAGATGGCACAACAAAAGAACAGAAAGAACTTGTGTTACTGATGACGTCATTGTGCTACTGTACTAGCCCTGAACTTTATATTATGTGAGACAAACAAAACACTTATTTAAGTAATTATTATAGGATGTTCAGTTATTGACAGCCAAATGCTTTCAATCTCTGCAGAGTGATTTGTCTCTATGTCTCAATAATCTTTAAAATGACGAGAACTTATATTAAGTTATTTAAATTCTGGGAATTATTCCAAAGATGTCAATTTATACAAGACCTGTATGCCCTAAAATGAATGAATTTGAATAAGAAATTATATTATATGAAAAACTGTTTATTTCAGCACTATTTATAATACTGAAAAGTAGAAAAAATTAAATGGTAAGTAGGGGTTGAAACATAAATTAAACAAGTGATGTTTATTTAATGGACTGTTATCTGACAACAAAATGATCCTTGAAAGTGAATAATGCTAAGAGAAAACATGTTTTAATATAAATAGAAAGTTAAAATTAATATTCAAATTGTATACAGCATGATTAAAGTACTATATTAAAGCATATACAATGCTAAGTTTTGTTTCAAGTTGATATGCATTATGGAATATTTTATTGCAATATTATCATCTGATTTTCCCCCTTAATTATGATTACAGTAATACAAAACTTTCATGCAACTTTTAAAACTTGTATGCAAAATTTCAGAAAAATGTAAAAGTAGGGAAAATGGTATCATGAACTCATAACTTCAAACTGTTTCATTTGTATTCCTATACATATTCTCTTTTTCCATCCTCGATTATTTTGAGGTAACTACCAAAAAATATCATATAATTTTTCTGTAACAATTTCAACCAGTATCTTGAAAAGAATGCTTTTTAAAAATATGATCACCATATCATTGTCACATCTATAAAGATTTAAATAATCTCTTAACATTATAATCAACTATCCAATTTCTTTTCAAATCTCTGTGATGCTCTTATAAATTTTTTCTGCTTATTTGTATTGATTGGAATCCAAATATCTTCCATTTCTTGGAATTGACTGATGTGTCTACTCTGCCTGTTGTTGTTTCTTTGCAATTTACTTTTTGAAGAAATTGAGACATCAGTCCAGTAGAATTTCTCAAAGTATGGATTTAGCAAACTACATCTAGGTGGTGCCATTTATAATGTTCCTCTGTCAGATATGGATTCAGTTTATTGTCAATAAAACTATGGGAATGGTGGTGTTCGTTCATGTTTATGTGATATTAAGTGTTATTGATGATCAATGCTCAAATCCACCTTTTATTTGAGTTTGCAGAAAGTTGGTATTTTACTGTAAACATTATTACTTTGTTAACTGAAATACTTCTATAAAGAAAATTTTCAGCTCTTCAACTATTTGGTTTAAATGAAGTTTTCTCAATCCAGGTGCTATGTTTAGTCTGGATAATGCTTCGTTTAAAAGGTTGTTCTGTGCATTGCAGCATGTTTAGTAACATTCCTGGCCTTTTCCAACTAGATGCTAGGAACACGCTTCCCCAAGTCATAAGAACAAAAAATGTCCCCCTCATTGCCAAATTATCCCTAGGGGCAAAATTGTCCCCAGTTGAGAACCACTGGGTTATTCTAAAGTTTAGACATGAAAAGCAGAATGTATACTTTTCCTTTACTTCTCAGTTTTCAGAATGATGAGTTAGTTCTCAAGCTTTCCTTGAGGAGATAGAGGAGATTTTTTTCTAATATGATTATGAACCCATGATTTAAAATGTATTTTATGTCTTTGATATAATGTACTTTTCCAACTTATACTCATGTTTTCCTATTTTAGGTCTGTTTGAGCCTCTTCACAGTTGTTTTTTAAATTCATTTGATACATCTAGAGGCCTTGCTTTCTACTCTAACAAGTTAATCCAAGTTAATTTTGTGCATTTCCTGCTCAGGCCTGGAATCCACTATTTCTCCAAGGAATCTTATTTCTTTTTGAAGAAAATAGAATTTAGAGAGTACAGTCTGGACGGATGTTTAGCACTCTCCCTCCTCTCTACCCAAGAGATGTCAGTAGCACCTCCCCACCCAGTTTTGACAATGAAATATGTTTCCAAACATTACCAAAGCTCCCCTGGAGAACAATATCAATCTCTTTTGAGCATCACTACCTTAGATACAAAATATATTACTTTCCTTTTTTCACAGATGCATGACTTATACTTGTGTGCATAGACCATAGTTTTTTTCACCAATGCCTTCTCGGTAGACATTTTGGTCTTTCCCAGATTTTTGCTGTTGAATACAGCACTGGAGTGAATAGTCTTGTGCTTTTACCTTTTTATATTTTTGCCAATTAGAAATCTATTCCAGTGTATCATTGGAATAGATTCCTAATTGTAAGATTGCTACATCAAATCATAAGTGCATCTGTATATTTGTAAGATATTAGCTAATTCTCTTCTTACCCCACAGGGTTTGAACTATTTTACTTTCCTTCCAGCAATATATGAGAATGTTTCCCTATGGCCACCCCGACAGTTTGTTGTCAAAGTTTAGAATTATTATCAATCTGATAGGTAGGAAAACTATCTCAACCATTTTCATTTGCATTTTTCTTACTAAGAACAAGACTCAGCAACTTTTCATATACTTATATTCATTTTAAATGTTTTGCCCATTTACTATCAGTTTTCTTTTTTTTTTTTCTTTTTCTTTTCAGAGGTCTTTACATATTAGGTGTATCAACTGTTTATAATGTTAGTAAAAAATATTTTCTCAGTTATGCATTTGCCTTTTAACTTGTTTACCACGAAAACAAACAAACAAAAACTAGATTCTTTTTTTAAAAAATCGTATTTTTCTTTTCCACATCTGGATTTTGAGTAATGGTTAGAAATTTTCCCAATGCCCAAAAAAGAGGGGAACTCATCCATGTTTTTCCCTAGCAATTGTAGGAAAATTCTGAATCAATTTTTATTCATTCTAATGTATATAGTAAGAAGAACAATATCAACTTTATCTTTTTCAATATGGCTACCCAGTTATCCTAACACTGCTAATTTTAAGTTCGTCTTTACAGCATTGATTTTAGAAGATACTTTTACATTACAGTCCAATTCCAAATGTACTGTGTCTATCTGGATTTTTATTTGTTTTTTAACACCTTTATTGAGGTGTAATTAAATGCTTTGAAATTTACTTATTCTAAGGGTAAAATTTAATGAGTTTTAGTAAATTTATAGAGTTGCACAACCGTCAACAAAATCTAAGTTTAAAATATTTCTATCATTCCCAAAAGATCTCTTATTCCTATTTGCCATCACTCTCCATTCCCATCTCCAGCCCCAGGAAACCACTTTCTATCTTTAAAATTTGCCACTTCAGGAAATTTTATATAAATAAACTTATACAGTATTTGGTACTATGTGTGTGGCTTCTTTCACTAAGCATAATGTTTTTCAAGTTTATCCATTTTGTAGCATATATCACTACTTCATTCCTTTGTATTGTCAAATGATATTCCATTGTATGGATACACTACATTTTTTAATCTTATTATTAGATTATGGACATTTGAATTGTATTCACTTTTTGTCTACTGCAAATAATGCCGCTATGAACATTCACACATGTGTATTGATGGGGACAATATATATTTTATTTCTCTTGAGTGTATATTTAGTAGTAGAATTTCTGAATCATATGGTAGATTTGTATTTAACTTTTTAAGATACTGCCAAACTGTTTTCCCATATTTCCTATTCTTTAACTTTGGCCTATGTGTCCAAGCCACACTAATTTAATTTAGAAAATATATCTTTTAATATCTGAAAGGCTAGACCCCTCCCCTTCAATAAGGTATTTCCTGCTATTCTAACTTCATTTGTTTTACTTAATTTCAGTTTTGAAAAATGGTAATTTAATTAAGATTACATTAAATTTATGAAGTGGGGGACTTCCTTGGTGGCACAGTTGTTAAGGATCCACCTGCCAATGCAGGGGACATGGGTTCAAGCCCTAGTCTTAGAAGATCCCACATGCTGCAGAGAAACGAAGTCTGCAAGCCACAGCTACTGAAGCCCTTGCTCCTAGAGCCCATGCTCCACAACAGGGGAAGCCACTGCAATGAGAAGCCAGTGCACCACAACAAAGAGTAGCCCCCACTCTCCACAACTAGAAAAAAGCCCTCATGTAGCAACGAAGACCCAGCACAGCCAAAAAAAGAGAGAAAAAATTTGTGAAGTGGGAAGGTCATTCATTGTTACGTTAATGTTTTATATTCAAGAGTAAGGTACACTTTTCCACTTGTACCAAGTCTTGGAACTAGACTTGCCCAAGCCTATCTTCTTGTTTCTCAGAAGTATAGGCTTTAGACTTTTTTTTTTAAATCTTTGTTTGAATTTCTTCTGTTTTGGGAATTATTCTAAATCTAGTTTTCTCTTCCATTACATCTTGTAACAAGTTGTTTTATTATGAAAGATATTGATTTTTGTGTTGATTTTATAAATTTCTACTTTGCTCAATTATCTTGTTGATAGTATACTTTCCATTGACTCTTGAGTTTTCTTGATCTATAATAGTATCATCTGAAAAAAAAAAACTTATTTATATCTGTCTTTCCAGTTGTTATGGTGCTAATTGCTTTTTCTTTTCTAATTGTATCAGATAATATCTTCAATAAAATCTAGGTAATAGTGTAGATAGTGAGTACCCTTGTACTTGTGTGTGTGTTGTGTATGTGGTGTTATCAAGAAAACCTCTGTAATTCTCCATTGAGGAAGAGGTAGTCTTGGAGATGAGGTATTCATCAGTTCTTATGTTATGAAGAATAATTTTCTATAGAACCAATTGAACCTAGGTTTTTGTTGGGTTTGGTGTTGCCTTCTTTAACAACTTTCTTTGGTAACTGGCTTTTTAGACTTCTGTCTTTATTAGGGATACTTTTGTCTAGTTGTTCTTATTTTTCTAAAAATTTATGCATTTCATCTAAGTTTCCAAAGTAATTATTTTTTTTTCTGGTTTAATGGTTATTTTACCATTGTCAATTAAAATAACTTCTCTGTTTGAGCCTTCTTCACCCAAAGCATAGCACACCTTTCTTTCTTTATTAGCCCCATTAGTGGCTTGTTTATTTTTATTATTTTCAAAAAACAGTTTTATTTATTAGTTTTACTGTTTTATTATATTTTATTTTGCCACTGCAATATATTTACAGGTTCACTGATCATGTAAAATACTGAAGAATTATATTCATAGTGATTATAAGACAGGAGACCAGCAGAATCATTGGACCTGGGATGTAAGTCAAGGGAGCTTCAAATTTTGGCTGTATTAAGAGCAAATTTTTAATAGGAAACAGGATAAGCCTTTGTCACGTGTGTTGCTTACAACTAAAGTTAATAAGCTCTTATTCTGTTGCCAGTGAATTTGAGGTTCTTGACGTCTCATTGCAGAAAGAATTCAGTGAGAGACAAAAGTTATAGGTAAGAAGTGGATTTATTTAGAGAGAAACCTACTCCACAGACAGAGTGTGGGCCATCTCAGAAGGTGAGAGAACTTCAAAATATGACGTGGTTAGTTTTTATGGGCTGGGTAATTTCTTAGGCTAATGAGTGGGAGGATTATTCCAATTATTTTGGGGAAGGGGTGGAGATTTCCAAGAATTGGGCCACTGCCCAATATTTTTGCCTTTTATGGTTAACCTCAGAACTGTCATGGGGCTGGTGGGTGTGTCATTCAGCATGCTAATTTATTACAATAAGTGTATAATGAGGCTCAAGGTCTACTGGAAGTTGAATCTTCCACCATCTTTGACCTAGTTGGTTCTAACAAGTTTTTGTCATGTCCTATGGCTATGTCATTCTTTTAAAGGTTGTGCTCTGCCCCCCTCCCCTCATATCTTTACACTCAGGCACATAAATGTGGAAAGTAACAATTTGAAATAATTATTTTAAAGATTAATCAACATTTGAAGCAAGCCCACTGTGAGATAACATTTTGGAAACCAAAAGAAGTGGAATAACAAATGCCAGAAATCCAAACTTGAGAAAGGAGAAACCACAGGTGAGGGTGACAATGCACATGGAGCACCAAACACCTCTGATGTCACCACGCATCCTCCCTCAATGGCCTAGTTCATTCGAAGGTGTCTTTGTAAATGCTTGATGCTGGTTCAAAAGTTGTTGATTTGGGCTCTATTGTAAAATTCCTGTGTGCTGCAGTCTTATAACTATGGCACTACCTTCATTCCATTATACCAAGGCTTCTCAATCCAAGTACTAGAGATATTTTGGTCCACATAATTCTTTGTTGTGTGTTTTGTGCATTGAATGATGTTTAGCAGCATCTCTAGTATCTACCCACTAGATGCCAGTAACACGTTCCCTTCATTTGTGACAACCCAAAATGTTTCCAGATATTACCAAATGCTCTCTTAGAGGAGGCGGGCCAACAATACAAACTACTGCATAATGCATTTACTAACCATATTCTTTCTGTGATTGATCATACCTTTCCTTTATTTTCCTGGAAATGTATGGGAGAAAGAAGCCTGGACAGCTGTGATTCATCCTTGTTTTCCTTTTTTTTTGAAATTTCATTTTTTAATCTTACATTTTTTTTATTTTTTTATTTTTAAGGCTGCCAAAATTTGTTCTGTAAAGTTCATAATGGACATTGGGAAAAAATTGGATATTCATAAATTAGTAATAGACTCCAAACAAAATATAACACATGTCAAAATATGGGACTTTCTGTTGACTGGGCATTATTAATTTTGGGCCCAGATGTTTGTAATCACAGTCTAGACAGTAATATGGAACAAAAACAAGTAGACAGGTTCACAGACAGGTCAGTCAAAAAGAATATATTCAGGCTTCCCTGGCGGCACAGTGGTTGAGAGTCCGCCTGCCGAGGCAGGGGACACGGGTTCGTGCCCCGGTCCGGGAAGATCCCACGTGCCGCAGAGCGGCTGGGCCTGTGAGCCATGGCCGCTGAGCCTGTGTGTCCGGAGCCTGTGCTCCGCGATGGGAGAGGCTGCAGCGGTGAGAGGCCCGCATACCACACACACACACACACACACACACACACACACACAAATATATATATATATATTCACTCATGCAACAAATATTGTATATCCTATATACTAAGTATGCTAAGCACTCAGTATACATCAATAAACAAAGTAGACTAAAAACAGAAAATATGTCATACCCTCATGAGACTTACAATGTAGCAGGAAGAGATAAAAAATAAACAGGAAAAATAAGTGAACGTCAGAATGTCAAGTGTCCTAGGGGCCAACTTAAGATTCTATTGGCCACAGTAAATAAATGACATGCTATAATGGAAACTGGTATAAATAAAGCAGGGCAGGAGATAAAGAGTACATGTATGGGGATGTGTTTAAACTGAAATAGGATGGATAGTGAAGACCTATCTAACAATCTGATTGTGTGCAAAGTCTATGACTTAGAGAAGAATATCTGCATTGTGGAACAGCCAGTTCAAAGGCCTGAGGCAGGCACATACCTGCCATGGTGTAGGAGTCACGTGGTTGAGACAGCGGAAAGAAAAACATAAAGAGACATTGAGGGGGGCACTGGCTTGTGCAGAGCCAAATAAGCATAGGAGGAATTTGTATCTTTCTCTGCACACAATTGAGAATCAGTAGAAATTTTTGAGCAGAGAATTCTTAGCAATGTTAGGATGACAAATGTCTTACTTCAAATTCTGTTTTTCAAGATAAACTAAAAGCATATGCTACAGTGATCAAATAGAAAGTTTTCAGGAGATGAAGTACCATCTAATAATTTTCTAATCTGATCACAAATTTCTGTGTGTTTTAATATTTAAACATTTTTCTCAGTTTAAAGTATAAAATCATCAAAAGATTAAACAAAAATATATCAGTCAACCAGATCAAGTCACATATTGTTGAAAACAAAAATCATTAGGAATATTATGTCCAACAAGCTGTTGTCCTTACCTCACAAAATCAGTTTGGAGAACTCCACAGCCCATATTGTTTACATTTTAATAAACAGCAAAAATTTAGTTAGAGCCTAAACTAAGAGCCCTCTGACACAGGAATAGCTGGAATGGGGTGCTATGTACCTCTTCTTAATGCCTAAGGGCTCCCCTGCTGCAAGTCCATATTTGCTACCTTCAGATATCATCCTATGCCATTAAACTGATTTGTAGGGACTAGCTATCTAATTAATGACACTGTGTTTTTCATTTGGTCTTTTCTCTCCTTCTTGAAGTTTTATAACCCAAAAAGTGGGTAGAGTGATATATTTTCCTTGTTTCTTAAGCTTTCATTTTTACTTTCCAGTATTAAAAAAAAAATTTTGCTCAGTGTTTGTCTTAGCTTAGGCCCGCATAACAAAATACCATATACTAGGTGGCTTAAAAAAACAGAAATTAATATCCTCACAGTTCTGGAGGATAGACATCCAAGATCAGGTTACCAGCATGATTCAATTCCATCAGGGTTCAATTTCTGGTGAGGGCTCTCTTCTTGTCTTGCAGATGGCAATCATGGTGAAGAGAGAGCTCTTTTATTCTTCTTGTAAGGCCGCCAATTCTATCAGATTAGGAACCCACTCTTATGACCTCATTTAACCATCATGAACTCCTTAAAAAGCTCTGTCTCCAAATTCAGTCATACTGAGGTTTAAAGCATAAACATACAAATTTGGGGGGGAAAACAATTCAGTCCATAGCAGTGTCATTAAATAATTACCCTTATTGGTATTCTAGACTGTTACTTTTATTTCAAAATTATTCTGTTATCATTCTCTTTTGGTTTTTCAAAGTACATATTGCATATATATATACATGTGTGTATTAGCAGTATATATGTCTATATGTATACATATACACACATATACAATATATACACATATATACATGTATGTACAATATATATACATTTCTACAATACACATATATGCATTGTGTACTATCTATCTATCTATCTATCTATATATCCCAGATCATTCTTTTGTAATAGTTTCTTGCATTCTCTAAAAATTTTAAATATAGACTTTTTTTCCTTTGGCCCTAAAATTTTCTCTTATTAAAACTTCTTCAGAGAAAATAACCTAAGGCAATTTGTCAGATTAATCTCTATTCTTCAAATCACTGAGTCCCTTAAACAAAGAGTAAATGCCCTTTGTCTATTTATATTATTCCATTCATATTAGACCATCTCTCACCATGAGTTTATTATTAACTTCTTAGTTCAGGGACTAAGAAGTTGTCATTCATGAGGGAGTACACAGAAACAATTTTTTTACTGTGAGCTGAAAATAAATGGGCTTCAGAACGAAGTCTTTTCCTAAGAATTAAGGGAAGGCTCCTGATTCTTAGTCTTTGACAAGAAGGAGTAGTCCTTTTTCAGTTGCATGATAGAGAAATAATTCTACTTTTTGTGTAGAGCCCCTAGAGGTCAGCCAGGACAGCAAGATCAGCAATAGTTCCCATATGTTAGCATAACATGTAGGCAGAGACCATTCATCCCCTAATGTTGAAGGACACCCTGGGCCAGTAGGTGTCTAGCAGATACAATACGCTGGCTCACACCCATAAGGATACCTCAGTTGCCTTGTGTGTATAGTATGTATGTATATAGTAATCCATCATACCCCATTCCCCCACCTCTCTGATCCTTCCTATCACTGTCTGCTATTTGTATTAGTAAAGTCAGTCTAGCAAGATATAGCAGAGTAGAGACAATATCCTCTTAAGCCTGTTTTTCCCTGCAGAAATCAGAGCTGCCACCACCTCTTTGACTTTATCTTTATTTCTCTGATTCTGTTCTGGGGGTCAGAGTTGATCTCAATTTTTAAAAATGTTTTTCATACATCTTGTGTTTTTCTTGTGTTCTTGTTTTATTCTCTTAAAAAGAGAGAGTTTAACAATTTAACATATGTTAATTTAGCAGTCATTTACTGTCTTGTTGGTGTTCATACAATTCTGTTCAAGGTATAATTGGGCAAATAATGGAATTGAAAGAGACTTCCTGACCTTCATGAGTCTATTATATAGTTAGAAGTTCAGACATGATTGAATAAACAGAGATAATTAAAATAAGCCTGGGATAACCTCTTGCTGACTTTGATATAAAGTCCTGTAGAAATACAAAATAGTGGTGGTCAGAATGAATTTAGAGCTCACCAGGAGATTTATTGGCGAAGATGTCTTGAAGCAGTTTTAAAGGAAGTCAGGAGTGTGAGTGGGTGGAAATTTCTGCGTAGTCTAGGTCAAGAATAAGCAAATGTGACAATAAATGAAAGGGCAAGGATGATTAGAAGATTTTCAAGAGCCAAGTTCCCATATAGCTTGGTTTGGATGCTTGAAAAAAATGTTAAATTTGCTTTAGCATATATATTTTTTTCATTTAGTAAATACAATTTTCATTTAACCCAATACATTTCAAACTTACTTCATAAGTGCTAAATAATCCAGTTTCAGTGATAATCATCAGGTTTCTATAATATGATTACTATTACAGGAAAATGGTGTATCTATGTATCTTTTTCTCTGATTTCACAAGTTGTCAGAAGAGAAATGGTACAAGAATAAGAAATTCATACCTCTTCCTCTGACCTGACCTCAGATGAAATATGAATGAGTCTTGGGGAGGAAGGATTTCCTAGCAATATACCATAGAATCATCACAGGAAATATTCTAAAACACAGAACTTATGCAAAAGACTCTTTTGAAAAAGTGGCAGTCAAGAGTTTTCGTGGATGTCTGATGGAAATTAGTTTGGTCTAATATATGTGGGCTGCTGATGACTTTTTCCAGTAAATCATGACCAGGGAAGAACCAAATGATAAAAAGGGTGGTTTTTCATGATCCTCTTTGTTACTGACTCAGAAACTCTGTGTGTTCTTAGCATTTCTAGTCCCCACCAAATGGTGAAATCATTAAAAATGGGTAAGTCATAGAAATGCAGTTTCTAACACCAAGGTTTGAAAGTAGCTTTATTTAAGGGATAGACTACTTACTTGATGATTTTACTTACCTTTAATAAAATATGAGCCATACAGTGTGCCTGTGAAACGCACATAAAGGACTCTGAATAGGAACATCTAAACCTTCAATCATATTATTTCAAAGAGTCAGATTATTTGAGTGTTTCATTCTAAAGTGACAATTTAAGAAAAAAATTTAAATGTTTATTTTTTGGTTAGACAAACAGCAGGACAATAGTTTCAGCACTCAAATGTTTAAAGTGAAAAATTTTATTAAATTAGAATATGTCAGAGAAAGACATATACTGTATATTATCACTTATATGTGGAATAAACAAAAAAATGTATATAACAAAACAGAAACAGACTCATAGATTTAGAGAACAAATGTAGTTACCAGTGGGGAGAAGGAAGGGGAAGGGGCAAAGTAGAGGTGGAGGATTAAAAGAACAAACTACTATGTATGAAATAAATAAGCTACAAGAATATATTTTACAGCACAGGGAATATAGCCAATATTTTATAACAACTTTAAATGAAGTATAATCCATAAAAATATTGAATCACTACATTGTATACCTGAAATTAATATAATATTGTAAATCAAATATACTTCAATTTAAAAATGTAAAGTAAATTCCAAAAAATGTATTGCAAGATGAAGTTAATGCTATGTGTTTTTTCAAAATGGTTAACTTCTTACCATGTTTTCAATTTCTTTGCCCACTGCTTTAGAGACATCTGTTTAAAAAGATATTTTAGAGAGCAAAAACATATTAGCATGCTATTTGCAAAAGGAAATTTAATATGCTTTTTGCAGGAAAAGCAAAATTTTATGAAATACTGAAGATTTAAAAATTAATTTGCATTGATTTCAGAAATATTTTTGATTCTGCCTTTCAAGAAATATAAAGCATTTAGGATGAGAGGGAATGTCTTTTTTTTTTTTTTTTTTTTTTACACATTTAATATAATTTATCAGGGCAAGAGAAGACATATCTGATGTTAGTTGCTATCATGTTGCCTTGAAATCTCTGCATCCTACTGTGAAAATAATAAAAATATAATAATTTAGACTACAGTGCCCCACTTGCCTTCAGAAAACATTATCATAGTATTAAAGTAATCAAGAATACACCTTCATTGCATTTATACTGTATCAACTATGTGTAAAATAAATATTAGAGGTTTCTCACTTTTGAAAAGCTATTTTTAATGTAAAAATTGTAAGAAAATCTATACACAAAATAAACATCTGATTGATAAAGTCTCTACTTAAGGGAAGAATTAGATACAGCAGGTTTGTCATTTTTGTTCAGTGATCTACCTCTAACATCTAAAGTGTCAGAGAAAGTACTCAAAAATTATTTGTTGTATGAACATGTGATTGAGAATACTGTGATCATCTGTGTTCATTATTAAATTATTAAACAAGGAGGTCTAATAGCTAATAAACTCATGTTTTTAATGCTTTTGATGTTTTAAAATAAGTAGATCTAATTAAAGATGAAATATTATAGTCTTTATTTTAGACATTCATTTATTCAGTTACCATACTAACTTCTTTATTCCTCACTTTTTCTTTGGCTCAATTTCTTTAGTTTTTCTATCAGAAAGGAGCTCTTTTTAATAAACCCGGGAAGTCTAGTTCTAAGCTGTAGTTTTGTCTGAAGTGGTATGCTTTTACTAAGATTCTATTAATAAATGTCCATAGTAAGAAAAATCTTTTGATGATAGTAATTTTCTCTGTTCATTTTAAAGGAGGGCCAGAAAAGTTTGATTTTCTTTTTTTTTTTTTTTTTTTTTGAGAATGAATTTGTAGCCATTTTAATGTTTTACAGTTGTAAGCTTTTGTAAAAGGTGGGGTATATTTATGAACACACTGAAGGCATTCAGTAGCAACCTGTACAAATAAATGTTTGTATGCATACCGTGAGTTATATATTTATTTCAGGAAAAAATTCTAATAGTTGGACTGAAGAATATGTAAGTGACCACAGAAAAATATTTGTTGCTAAAATCCAAAAAGTGTGATAACGTCAGACTTGCTCATTTGTAGGTCCATCATGGGCCTACAAATTTACCTAATGGGGGTGAGTATTTATCAGTTGTTAACTATTCATCATTAGTTTTACAGTCATGATTTGAAAGTCCACAAGATTTAGAGGACAAAATGAAGGAAATGTTATTCTCTTCTATAATAAAGCATGTTGGAAAAATGGAATCAATGAACAAAGGGAAAAGTACAAATCATATTTTATTTTAAAGAAAAAGAGATGTGATGTGCAGTATGGAGAGAAAATATTTGCATATTCTCATAATATACCTTGATTCTAAAGGATAAATTAAGAGAAATGTTAGCCAATTATATAGATTTCCTATAGAGGATTTCAGTCATAACCTAGTAATCAAGAATAAATCAATCATGTTTGGATATGCTGAGTTAACTAGCATTTATTCAATGACATTCATTTATTTATTTATACATGTGACAAATATCCAAGGAGTACTTATGATGTACCAAGCACTGTGCTAAAATCCATGAGACAGAAACTGTGTTTGATCTCATGGAATTAGTCCAGGAATGTACACATAAATAAATAGGCAATCACAATACAAAACGTTGAGATAAAAGCAAGGTGCTATATAAATTTCCTAAGACATATCCGTACAAGGGATTCTATAGGAGAATCCTAGAAGAAGTAGTACTTTTTAGCAGTAGTACTTAAGATGACTCTAAATGTTGAAAAGGAATTAAACAAGCACATGGGTGGGGAGATAGGGTGTTTTATGCAGACAGAGGAGTATCCACAAAAGTTCTCCTAGGTAGACAAGGGGACGCAGTGTTTTGCAAGAAGTAAACGTGGGTCAAAATGGCTGACACCTGGAGCCTAAGAAGGCCATATGGGTAAATCTCAAATTCACCAAGAAATCTTGATGGCTGCACAACTGAGAAAGAGTGAACGTGAGGAATTAATATGCTCTTGCACCTCATAGAAAGGAAAATAATTTTCAACTGGCAGATACATTAAAGAGGGTAATCTCTAATACAGGAAAAGTGAATACTTATTCACATGAAGAAATGTATTTCTCTAAGTAAACCCTGCTAACTATAGTTAAGGTATAGCAATTATTCCATTATAAGTATTGTGTACCGGAGTATGATTAGGAAATACTTTTTTAGGAAAAAAAAAATATTCCCTCAGAAAGAAACATGTATCAAACATTGAGTAAAGTGGGCAAACTTATTTATGTCTTCTTTAGTGATTTTACAGTGAATTTGATTTGCAGTACACTGGAATGCAAACATGTCAGTACAATTTAGAACCATGATCAATATTCACTCCTTCCTAAATCATTACCATTAAATCTTTCTAAACCTGTTATAGAATGATTGGATTTCAATAGGACTTTAGAGATTATCTTGTCTTACTTCATATCGTATGTTAAAAAAGAAAAGCCATTGGAAATAGTTAAATTCCATTTTTTTTGGTTTCCCTCAGCTTTCTTGAGGTCAAATTGACAAAAATTGAATATATTTAAAGTGCATAATTTGATGTTTTAATATATGTATACATTGTGAAATGATTACCACAATCATGTAATTAACGTATCCATCATTTCACACTGTTACCTCTTGTTTTGTTTTGCGGTGATAACACTTGAAATCTTAGCAATTTGCTCATTTTGATTTTAGGTTTGATGTTTTGATGTTTGATTTTCTAGCCAGGTAGCTCATGTATTGGAAATGAATTACTGATGCTGTGTATGCGGAAGGGGGAAAAGTATATAAAGTGTTGCATGAAGGGCTAGAGTTTTGTTCACAAATCATAGATCAATAAGCATAAATTTCTTGGCATGAACACTAGACTGCTGACTTCACTCTTGCTCCTCCCCTAATAATAATCTGTCTTCCTGAGAAAGTATGGTGAGATTTCTCATAGTAATCACTATGAGAAATTTTAGAAAAATGTACATACTTTACTAATGCCAAATTATACTTGGGAACCTGCCCTCATGGAGTTCATGCTCTCAAACTGGTTTTAGTGCTGATAGGACTATGGTTGGCAAAGAAATGGAGACAATTAAAACACACTGAGATAAACTGAAGTATGAACAGGGCTCTTTGGGAACACAGAATGAGATCAGACAAGGTTTGGAAAAAGCAAGGGAAGGCTTCCTTGGGCAAGTCAATTGAAGATAGCAGAGAGGCTGTCCATATAATATTCAACATCTCTCTTTTCATAGTATTTGACTAAATTATAATTATCTGTGTACTGTCTGTCTGCCCTTAAAAGTGAGGATCTGGCTTTACCTTTGTTTTCTCAGCTGTGCCATGGTACAGTGCCTAGCACTTGAAATCCTTTGATATCTATTTGCTTGATGGAAAGAAGATAGGAAAAGACTAAAAAAGGGAGAGGAATGTAAGAAGAAAGGAAAGAAAGTGAAAGAAAGAACCTGGCATAATCAGGTGGAATTAGAAGCTTTTTAATTATTTATTTATTTATTTCAGATAGCGGTCTTCTTCCAAGTCTTCTTCCAATCTTCAAGCACCTTGTCAGTCAAAAGTACTGCAAATATTTCCTAATTTTTATTTTATAGTTAAATAGATTTGTGGTAAACTCTGTTTGGAGGAAAGTTTCATTGACTTTTGGTGAACAAGTTGCCTGCTGAGTTAGGGTAATGACCCCAGGCATCCACGTAGCTGGGGATGTCTCTGAGGGAACTAACTGATAACTAGACAAGAGTTATTATTGATGTTTGCCTGGTGTTTAAAGCATGCATCCATATATAAATTAATGATTTCATTCCAGGAGAAAATAGTGGGCACTGTTTGTGGGTGGGGGTTTAGATGAAGGAGAGCCCTATAGAAGAATTTTGCTTCTCAATATCAATTCTCTCTCACACTGGAAAGTGTTTCATAAACTTCCTGTGACAAATCATGCCTCTAATTCTCATCTGTGAGTAGAATTTTCTCCAACACCAGGTGTATTGGCTTAAACCAATTGGACTATCCATCTCACACTCCACAATAATTGGTTCAGTAGCACAGAATAGAGTTGATCAAAGAAAGCATTTTCTGGGACTTATGAAAAGGAAAACCTTTCACTGTTTTTGGAAAGAGTAGTGCCAGTTTGGGAGAGTGGGACTGCTGAAGTCAGTTGGTTATCCTGAAGGGAAGCAGCTTGGTGATGAAACAGAGGAAAGGGTCTTAAGATAGGGATCTCCATGACCTGGTTTGAGCTTTATCTGCAGGTAAAACCAGACTTAACCATACTTTTTTCCGGCCTATGAACCAATCAATTTCTTTTTATTTTATTGCAGTTTGGGTCAAGATCTCCTCTAATTACAAGCAAAACAATCCTTAATAATGCAAGTAATGAACTAAAAATTATAAAACAAGTATTTGAGTCAATAATCTTGCCACTAACCAACTGCACTTGGTTAGTTAGTCACCTCTGCAGTTGAGAAACTGACTACCAAAAAAAAAAAAAAAAAGAAAGAAAGAAAGAAAAAAGCAAAATCTTTCCCATCTACTTCAAAATATCATTGTGAGTCTCAATAGAGACAATGTGTGTTAAAATACTTTTTAAGTAGTACATTAATAAACAAATAAATATGAGACTATCATTAATGCCTCAAAAATGAACATTACTTTTTTTCTTCTTACTGACAATGAAACTGAGGTATAGAAACTAGATGGTAGAAAGTTAAATCAAGATATTTCAACTTTTTATCCAACTATATCTCTACTATTCTGTGCTGCTAATAAAATGTAGAATAATTTGCAAAATTGTATCTCATTAATGATGGCAGTTTCTGATTAATTATTACACATGTCTCCCTTGATAGTCCTGCTGCCAAAAATACCCTTATGGGCTCTGATTGCAGAGACATGACCTTGTGTTTCAATGTTGTCATGTCTTCAGTTACAGACAGACATGATTTGAAGCAGCCATATTTCCTTTTTACAACTAGTAATTCACATTTAGGCTGTTCAAAATACTCTTGGGGTTAGCACATCGAGAAGACATTATCCTAAAATTAAACACTCATAGTTACGTGCAAAATGTTTGCCAATACTCCGTATTTGCAGGTGGCTGAATAGATGCAATTGTAGTATGCTGTAGAGATTTGGGGAAAACTTAGGAATGGAACATATTAAGAGTGATACTTTTCTTTCACTGTCTGCTAGTCTTTGTTCAGAGATAAATTTATTTCTTCCAAATGACATCCTGCTAGAATCTTGGCTGTACTGCAAACTAAAATGTTGCCTTCAGATATTCTACTTGTGTCTGTGGTCCTTGTCTACTCCACTGATCTACCTGTCATTCTTCACACTGAGGAGCTATTTATGTGGGGAGTACTTGGAGGTGTCTATGAATAATGTCAAAGTGAGACAGTAGCCAGTGTTAATTTAGGAACAAGTGATTAGTCCTTAGAGAATCCATTCTAAGGACCACAATCATGCCTGTGGGAAGACTAAGATTGAGGCAGATGACTGGGCTGATACCGTAGACGTTCATTCTTAAAATAAAGTGAGACAAACAAGAGGACAGTATGATCTCAGAGCCTAAAACCTACATCACATTATCAGTAGGTCATGTGTTCCTCAAGGATAAGGATGGGATTTTATATATTTCTGTTTTTCAGAGCCAAGCATAGTGTTTTACATGATAGCCTCTGTAAATAAGCTAAATAAATACATTGGTGTGGTGGTGGGTTAAGTGTTGCAGTAGAAAGCCAAGACCCTGGGGTCTAATGTTTGGGTACTCCAACCTGGAAAAGGTATAAGGTAAAGTGACTGGAATCTAGGGTCTCATCCCCCATATTTTGCTGGGGATACTTGTGGTCTTAAGCCTAACATAGTTTAGGGAAACAAAGGAGACTAAGGCTGTGGTTTAGATTGCAGCTAGAGTCCTTTGTGGGAGACCAGGGAGAGGTAAGGGAAATAGGGAAGTGGCCCGAACATGTGCTCCAGGAAGCTCTTCCTGAATGTTCCCTTCAAAAGTAATGTATTCCTCTACATTTTATTTTCAGCATTTTTATAATATTTAACAGATTATGCCTTGTATTTCTAATGTTCATGATTTATTATTCCTGGTAGATTATAATCTCCTTGAAAATAAGATTCATGTCTCATTGCAGTCATATTACCTCAACATTGTTTCTTCTAGGTAGTAAGCTTCCAATGAATGTTTCTTGAAAGAAAATGAGCCCAAAATAGTTACCTTGCTAGCTTTTTATGGCAATGGTGTATGTAACAGAATGATCTGGAGAGATTTTAAACATGCAGATTTGGCCTATCCACCAGACATTCTGATGCATTCAATCAACAGGGGGGCTTAGGACATTGTTTAATACTCCCAGATGATTCTGATATATATATCCCTGATTAAATATCTGTACTTTCGTGAGTGGAAAAGAAAATGCTGTTGATTTCCAATACATGTATCCTTAGGATAAATTTCAATTTGCCAAAATTTTCTTTAACATCCTTATTCTCATTCAGTATTCTCCTCCTTGTGGGCACCCTATCCTCAATATACTTTCCCATAGGAACTATCTCACTTAATTAGCTGTCTGCCAGATTAGAAAGCAATCCCTGATTAGGTGTTAGCTGACGCTTCCTATGGTGCTACGTCCTGTAAAGCAATTTCAATTTAATAGGAAAATGTGAGGAACAAAATCTTAAGGGTTTAAGATATCTAATAGAGGTTTCAAGTACCAGTGTGGGAACTATTTTAGGACAGGGAGTTCTTTAAAACAGACCTTTAAAATCACAAAACTGGCTCCCTACTTATATGGCTGACCCCATTTCTTCAAATATCAGACCCCAGTTATAAACTGACATGAAAAAGTTTCTGGTGATTTCTGGTGATTTCTCTCTGTTGAATGTAAAGTCCTGAATATTAGAAAACATTTATTTGTAGATTGTTCTTTTCTATAGTATCTTTTAAAACCTATGAGACTTGTTTGTTTTTATTTCTGATATATATATATATATATATATATATAAATAATGATTTGTGGAACGAGATTAACAGTGACAAGTGGATTAATCCAAGCTATTTTCTTTCAAAGTTTACTCAAGATTTCTTTGTTGATGGGCATTTTCTGCTTTCCTTGTTGTGAGGTTAAGTGGAAAAAGTGAGGCAAGATTGCCACCAGAGGAGAAGTGCTACACCAGGAGGTTGCAAATGCCTCTCTTTTTCTACTCTGGGCTTGACTGGCATTGTTCCTTAAACTTTTTCAGTCAACTTTAATATCAATTTAGGGAAGATAAGTTAAAAGTAAAGACAGGACTCTTCTTCTTAAAAAACAGTTTTGTTTTTATTTTTTAAAAAAACAAAGGCTGAGAAATGACATTTCTTATTAAATAAACTTTGTCAGTTATTTGTCTTTTTTGTTTTAAACTTCTAAATGAATTAAAAACACACATGCACATGCTCATACATACACACACAAATTTACAAACAAATATCCAACCTAAAAGACAAACAAAAAGGCCTCCAATTGCTTAAATGATACTATGTATCAGATACTCTTACATATTTATTATTTTTAATTTGCAAACTAATCCTATGAGGATAAAATATTATTTTCTTTATTTTTTTCTGCCATTACCTATCTTGAAAATTCCACAATGTAGATTTCAATGTTCATAAAAAAAAAAAAAAAAAAAAACACTTGCAGTGGAAGAATGTTATTTGTATGATTAGATGAAAACAGCTATATTTTTCCCCATAAGGGTTGGCTCAATTATAATATTTTCTCAAAAAGTGAAAATCGTTAGTACCAAAAGACAGCAGAACATGCACATGTGATTCATTACATATTTTCCAAATTGACTGTTTGATATTAATTTTTTTCATGCAAATATTTATTAAACAGAAACTGTAACACCTGTATCAGACACTAGGGTTTTAACAGGCATAATTTCTTTTTTTTGAAGAGTTTCAGACTAATGGGGGATACAGAGAAGTAAAAAACCAATTATAATTCAGAGTGACAAGGGCAACAATGGGGAATAAGAGTTTGACAGCAGAGGAGCATCTAACCCTGACAAGAGGATGTGAGGCTTCTGGAGACATGCAGGGCTCACAGGTAATTTGATGAACAAAGCAGTCAATGGCCCAGTTGCTGCAATTACTTATTTTTATGAGAAAACACACAATGAGAATTATTTGTGAACATAATTTCAGCAAATTAAATATTGATTTTATATTATGTCTCTTAGGGATTTAAATTCTAAACTTAACAGATGAAAGTCCTAATTAGTAGCAGCAGGTTTTAATAACATATTTCAAATTGGGATTTATGACCTGATATAATTGTTCTATGGAAAATTATGTCTGGAAAATATCACAAACCATGATAGATATTGAGCTATTAACAAAGAAACAGTAAATTGGAAGATAAATTTCAGTAGCAGATACAGGAGCAAATATTCTACTTCTATGGGATTAGAACACATCATGAAGGCATATCATGTGCATGGCAGAGGCCATAATCTTAATAAACAAATACAGACAGGGAAAAATCTTTTCCACTTGGAGGTGAGATTAAAGGGTAAGAATAGAAAGCATCAATACTGAAAACTGATTTTTAAAATGGAAATATTTATGTGAAAATTTCTATTCTAACAGGGGTTGATAACTTTTTGAATGTTGGAGAAATAGACATTCTTGTATATGTAAGCCTATTTGTAAGTCAGAGTCAGATTTACAAATTCCCTTCTGAAACTTACCAAGGGTGAAAGGATAGGCTATAAGTTTGACCAAAATAAAAATTATCCAGGTATTTGTGATTTTTTTCCTGTTGCCAGGTTATTTGACACGATCACTATGTCTTCAAAAGCTATGCGCAGATCAAAGACGTTCAAAGAGTTAGTATTTAAAGACAATTTTGGAGGAATTGAAAGACCCCTGAGAGTAATAGGTGAAGTTACTTGCAGTCTTTTTTTTTTTTTTTAATATTTATTTATTTTTGGCTGTGTCAGTTCTTAGCTGCGCACGTAGCATCTTTAGCTGGGACGTGTGGGCTTAGTTGCCCCGCGGCATGTGGAATCTTAGTTCCCGACCAGGGATCGAACCCACCTCCACTGCATCGGAAGGCAAATTCTTAATCACTGGACCACCAGGGAAGGCCCTACTTGCAGTCTTTTAAATGTATACATATGATTTCTCCCAAGCCTCCTGTTGTCAAATTAATGAACATTAACTGCCAAACCAAATAAACAAAAACATAAACTAACAAACCCAAACTTAAAATAAAATCATGTACTTAAAAGTAGTACAAACGTAGTTTTTGTCCAAAGCTACAGCTTCACTCTCCAGAGTATTTGTTAGTCTGAAATCGACACAACAAGATTACAGCTCTCAAAAATTTCATGCAGTGATTACATCTCATACATATAAAAAAATACTTCAAGTCACTTTCTAAACATAATATGAAGGTAATTTTTTTTTCCCTTTATATAAATTCTGTTTTCTTCTAACCAAATATTTTCTTGTCCCTGTCTCAAATTGTTCTCAAAGGGGGACATGGAAGATTGGTGTATATGTATAAATTCCTCTGCCCTGATAAATACCACAAAACAAACAAGCATGCCAATTCTTTGTGAGATTTTCTTGGTAAGATTTACTTTTAATTACAAGTGCACTCAATAATCCAGGTCTAAGGAATAAATACTTCCTGTACAATTAGAAATTATCTATTAAAAAGATTGGCTTTATTGATCAACCTTACAGTAGTTAATTTTGTAGGATGTACATCAGCAGCCTGCTGAAGGACAATTTATTTCTCCCAGGACATTGGGCAGTGTATTTCCTCAGTTATTTCCCATTAGAATGGAAAGACCTATTTTTTTGGTGGTCATATTTTTTTTTAAGATACAAGATTACTGTGTCCCAGTCTTTCCTTACTATTTGTGGATTTAGAGCAAGAAAAGTTTTCTTTTCTACTGTATTTTTTTGTATGAGATGGATATAATCTCTTACCACACCGAAGGAAGAAATTTAAGCTCAATCCATGCAAAGTGGTCTGATGACCATCAATTTTCATAGTAACGACTATATTATCTTTTTAAAATAAAAATAATTTTCTTACTACTAACCTAAACTAATATTAGCAAAATAGATGATGTATGTAAAAGTCTCTATTATAAAACCTAGTACATATTAATTGGTTGCTTACTTTAGCAGTTGATTAATAAATAGTCTCAATTTGAGTTTTTGGTCCAAATTCTAGTGAGCAGTTTCCAGGTATAAGCTTTTATTTCTTACTTCCCTGCTTTTGTTTTCACTTCCCAACTATTGAAGAAAGAAAGGTTAGTATGGCAAATATCATTCTATTAAAATGTGAGTGATTTATTATTAGTTTGTCAACATTTTTATTCATTTATTTTTTCATCTATTTATCCAATAACTACTGGTTTTGTACAGAGTGTTAGGCTTTGTTACAGGGATAAAGAAAACGGATGCCAGTCCTGCTCTTAAGAAGCTCATTGTCTAGTGTGAGAGTCAGACATGTGTACACACAAAAAAGGTAGAGAGAAATAAAAGCTATGGAAACCAGTGGAGGAGACATACTAGACTGAGGAGAGTATGAGGAAACAGCCTCCTTCCTCAGTACGGTAAAACAGAGATAATCCAAGAGATGTGATGCAAGAAGACTCTGGGTAGATGCGGTATGGTTGAACTTGGAGTCCTGATTCTAGGCTTTCAAATGCCCACTTCACTTTCAAGGCCACTTACCAATTATAATTGTCAACACCGCCTTTGTTTCCTGAGTAAATCTGTTGCTAAATTAATTTCAGAGGATTAAAAGAGAATTCCTGGAAGGGTATATCTTTGAATGAAATATTGAACAAAAATCAGTATTATATAGGTGCAGTTTGAAAAAGGAGTGGAGAGAGAGACACTGGCTAAGAAGAATAGTATAATGATGCAGTGGTGTAAGGTTCAGTGCTGACATGAAACTATGTTCAAAGATCAAGAGATACATCACATTCAGGTACATATATGTTGTTCAGTAGAATAGAAACAAAGTTTTAAAGGGTTAGGGTGGTGAACAGAGGCCCACTTCACAGATATCACATCTCTACCATGACCAGGAGCTTCCTCCACCCCCACTTCAGTTTTGAGGTGAAGTAGTATTTTTACTACTAGTATTTTATAAAAAGTGGACTTTTTATAATTCCCAGAATGGGCAGCCAAGTCAAAATGAGCATGGTTCTCATAAATCAAAGTAAATTGTATTAATTTGGTTGCAATTAGAGTGAGACTGATAAGCGGAAGCTTTCAACTTCAAACATCTGTGGAAGCTGAGTTTTTTGTTTGTTTGTTTGGGTTTTTTTGCGGTATGCAGGCCTCTCACTGTTGTGGCCTCTCCCGCTGCGGAGCATAGGCTCCGGACGCGCAGGCTCAGCGGCGATGGCTCACGGGCCCAGCCGCTCCGCAGCATGTGGGATACTCCCGGACCGGGGCACGAGCCCATGTCCCCTGCATCGGCAAGCGGACTCTCAACCACTGCGCCACTAGGGAAACCCTGGAAGCTGAGTTTTTATGTTAGACTTTTAAAATTACATCATAAGAGTAATTTAAACCATGACTTAACACCTGCTATTTAGTAATGATGATTGCAGAGTGTTTAATAAGTTTATAAATTTATCTTAAAAAGTGCATCACCTTTACCAATAATATGAAAGTTCAATGATTTTAAAAGGAGAAAGGAGAGAATTTTATGGAAAATATTAGAAACATTAAATTCAAGGTACCCAATAATTCCTGTTGCTTAACTAAAAATGATATGTTTTACTTTTATTTCATGCAGCTACCTATTTAGAAGTTCCCTGTGGCCATTTTAATTAGCTTTCCCACCACTCCTGTGAGATAGGCAGATAGCATAATGGGTTGAGTTTGATGAATGTGGCTGTGTGGCTTAACTATGTTTTATAGAAATTTGGAGGTTTTGATGGTGATGAAAGAAAACCCCAAATCTCTTTAGTCCATTTGAAAATTCACTAGGATTAAACAATCAGAGGTCAAACTATTATTGGGATATATACGTTAAGCAGTATGTTTAGCTACTATATATGTATTCCCAGTATTTCCTCTCCTTCTAAGGGCCTCTTTTGCCTCTTTAAATTTGCTTAAGGGAAAATGTTTTTCTTACTCTTATTGGATAACTCTGTTGTTTTCTGAAATGTAGTGCCCAATAGAGAAAGTCCTAATATTAGCAAACATTTTTGTTAATTACAGTATCATTACAGGCGTGCCTCAGAGATATTGTAGATTCGGTTCCAGACCATTGGAACAAAGTAAATATCACAATAAAGTGAGTCACACAAATTTTTTTGTTTTTCCAATGTATATAAAAATTGTGTTTACACTATACTGTAGTTTATTAAGGGTGCATTAACATTATGTCTAAAAAAATAATGTATATACCTTACTTTAAAAAATGTTTTATTGCTAAAAAAAATGCTAACCATCATCTGAGCCTTCAGTGAGTAATCTTTTTGCAATTGTAACATCAAAAATCATTGATAACATCACCATAACAATGAGAAAGTTTGAAATATTGTGAGAATTACCAAAATGTGACACAGAGACAGGAAGTGAGTGAATGCTGTTGGGAAAATGGCACCAATTGACTTGCTTGAGGCAAGATTACCACAAACCTTCAACTTATAAAAAATGCAATATCTGCAAAATGCAATAAACTGAAGCACAAATAAAAGGAGGTGTGCCTGTATTGTAAAAAGCTGACCCATCAAATTGAATAAAACTCTTTGTCAGTATTAAGTAGCAGTCATTTGGAAAAAGATGATGGGGAAATTAAAAACAGTGACAACTGAAGAACATGCTTTTTCACCAGCACACAATTACACCAATTTTGTATTTGCTTTTCATTTCTATAAATTAGTTATGTGACAATATTTTAAAGTAGAGTGAATAGCTAAATCAGAAACCAGAACATCATCATGAAACATTCCCGTAAGAACTGATCTAAGGACCATTCTCCTATATGAAACAATAAATTAGAATAGAAGTAGTATTCTGTTATTTATCCAGGCAAGACAACTTAAGATTCTAACTTACTAATGTTGAATGCTAAGATGGATCCTTTAAAACTATAACAATAAATTACATTGCATTATATTTATCTATAAGACATTTTATAAAATGATTTTAAAAGTGTAATAAACATTTTTCTTCCACTTAGTGAGTAAAAAAGAAAATCCCTCAACCAAATTTCCTTTCCTAAAATATATGTCTGTTACTCATATAAATGGGCAAAAAGATGTTACTTACCTATTAAAGCAACAGCAGAAACAAAAGTTAGTTATATTTAGTGTTAGCTATTGCATGATATAGTCAGGGTCAGTGTAGGATTAAGTTTCAAGATGATAATGGCAAAATGTGACACATAAATCTCAGAGTGGACAGAGATTTAAAGGGAGAAATTATCTAAGACTCACCTCAATTATCTAAGTCCTGCCAACGGTCTTAGAATTATCTAGGACCTATCAAGTCCCAATCCCATTACTGAAGAATTAGAAGTCATTAATTAAATACTTATTAAGTAGAGCAAAAAGATAAAGAAGAAATAAAAGTTCAATATATTTGATGGTGAATTTGATTTTTTAAAATTATATATATATAGATAAATATATTTCTATTATGTACATAAAATCTTCCCAATTTCCATTATTTCTCATTCAGCACTCATTCATTTATTCACCCCCTCTTTGTACAAATAATAAATACTCACTCTACTCCAAGTACTGTACTAAGTACTAGAAATCCACCTGAAGCAACACATACCTTCCAACCTCAAGGGATTTGCAATCCTATGGCAACCACAAGACAATACTAGCAGTAAGTGATTTCTGGGAGAAAGATCAGGGTACAGTGAATACACACAGGAGAGTAAACCAATCAACTTATGGGGACTGCAACAGCCTTTCTGTTGCTATGGAATTCTGAGAAGAGATCTTAAAACAGGAGCTGTCAGGATAAAAAAAAAAAAAAAAAGCAGAAAATCGGGTAGGAAGGATTTTGGATAGACAGGACCACAATTATCAATATATACCTATAGAGCCAGAGATAATAACCAAAAGACTGAAATTAGTTCAGGAGAATTAGAACCCTGAAACCAAGATGGCAGTGGAAGGTTTTTTTGTTTGTTTTTTTGTTGTTGTTCATTTGCAGGGTGGCTGTGGAGGAATACTATTAAAAGGGCAGGATAGAAAGGCAAACTGATGATTTAGTTTGTCCTGATCAGGTGAGAGACTTTAAAACTTACCTTAGGTTAGCAAGGAGTCACTGTTAGGTTTTCAGCACAAAAATCGTATGACCAGATTTGTACTTGAGAAGGATTTTTTATGGCTTAGTGTGGGGAGTGGCTTAAAAAGAGTGAAAAATGAAAACGTTCACATAGGAATCTAAGAAATAATAATGTTGACCTATATTAGGATAGTGACCACCAGAAAGTAGAAAAGTGTGTACATTTTTTATGAGCAAAAGGACTAATTTTTTCTCTCATCTACCACCATAATACAGAGCCCTGAAGCTGGTAGATATTCAATAAATATGTGTAGGGATCCATGAAATGTCATATAGGCCCTTCCCAGAGTATATTCTAATGAATAAATCATTTGTGAGGATTTTCAGCAGAGAAATGGTATGATCTGATACATTTTCAAAGTCCTTCTCTGTCTGCTCTATATAAATGTGAGACAAAACTGTAGGAAAGTGAAGCAAGAAAAGAACAGGGAGACTTGTCAGAAACTTATCTCACTTATCCAGGTTAAAACTTGGCCTTGAACTCAGGCAATGGTATACAAGTGGAGGAAAATGAGGTTTGGAGATATAAACCAGCTACATGTACTGATGGATGAGCTGTGAGATGAAAGAGAAAGAAGTCAATGACAGTTTAAAGCATTCCAGTCTTGGAAGCCAGGTGAACTGTAGGACCAATTCCTGAGCTGTAGGCTTTAGACCAAATTGAAGGGTCAATTATTCAACTGTAGGCAATAGAGCAAAGTAAATAATAAAAAATGTAAAAAGGCAGAATGTACATTAGACAGGATGGAGGAAAAAACAAAGAATATAGATAGGATTATGCCACAAAGTAAAGAAAGTATTTTAAGAGGAATGGGTTCAGCATGATCAGATACTGGGAGATAAAGTAAAGATGAAGGTGAAGAATTGGCCAAAGAATTGGGAGAAAAGTAGTAGAGATGGTGTTTACAGACTGTTCTAGAAAAGCTTTGCTGATTCAGGGAACAGAGAATGGGGAAGTGGCTGGAAAGGTGTAGAAATAAGCAGCACCCCTCACCTTTTCCAGTAAAGACTGGAAATATTACAGCATACATATATGAATTATCCAGCTAAGAGGAAAATCTTGATGAAGGGGAAGAGACTGAGAAAATTTTCTGGTTTAGAATTTAAGTTTATTAGAAAAGATGGCATCTTGTTCAGTTTGAGCCTTGAGGGCTTCTTCTTCAATACTGCAACGGCAGTGCTGAGCCGCTGATGGTCACTTGTGAACACACTGTGCCAGGTCACATGATGTTATCTCATTCAGTTATCTTAACAACCCCATATGCTATAGGGACCATTAATTGGCCATTTCATAAATTAGCATAAGAGAATTTGAAGTGCCTTTACCCAAGTTTTCTGAGATAGGTTTCAATCCAAATTGTCTGACTTTATGGTCTATACTTGTGGCAACTTTTAAGGAGACAAAATGGGGAGGGAATTATAAGATTTAACTTGCACATGTTTTCCAAATTCCCTTTTTGGAGTAAGTTTAGTGTCATATTTAAGGGCAAGGACACTGATTTTTATTATGTCTTCAGCAAATTACTGTGTGACTTTGAGCAAATCACTGAAATGTTTTCAAGAGTTTGATTCCTCCTTATTTATCTGTAGACAGTAAGGAACCACCTACTTAATGAGAAGTGACCCTATAGGCAAGGGGTGTAATGTAGAAAGCCAAATTATACCCAAGGTAGCAGTTTAAAAATTTACTTATAAGAGGATAGAACATAAGGTCCAGCACATGGAAAGACAATGACATGCATCTTTCTGTTTACTTAGCATAGAATCATGATTTTTAAAAGGGGATAATAGTATGAGTTTAAATGGTTAGTGGCATATGCATGAGATAAACTAAGGATAGTTTCATATAAAGAATAATAGAGACAGAGAAGGCAAATCAAATTCTTGGACCAGGGTACCTCAAGGCTCAGCATAGCTATGGAATGAGCATTGCAGAGGTTCTTCTTTATGACTCTCATTTGTATTCTATGCCCTGAAAATCTACACCTCTTTAGAGAGATGCATTATTTCGTAGAGATGATAAATAATTTGATCAGGTTATAATCACATCCTAATGGCCTGTGAACCATCAAGTCTTTTTAAAATGCCTTTTCTTATCTTCTCTCTGATTCATTGTCTGCTGATGTCTGTGTTTAATTAGCAGAAATCAGTCTTAGAGGTCTTCCCACCATAAGGGAAGATACTGAGAATTAGCAGATCGCAATAAGGAATGACTAAAATTACAAGCAATGGCCATGAAATATGGGATCAGAGGACCTGAGTTCCAGTCTTGATTTGATAACTTATTCTAAGATGGGCGTTCTTATTACACCTGTTACACATTAACTATGCAAATGGAAATATTTTAGTATAACCTCACATACTTATTTTGTTAATCAACTAGTGTTCAACATATATTGCACACTCTCTACACTTAGTAAACGTTTGTTGAAAGTATAAGCAAATGAAAGACTCAGTCGATCTTTGTGTCTTGCTGTACTGGAAGCCACTGGTCAGAGGTTCCTGTTATGTACAACTTTCCCATGGGTAAAGTGAAGAAGAGCAATAAGAGAAGACAGTAGCATGTACTGTCTTCTGTGCATAAATAGCCTTCTCTTATGGAATGTATATTCAGACATCGATCTCTATTGACCTTGCTGTTCAACCTTCCAGCAGCAACAATGCCACTTAATCACTTTTCTGTTCTACGTGTTGTTCAGGAAAGTGTACAGGTTGTTTGATCTCACCAGTAAGCAACTGTTGTTAACTATGGTGCTGAAACATAAACCTCTGACACTGTTTTTCTTAAACTCTCATAATCTAGTATGCATTGTTTTGGCCTATCATGAAAAATAAATTTGTAGTAAATTTTCTTGGATTTTAAAAGGATTTGAGGTTGTTGTTTATTACCAAGGCAAAGACCATATTGTATGTATGTGTGATTTATTCAGAAACAATTTCACAAAATGTAGACCCTAGAGATAACCAATAATTCAGTTTTGCTGTTCTCTCTTTCCATCTCTCTCTCTCTCAGTCTCTCTCGTTCTCTTCTTCCTTTCCTCCCTCTATTCCAATCCTTCTCTATTTCTCTTTATCTTTCCTCCCTTCTCCATCTATTTTTCTTTATATCATTTTATTTTCAATAAATTGTGTTTTGTAGGGCCTGGAAAATTAAGACTCAGAAATTCAAACATGCTACATTAGGCAAAGGGGAGAAAGAGTGTGGATTTTTGAGAAATACTGATAATCGCTTTCTAAATTAAGAATATAGTCTTTGTGTTCTCTACTGAATATTTCTTCTACTATCAACTGAAAATAAGGGTAGGTGTTGTCGACTGAAGAAATGCACAACCTAAAATTTGAGAATTATGTTTTATATGGTGGACAAAACTGATGACTTAAGCCCAGGAGGCAGCCTCTCAGATAACTCTGAGGGACCGCTCTAAGGAGGAAAGGGAGAAGCCAGGATATAGAGGAGTTTTTGCAACAAAGACCAGGTAGTTGGAACATCAAAAGATTACTGTTAAATAAAGAAAACCAGATATCTCAAGTTAAGGAATTTAGCACTTTTCTATGTATGGGAAGATGCAAGAGTCTGGGCTCACTGAAATCATTCCTTTGATCTGCATCTCAGCTATCTGGGGCCAGTATCCTGTTCTTTCGTATCCTGAGTCTCCTCAGGGTGCACCATTGGGACTGGTTGCAGTCTGATGACTGCTAGATAGCAGGCATCCCGTTCCATCCTGTGTTCCTTCAGGGCTCACTGTAGGGGTGGCTGTAATGTGATGGCTTGATGGCGCAATATCCTTTGGTTACTGATGTGGCAGGCAACATTGTTTCATTGACAATGGCAACAACTGCAGCTATCTGCATCTTATGAATGACCCTAGAGATCTGTCAACTGAAGCGAAGAAACAGGGGTGAATGCCTTCTCATCTAGAATATTCCAATAGATCACTCACAGTAGATACTTTATAAAAATCCCTGGATCTATTCAGTTGAATGAATACTGAATAAGTGAGGATCTCTGAAGCATTAGGTTTCTGTCATGAGAATGGACACTGAGAAAATAAAGTGTTAATGGAAAGAGGAAATTAATATTTTAAAAGACCAAATATAGGGCTTGCCTGGTGGCATAGTGGTTGAGAGTCCGCCTGCTGATGCAGGGGACACGGGTTCGTGCCCCGGTCCGGGAAGATCCCACATGCCACGGAGCGGCTGGGCCCGTGAGCCATGGCCACTGAGCCTGCGCGTCCCGAGCCTGTGCTCCGCAACGGGAGAGTCTGCAACGGTGAGAGGCCCGCATACCGCAAAAAAAAAAAAAAAAAAGACCAAATATAAAACTTCCAATTAAAATCAGATGATACATGTAAAGACCTCAGTACATAACAGTTACTCAATAAATGCTATGTTATTTCTTATTTATGTTGACTTACAAAATATTTCTATTATAACATTTCCATCAATAGGTAAATTTTATTTAAGAAAAGAAAAATGATTGTGGATATTTTCCTTAATGTGTCCATTATATAAATAAGCCCATTTTACAGAAGAGAAAACTGAGACACAGTTTCAGTAACTTGCTCAAGATCTCACAGCCAGTCAGTGAAAGAGTCAGGACACAAACTCTGTCAGCTGTCTGAGATCCCAGAAGAAAGGTCAAGCTGTTAAGGAGCCCAGAAACTTATACATGTGCAACACCAAAGTAATTTTCTTGCTTTTGAAAACACATGTACTGTGGATAAACTGTCATTAGTACGTTCAGATTTTTTTTAACAGTAGTGATCAATTTTATCTGTACTCTCCAACATCAGCCTGCCCTTGCAAAAGAATAGTTGTGTTTTAAGAAAAGTAAGAAGTTAAATTACCTATAAAGGATTGAGTTCATATTATCATATTTTAATCTGATTAAGTGGCTGAAAAGAATAGAGAAACTATATTCCAGGGTAGCTCTATGGATGGGAAGTTCCTCTGAATTTAGAAGCTTCCAAACTTTAAAATTTTCCCATGTGTCTAAGTGCTAAAATTTGGCTTGAAATGCCTGGTGTCTGGAAATTACAGTCATTATTTGTGAAAGCAACACTGTTTTGGTAGTCATTTGCTACTTATCAAATCTTTTTGAGAAATAGGAAAAATAACAAATATTAATTTAAATAAATAATTCAGTTGCTATTAAATGTTTCAAAAGTTTGAGCTTACCACACAGATCCAGTAGGGATAATTCCTTGTCTGTTAATAATTTAGTGATATTCAAAGGGCATCAAAAGATAGGACTTTTACATTCTCACTGACAAGAAATGGGCTTTTCTCAGTGTCATGCTTTCCCTTTAAGGTACAACGTTTTAAATTGCTATCCAAGGACATTTTTGCCCGGGACACCAAAGTGGCTCTCTCATTTACAGTCAGGACAAACTGTCAAGAATTTTGAACACCCAGGTATTAAAAGGTCATTTTGGTCAAAGTTGGTTACCAACCTTCTAGTCCGATGACTGTCATTCTTATGACTTTTGACAGGAATCGTGCTATATTCTATCTGGTAAGGAGAAAGTTCAATTGTGAGGTTTCCTTGTTTTAATGACAATCCTAACACAAGTATAATCTAACCAAGATTGTTAATAAAAGATAAGAAAATCAATTTTAAAATACTGTTTTTTTTCTTCTAGCTTCAGTTCAAGGAGAAGCAACTATGTTTGCACTTTTGTATGCCACAGTCTTTGTAAAACTCTTCATTCCTTCTAAGCAAACAGACCACACATTTCAATAAGGAAATTTTCCTTTTAAGGAAAGTCAAGCTTTTACGAACAATTATGTTTCTGTAGTATATCTTTATATTGTATGAGTGTTGTCTTGATTTTCTTTTTTGTTGAAGGAAATGAATGGTTTCATTTGTTTTCATTTATTTATTTATTTATTTATTTATTTATTTATTTATTTATTTATTTATTTATTGCGGTCCGCGGGCCTCTCACTGTTGTGGCCTCTCCCGCTGCGGAGCACAAGCTCTGGACATGCAGGCTCAGCGGCCATGGCTCACGGGCAAACAGAGGGGTTTGCCCTGCCCTCTTTGTCACTGCTCATCATAAGAAAGGGGTCCACAGCATCGGGAAAACACTTACCAAGTAGAAACTTAACTGATTTCAGTTTAGTGTGTCCATACTCTTGCTACTGAACTTTGCTCCAAATAAGCTGACCTGAAAATTTCATTTATCCACAGTGGCCAAAGGATTCCTAACAGAATAGTTCCATTCTTTCCCTTCAGTCCTCACCTTTCTAAATTAAGACTTTGTGAAATTCTGTTGTTGTTGTTGTTGTTTTTCTTTTTTTCTCACTTACTTAGCAGCATCTTGTATTGCTATTTCAGGAAGTAAATGGTTGCTCCTTCAATAAGGTTCCATTTCAATTGAATTAAGCAGAGACCCCTTGAGGATTTCAAAATGTGGATGTCTTCCTTCCCTATTAACAGCGCTGATGCAAATTTTCTCTACTTTTATATACCTTTGTTCAGTTAACTTCTAATATCAAGGGGGGGAATTTTGGTTGCCAATCTGAAGCCATCACTATTCTCTGAAGACCCTCTATGGAATAAGCTTTTGGCCTTTGGCATTTGTAGACTATTCAGGTAAGTTGCTATATCAGAAACTATATTGTTTTGCTTCGCTGCACAATATAGAAGGATTGGATAACAGAAGGCAGGATAATAAATCTCAAGTATTTTCTATTTTCACCTTAAATTCCTTTTTAAACTCACATCTGCAATAGAAGATGGTACTTACTGATAAAAAATAATTTAAGGTTTGAGAAATAAAATACATTAGTGAGAAATAAAAGAAAGGTCTGAGGAAAAGCTTATAGGGACTAGATTTGCTGCATTTTAATAAAACATTTCTAGACTGAGGTGTCAAATAAACTAAATTTACTGTTTTCTGTTATTCATTTAACAAATATTTAACAAGTACTCACAGTATGCAAAACTGTATGTAGGCACTGTGGGAGCTATAAAAATGAATTAAACACAGTTCCTACCTGTGAAAATCTTAGGGGAGACAAGAAATATGCCTAAATAGCTTGAATACAAGCTCCAAAAATGATGAAAGCCATAAGAGGAGCATAAACAAAGTTTACTGAATCCAGCAGCTGTAGAGATTACTTTGCTGAAGGTAAATGTGAAATGCATATGCATAGATGCATATACATATGTGCACAGGTACACACATATGTATACAAACTTTAGAGGTTTTTTATGTGTTAATTAGCCTTTAAAATGTTAACCAATCTTTAAAGTGGATAAATCATTTTGGTGGTTTTAATAAATAAATCAACAAAATTAAGCATGCCTTGATAATAGAATCTAAATGATTCCAAACATAATCCTGATTTTAATAACGTTCGAAGAAATGTTTCAGTAAAAATGTCAGTTGCAAGACATGAAAGATATGAGATAATAATGAGCAAAATTAACTCCTTGTCTCTTGGCTAATGTCATAGAAATACATCCATTTGTATCTAATTATTTTAAATGTAGCAAAAATTAGGAAGAAAATTGGGTCATTTAAGAAAAAAATGTCTAAGGAGAACAACTGAGGTAGTACTGAAATGGATATTAAGTGAATACTAAAGCAACAAAACACTTTTTGAGTGTTTAAATAATTTGAAATAAATCCTTGCCCAGTGGACTTAAAGAATATAAATGAAGTTTTGAAAATATCCCTGGTCAGCTAGTCTCATTTGTGTCTGTGCGGAGACAAAGAATAAATACATATTAGTTTTTTTTTTTTTAATTACCATTTCTTATTTATTTATTTTTGGCTGTGTTGGATTTTCATTGCTGTGTGCGGGCTTTCTCTAGTTGTCGTGAGAGGGGGCTACTCTTCGTTGTAGTTCACGAGCTTCTCATTGTGGTGGCTCCCCTCGTTGTGGAGCACAGGCTCTAGGCATGCGGGCTTCAGTAGTTGTGGCACATGGGCTCAGTAGTTGTGGGCTTAGGTGCTCTGCAGAATGTGGGATCTTCCTGGACCAGGGATCAAACCCGTGTCCCCTGAATTGGCAGGTGGATTCTTAACCACTGCACTACCAGGGAAGTCCTTACATTTTAGTTTTCCAAAGACAAAGTTTCTGTTAGATTTAAAAAAAAATTCAGAAACAGCAACCTAAGTATGATAGAAGCATCAGAAAAACTTATTAAAACTTGTCAGCTTATAAAATCCTATATGTTACACAAAGCGACATGAGGGAAGCTGTAGTTGAGGGTCTCTTCAAGGGAATTAGTATTGTGGCATAGTCAAAACTAAATTCAAGCACTGATACTTTTGGGTCTAGTTATGTGATTTCAGGTAAATTTTAAACTTTTTTGAGACTTCTTTATAAAGTAGATAAAGCTAGGTAACATTAATATCTACTTCATTGGGCTTCCCTTGTGGCTCAGTGGTTGAGAGTTCGCCTGCCAATGCAGGGGACACAGGTGTGTGCCCCGTTCCAGGAAGATCCCACATGCCGCGGAGAAGCTGGGCCTGTGAGCCATGGCCGCTGAGCCTGCGCATCCAGAGCCTGTGCTCCGCAACGGAAGAGGCCACAGCAGGGAGAGGGCCGCGTACCGCAAAAAAAAAAAAAAAAAATATATATATATATACATATATATATATACCTCATTAATTGTTAAATGAGTACACATGTGAAGTTTTAGACTAGTATTTTCTCAGATATTAAATAACTCTGAGTAATAAACTCTTCCCCACTAAGCAAAAACAAAAATCAGCAAGAAAGAGAGGGAGAAAGCACTGATATAGGGTAAATGTTACAAATATCATGATGATTCTTTAGTTTCCTGAATGAAAATCTGGAAGGAAGCCAGGGGCATTATAACAGAATAAAAATAAGTTACTTGAATTTTTTATTTAAATCTATTTTATTTTTACACTATTAGCTTTCCTTTGCTCCAGTCTTTTCTGGTCTTAGATTTGCTTTTCTGGTATCCTTGATTTAAAATGATGAGTTGTATTACATGAGACATAAACCTGTACTTGTGTTAGAAATTAGATAAATTCCTGAATATTGCAAAAATGCAGGTACTATATCTAATACTGTACCACAGTATGATTGTCTGATTAAATACAGGACACCTGTTTAAATTTGAATTTCAAATAAACCATGAATAATTTTTTTTAGAGAAATGTCCTGAATTTACATGGAGCATATTTTATTAATAAATTATTGTATGTTTATCTAAAATTCACATTTATCTGATCATTCTGCATTTTTATTTGATGATTTCTGGCAACCCTGTATGGTAGGAAGCTCATTAACTCCCAATGTGTCAACCTCAAAACAAATTAATCAACAAGTAATTCTGTACATTCATCTCAGTCCCTGCTGCCACCTCCTTCCTTTAGACCATAATCATTCTGATTCTAATCATGCCAAAAGCCTCCTAACTGTCTCTGGCTTTATTCTCTCACTCTTCCGATCTATTCTTCATGCTGTAGCAAAGTGATTGTTCTAAAACACATATCTGATTACAGTGACTTGCCTGCTAAACATTTGTCAATGGTTCCCCAGAGAGCTCTGGATAAAATTTAAACTCCTTACTAAATAGGGTAAGGTAAAGCCTTAGGTGATCTAGGACTTGTGTTCCTCTCCAGTTTATCCACTGTAAATTAAACTTCACCTAGAGTGAGCCTCATTTTGTCTTGATTCCTCTGCCTTAAAATAACTTCTCATACATTACCTCTTCCTCCCTTAGCTAACCCCTACTTGCCAGTCTGCTTTATGCCTTTTCCTTTATGTTGTCCCATGCTAGGTAAATGACATCTAATTATTTGTTTAAATACTGTATAGAAGTACAGGCTATAATATCTTCATTTCGTATGTACTGAAGACAGAATGGAACTGACTAGTGTGAGCTGTGTGAGAATTTCCCTACCCTTAACCAAACTTTCTTTAAAAATGATTGAATTAAAAGCTATTTTTAATAGGTAACATACACAATGTTCAATATGTGGAGAAAACAAATAATATAAAGTTATAAAACTTTCATCTGACATATTCAAGCTGTGGATTTCATGAAAATAATTCTTTTCTCAGTTTCACTGTTTAAATCAGCAATTAAGTAATTAAATATGCATTAATAAAGAATTTATAATGTCCTGATTGCAAATTTTAAGTGGGTCATGTCCTACAAATATATACTCCATTTCACAGTCTCAAGCTTTTAAAAATTTAAACAGACAGCCTCTCTAAAGATTATACATTTCCTTTTGCTTTCATTTTTTCTTCTGTTACGTTTTTAAATTTCCCATTTCCCTAACAGTCATTATACTCATTCTCAATATTCAAAAGGATTAAAAATTAAAACATGATTTATTCAAAGTATATAGAATTGGATATATTTAATAAAAATATAAACTAAACTAAATAAATCAAGATATTAACTTCTTGATACAAAATAATTTTCCTCTAAATTATTCAAAATTATATAGTGTAATTTGTTTTGACTATATTTAAATATAAACCAAAATTTTAAATTATGTTTATAAGAAAATCATTTTACTTAGCTTTTTTTTGTTTTTTACTTTTTGAATTTTATTTATTTTTTTATACAGCAGGTTCTTATTAGTCATCAATTTTATACACATCAGTGTATACATGTAAGTCCCAATCACCCAATTCATCACACCACCATCCCCACCCCACCATGGCTTTCCCCCCTGGTGTCCATACATTTGTTCTCTACACCTGTGTCTCAATTTCAGCACTGCAAATCAGTTCATCTGTACCATTTTTCTAGGTTCCACATACATGCGTTAATTTACAATATTTGTTTTTCTCTGTCTGACTTACTTCACTCTGCATGACAGAGTCTAGATCAATCCATGTCTCAAGAAATAACACAATTTTGTTTCTTTTTATGGCTGAGCAATATTCCATTGTATATATGTACCACATCTTCTTTATCCATTCGTCTGTCTATGGGCATTTAGGTTGCTTCCATGACCTGGCTGTTGTAAACAGTATTGCAATGAACATTGGGATGCATGTGTCTTTTTGAATTATGGTTTTCTCTGGGTATAAGCCCAGTAGTGGGATTGCTGGATCATATGGTAATTTTATTTTTAGTTTTTTAAGGAACCTCCATACTGTTCTCCATAGTGACTGTATCAATTTACATTCCCACCAACAGTGCAAGAGTGTTCCCTTTTCTCCACACCCTCTCCAGCATTTGTTGTTTGTAGATTTTCTGATGATGCCCATTCTAACTGGTGTGAGGTGATACCTCATTGTAGTTTTGATTTGCATTTCTCTAATAATTAGTGATGTTGAGCAGCTTTTCATGTGCTTCTTGGCCATCTGTATGATTTCTTTGGAGAAATGACTATTTACGTCTTCTGCCCACTTTTGGATTGGGTTATTTGTTTCTTTAATATTGAGCTGCATGAGCTGTTTATATATTTTGGAGAGTAATCCTTTGTCATTGATTCATTTGCAAATATTTTCTCCCATTCTGAGGGTTGTCTTTTTGTCTTGTTTATAGTTTCCTTTGCTGTGCAAAAGCTTTTAAATTTCATTAGGTCCCATTTGTTTATTTTTGTTTTTATTTCCATTGCTCTAGGAGGTGGATCAAAAATGATCTTGTGATTTATGTCATAGAGTGTTCTTCCTATGTTTTCCTCTAAGAGTTTTATAGTGTCCAGTCTTACATTTGTGTCTCTAATCCATTTTGAGTTTATTTTTGTGTATGGTGTCAGGGAGTGTTCTAATTTCATTCTTTTACATGTAGCTGTCTATTTTTCCCAGCACCACTTATTGAAGAGGCTGTCTTTTCTCCATTGTATATCCTTGCCTCCTTTGTCATAGATTAGTTGACCATAGGTGTGTGGGCTTATCTCTGGGCTGTCTATACTATTCCATTGATCTATGTTTCTGTTTTTGTGTCAGTACCATATTGTCTTGATTACTGTAGCTTTGTAGTAGAGTCTGAAGTCAGGGAGTCTGATTCCTCCAGCTCTGTATTTTTCCCTCAAGACTGCTTTGGCTCTTCAGGATCTTTTGTGTCTCCATACAAATTTTAAGATTATTTGTTGTAGTTCTGTAAAAAATGCCATTGGTAATTTGATAGGGATTGCATTGAATCTGTAGATTGCTTTGGGTAGTATAGTCATTTTCACAATATTGATTCTTCCAATCCAAGAACATGGTATATCTCTCCATCTGTTGGTATCATTTTTAATTTCTTTCATCAGTTTCTTATAGTTTTCTGCATACAGGTCTTTTGTTTCCCTAAGAAGGTTTATTCCTAGGTATTATTCTTTTTGTTGCCATGGTAAATGGGAGTGTTTGCTTAATTTCTCTTTCAGATGTTTCATCATCAGTGTATAGGAATGCAAGAGATTTCTGAGCATTAATTTTGTATCCTGCAACTTTGCCAAATTCATTGATTATCTCTAGTAGTTTTCTGGTGGCATTTTTAGGATTCTCTATATATAGTATCATGTCATCTGCAGACAGTGACAGTTCTTCTTTTCCAATTTGGATTCCTTTTATTTCTTTTTCTTCTCTGATTGCCATAGCTAGGACTTCCAAAACTATGTTGAATAGTAGTGGTGAGAGTGTACATCCTTGTCTTGTTCCTGATCTTAGAGGACATGCTTTCAATTTTTTACTTAGCTTTTAGAAAAAAATTGAATTTATATCATATATATATATATATATATATTTAAACATCTTTATTGGAATGTAATTGCTCTACAATGTTGTGCCAGCTTCTGCCGTACAACAAAGTGCATCAGCCATACATATACATATACCCCATAGCCCCTCCCTCCTGTGTCCACCCTCCCCATCCCACTTCTCTAGGTACTCACAAAGCACCTAACCAATCTCCCTGTGCCATGCAGATGCTTCCCACTAGCTATCCTCTTCACACTTGGTACTGTAAACGTGTTTGTGCCACTCTCTCACTTTGTCCCAGCCTAGCATTCCCCATCCCCGTGTCCTCAGGTCTATTCTATACATCTGCTTCTTTTTTTTTTTTTTTTTCTTTGCAGTATGCAGGCCTCTCACTGTTGTGGCCTCCCTGTTGCGGAGCACAGGCTCCGGACGCGCAGGCTCAGTGGCCATGGCTCAGGGGCCTAGCCGCTCCACGGCATGTGGGATCTTCCCAGACCTGGGAGAGAACTTGTGTCCCCTGCATCGGCAGGCAGAATCTCAACCACTGCACCACCAGGGAAGCCCCTATACATGTGCTTCTTTATCCCTGTCCTGCCCCTAGGTTCTTCAGAATCATTTTTTTTTTTAGATTCCATATATATGTGTTAGCATACTGTACTTGTTTTTCTCTTTCTGACTTACTTCACTCTGTATGCCAGACTCTAGGTCCATCCACCTCACTACAAGTAACTCAATTTTGTTTTTTTATGGCTGAGTAATAGTCCATTGTATACATGTGCCACATCTTCTTTATCCATTCATCTGTCAATGAACATTTAGGTTGCCTCCATGTCCTGGCTATTGTAAATGGAGCTGCAATGAACATTGTGGTACATGACTCTTTTTGAATTATGGTTTTCTCAGGATATATGCCCAGTAGTGGGATTTCTGGGTTGTATAGAAGTTCTGTTTTTAGTTTTTTAAGGAACCTCCATACTGTTCTCCATAGTGGCTGATCAATTTACATTCCCAACAACAGTGCAAGAGGGCTCCTTTTCTCCACATTCTCTCCAACATTTATGGTTTGTAGATTTTTTGATGATGGCCATTCTGACTAATGTGAGGTGATACCTCTTTGCAGTTTTGATTTGCATTTCTCTAATGATTAGTGATGTTGAGCATTCTTTCACGTGTTTGTTGGCAATCTGTGTATCTTCTTTGGAGAAATGTTTATTTAGGTCTTCTGCCTATTTCTGGATTGGGTTATTTGTTTGTTTGTTTTTTTTGATATTGAGCTGCATGAGCTGCTTATATATATTGGAGATTAATCTTTTGTCAGTTGCTTCATTTGCAAATATTTTCTCCAATTCTGAGGGTGGTCTTTTTGTCTTGTTTATATTTTCCATTGCTGTGTAAAAGCTTTTAAGTTTCACTAGGTCCCATTTGTTTATTGTTGTTTAATTTCCCTGTCTTTAGGAGGTGGGTCAAAAAGGATCTCACTGTGACTTATGTCATAGAGTGTCTTACCTATGTTTTCCTCTAAGAGTTTTTTATAGAATCTGGCATTACATTTAGGTCTTTAATCATTTTGAGTTTATTTTTGTGTATGGTGTTAGGGAGTGTTCTAATTTAATGCTTTTACTTGTAGCTGTCGAGTATTCCCAGAACCACTTATTTAAGAGGCAGTCTTTTCTCCATTGTATATTCTTTTTTTTCTTTTTTTTTTTCTGCGGTATGCGGACCTCTCACCGTTGTGGCCTCTCCCGCTGTGAAGCACAGGCTCCAGACACGCAGGCTCAGCGGCCATGGCTCACGGGCCCAGCCGCTCTGCAGCACATGGGATCTTCCCGGACCGGGGCACGAACCCGTGTCCCCTGCATCGGCAGGCGGACTCCCAACCAATGCGCCACCAGGGAAGCCCTCCATTGTATATTCTTGCCTCCTTTATCAAAGATAAAGTGAGCATATGTGCATGGGTTTATCTTTGGGCTTTCTATCCTGTTCCATTGATCTATATTTCTGTTTTTGTGCCAGTACCAACTGTCTTGATTACTGTAGCTTTGTAGTATAATCTGAAGTTAGGGAGCCTGATTCTTGCAGCTCCATTTTTCTTTCACATGATTGCTCTGGCTATTCAAGTTCCTTTGTGTTTCCATACAAATTTTGAAAATTTTTGTTCTAGTTCTGTGAAAAATGCCATTGGTCTTGTGGGAGGGATTGCACTGAATATTTAGACTGCTTTGAGTAGTATAGTCATTATCACAGTGTTGATTCTTTCAATCCAAGAACATGTTATGTCTCTTTATCTGTTTTTATCATCTCTAATTTCTTTCATCAGTGTCATATAGTTTTCTGCATAGAGGTCTTTTGCCTCCTTACGTAGGTTTATTCCTAGGTATTTTATTCTTTCTGTTGCAATGGTAAATGGGAGTGTTCCTTTAATTTCTTTCAGATTTTTCATCATTAGTGCATAGGAATGCAAGAGATTTCTGTGCATTAATTTTGTATCCTGTTACTTTACCAAATTCATTGATTAGCTCTAATAGTTTTCTGGTAGCATCTTTAGGATTTTCTATGTATAGTATCATGTCATCTGCAAACAATGACAGTTTTACTTCTTTCCATTTTGGATTCCTTTTATTTCTTTTTCTTCTCTGATTGCTGTGGCTAAAACTGCCAAAACTATGTTGAACAATAGTTTTGAGAGTAGACAGCCTTGTCTTTTTCCTGATCTTAGAGAAAATGGTTTCAGTTTTTCACCATTGAGAATGATGTTGGCTGTGGTTTTGTCATATATGGACTTTATTATGTTGAGGTAAGTTCTCTCTATGCCTACTTTCTGTAGGGTTTTTATCAAAAATTGTTGTTGAATTTTGGCAAAATCTTTTTCTGCATCTATTGAGATGATCATATGGTTTTTCTCCTTCAATTTATTAATATGATGTATCACACTGATTGATTTGCATGTATTAAAGAATCCTTGCATTCCTGGGATAAACCCCACTTGGTCATGCTATATGATCCTTTTAATGTGCTGTTGGATTCTTTTTGCTAGTATTCTGTTGAGGAAATTTTCATCTATGTTCTTCAGTGATTTTGGCTTGTAGTTTTCTTTCTGAGTGACATCTTTGTTTGGTTTTGGTATCAGGGTGAGGGTGGCCTTGTAGAATGAGTTTGGGAGTATTCCTCCCTCTGCTATATTTTGGACGAATTTGAGAAGATAAGTGTTAGCTCTTCTCTACATGTTTGATAGAATTCACCTGTGAAGCCTTCTGCTCCTGGGCTTTTTTTTGTTGGAAGTTTTTTAATCACAGTCTCAATTTCAGTGTTTGTGATTAGTCCGCTCATATTTTCTATTCCTTCCTGGTTCAGTGTTGGAAGGTTGTGCTTATCTAAGAATTTGTCCATTTCTTCCTTGTTGTCCATTTTAGTGGCATATAGCTGCTTATAGTAATCTTTCATGATCCTTTGTATTTCTGCCGTGTCAGTTGTTACTTCTTTTCCATTTCTAATTCTATTGATTTGAGTCTTCTCCCTTTTTTTCTTGATGGGTCTGGCTAATGGTTTACCAATTTTGTTTATCTTCTCAAAGAACCATCTTTAAGTTTTAATGATCTTTGCTATCGTTTCCTCCATTTCTTTTTCATTTATTTCTGATCTGATCTTTATGATTTCTTTCCTTCTGCTAACTTTGGGGTTATTTTGTTCTTCTTTCTCTAATTGCTTTAGGTGTAAGTTTAGGTTGTTTGTTTGAGATGTTTCTTGTTTCTTGAGGTAGGATTGTATTGCTCTAAACTTCTCTCTTAGAACTGCTTTTGCTACATCCCATAGGTTTTGGGTCATCATGTTTTCATTGTCATTTGTTTCTAAGTATTCTTTGATTTCCCTTGATTTCTTCAGTGATCTCTTGGTTATTTAGTAGTGTATTATTTAGCCTCCATGTGCTTGTATTTTTTACAGATTTTTTACTGTAATTAATACCTAGTCTCATAGCACTGTGGTAGGAAATATACTTGATGCAATTTCAATTTTCTTAAATTTACCAAGGCCTGATTTGTGACCCACAATATGATTTATCCTGGAGAATGTTCCATGAGCACTTGAGAAGAAAGTGTACTGTGTTGTTTTTGGATGGAATGTCCTATAAATATCAAGTAAGTCCATTTTGTTTAATGTATCATTTAAGGCTTGTGTTTCATTATTTATTTTCATTTTGGATGATCTGTCCTTTGTTGAAAGTAGGGTGTGAAAGTCCACTACTATGTGTTACTGTCGATTTCCCCTTTTATGGCTGTTAGCATTTGCCTTATGTATTGAGTTGCTCCTATGTAGGGTGCATACATATTTACAATTGTTATATCTTCTTCTTGGGTTCATCCCTTGATCATTATGTAGTGTCCTTCTTTGTCTTTTGTAATAGTCTTTATTTTAAAATCTATTTTGTCTGTATGATAATTGCTACTCCAGCTTTCTTTTGATTTCCCTTTGCAAAGAATATCCTTTTCCATCCCCCCAGTCTCAGTCTGTATGTGTCCCTAACTCTAAAGTGAATTTCTTTTAGACAGTGTATATACAGGTCTTGTTTTTGTATCCATTCAGCCCTTTGTATCCATTCAGCCATTTGTGCTTTTGGTGGGAGCATTTAATCCATTTACATTTAAGGTAGTTATTGATATGTATGTTCCTATTACCATTTTCTTGATTGTTTTGTGTTTATTATTTTAGGCCTTTGCCTTCTCTTATATTTCCTGCCTAGAGAAGTTCCTTTAGCATTTGTTGTAAAGATGGTTTTGTGGTGCTGAATTTCTTAGCTTTTGCTTGTTCGTAAAGGTTTTAATTTTTCTGTCGAATCTGATTGTGATCCTTGCTGGGTAGAGTAATCTTGGTAGTAGGTTTTTTTTTCCTTTCATCACTTTAAATATGTCCTGCCACTCCCTTCTGGCTTGCAGAGTTTCTGCTGAAATATCAGCTGTTAACCTTATAGGGATTCCCTCTTATGTTATTTTTTGTGTTTCCCTTTCTTCTTTTAATATTATTTCTTTGTATTTAATTTTTGATAGTTTGATTAATGTGTCTTGGTGTGTTTCTGCTCAGATTTATCCTGAATTGGACTCTCTGCACTTCCTGGACATGTTTGACTATTTCCTTTCCCATATTAAGGAAGCTTTCAACATTAATCTCTTCAAATATTTTCTCAGTTCCTTTCTTTTTCTCTTCTTCTTCTGGGACCACTATAATTTGAATGTTGGTGCATTTAATGTTTTCCCAAAATTCTCGGAGACTCTCCTCAATTCTTTTTATTCTTTTTTTCTTTATTCTGCTCTGCAGTAGTTATTTCTTCTATTTTATCTTCCAGGTCACTTATCCGTTCTTCTGCCTCAGTTATTCTGCTATTGATTCCTTCTAGAGAATTGTTAGTTTCATTTATTGTGTTGTTCATCATTGTTTGTTTGCTCTTCAGTTCTTCTTGGTTCTTGTTAAACATTTCTTGCATTTTCTCCATTCTATTTACAAGATTTTGGATCACTTTTCTATATCATTACTCTGAATTCTTTTTCAGATAGACTGCCTATTTCTTCTTCATTTGTTTTGGTCTGGTCGGTTTTTACCTTGCCCCTTCATCTGTTATGTGTTTCTCTGTCTTCTCATTTTGCTTAACTTGCTGTGTTTGGGGTCTCATTTTCACAGGCTGCATGTTCATTGTTCCCATTATTTTTCGTGTCTGCCCCCAGTGGTTAAGGTTGGTTCAGTGTGTTGTGCAGGCTTCCTGTTGGAGGCGATTGGTGCCTGTGTTCTGGTGGAAGAGGCTGGATCTTGTCTTTCTGGTGGACAGGACCACATCCGGTGGTGTGTTTTCATGTGTCTGTGACCTTATTATGATTTTAGGCAGCCTGTCTGCTAATGGGTGGGATTGTGTTCCTGTCCTGCTAGTTGTTTGGCATAGGGTGTCCAGCACTGTAGCTTGCTGGTCATTGAGTTGAGCTGGGTCTTAGCATTAAGATGGCAAGCTCTAGGAGAGCTTTCACTGTTTCATATTATGTGAAGCTGGGGAGTTCTCTGGTGAACCAATTTCCTGAATTTGGCTCTCCCACCTCAGAGGCACATGCTTGACATCCAGCTGGAGCACCAGGACCCTGTCAGCCACACAGCTCAGAAGAAAAGGGAGAAAAAAAAAATAAAATAAAATGAAATATAGTTATTAAAATAAAAAAAATTATTAAAAATTTTTTAAAAATTAAAATGTAATAAAAAAGAAGAAAAAGGAAAAAAAGGACAGACAGAACCCTGGGACAAATGGTAAAAGCAAAGATATACAAACATAAGCACACAAAGAAGCATACACATACACACTCACAAAAAGAGAAAAAGGAAAAATATATTTATATCCATATATAAAAAAAAATAGGAGGAAGAGTGCAAACAAATCAATAAACAAATCTACCAATGGTAATAAACTCTAAATACTAAACTAAGATAAACATAAAACCAGAAACAAATTAGATGCAGAAAACAAACCCTAGTCTACAGTTGCTTCCAAAGTCCACTGCCTCAATTTTGGGATGATTCAGGTATTCTAGAGATGCAGAGTACATCAACTTGGTTTTAGAGATGTAGTCCACTGTGCCTGAGGCTGCTGGGAGAAATGTCCCTTTCTCTTCTTTGTTCACACAGTTCCTGGGGTTCAATTTTAGATTTGGCCCCACCTTTGCATGTAGGTCGCCTGAAGGTGTGTGTTCTTTGCTCAGACAGGATGGGGTTAAAGAAACAGCTGATTAGGGGACTCTGGCTCTCAGGCCGAAGGGAGGGAGGAGTACAGCATGTGGGGCAAGACTGCGGTGGAAGAGGCCAGTGTGACGTTGCAACAACCTGAGGCTTACCGTGTGTTTTCCCAGGGAAGTTGTCCCTGTATCACAGGACCCTGGCAGTGGTGGGCTGCACAGGCTCCCAGGAGGGGAGGTGTGGATAGTGACCTGTGCTTGCACACAGGCTTCTTGTTGGCTGCAGCATCATCCTTAGTGTTTCATGCCCATCTCTGTTGTCTGCACTGATAGCCATGGCTTGCGCCCATCTCTGGAACTTGTTTAGGTGGTGCTCTGATTCCCCTCTCCTTGCTCACCACAAAACAATGGTCTCTTGCCTCTTAGGCAGTTCCAGGCTTTTCCCCAGACTTTCTGCTGGCTTGCTGTGGTGCACTAGCCCGCTTCAGACTGTGTTCATGCAGCCAACCCCCATCCTCTCCCTGGGGTCTGACCTCTGAAGCCAGAGCCTCAACTCCCAGGCCCCATCCACCCCAGCTGGTGAGCAGAGAAAGCTCTCAGGCTCGTGAGTGCTGGTCAGCACTGATCCTCTGTGTGGGAATCTCTCTGCTTTGCCCTCTGCACCCGTACTGCTGTGCTCTCCTTCGTGGCTCTGAAGCTTCCCCTCTGCCACCCCGTGTCTCTGCCAGTGAAGGGACTTCCTGGTGTGTGGAAATTTTCTCCTTCACAGCTCCCTCCCAGACGTGCAGGTCCTGTCCCTATTATTTTGTCTTTGTTTTTTCTTTTTTCCTACTGAGGTATATGGAGAGTTTCTTTCCTTTTGGGAAGTCTGAGGTCTTCTGCCAGCATTCAGTAGGTGTTCTGTAGGAGTTGTTCCACATGTAGATGTATTTCTGATGTATTTGTTGGGAGGAAGGTGATCTCCACATGTTACTCCTCTGCCATATTGAAGGTCTCCCCTTATAGCATATTTTTATAGTAATAACACAATTTGCAATTATAGCTTTAAAGAACATAAAGAACATTCTGTTTTGCTAATGTTATGAACAGGGATCATGCTTCAGATGAATTATGTCTAAGCCTTTATATATATTAATTTATGGTGATATAAATTATTTCCTGTTGCAAAATGATTCTTGACTGTTATGTAACCTGTATGTAAATTGCACTAATGTGTGAGTACCTCTAGAAGCATAAAATGGAACACTATGGGAAAAAAATTAATGCTCCACAGTTCTGGGAAATGGTATTTCACTATATGAGAAACTATTGCCTTCACACCAATTTTAAAAGTATATACATGTGTATTTTCTCTTTCCTAAGACCATCCACTGCTCAGTTCTCTCCATGGTAGTCAAAGCATTGTCCATTTTTCAAAGCTGTACAGCACACAAATTTTACAGCACTCAGAGCCCCCTAATCAGCAGCTTCTTTAACTCCATCCTGTCTGAGCGAAGAACACACACCTTCAGGTGACCTACATGCAGAGGTGGGGCCAAATCCAAATTTGAACCCTAGGAACTATGTGAACAAAGAAGAGAAAGGGACATTTCTCCCAGCAGCCTCAGGTGCAGTGGATTACATCTCCAAAACCAAGCTGATGTACTCTGCATCTCTGGAATACCTGAATCATCCCAAAATTGAGGCTTTGGTTTAAAATGAATAGGGAAAAAATATAAAGAGGTGTTTCCCTGGGGTGTAAACAATGTTATTGTGAAAGTGAATATTTAAGATTAAGAGTTACCGTGTGCTGGCCTGATTGCTAGATTCTGAGTGACAAGATGGTCCTGTTCTTTAGTACATGTTGTGCCTGTGTTTGTGATATACTAAGCCTCTAAAGCCCAGGACTCAGGATAGGGGACCGTCTCATTCAGGTGTAGTAGCTCCAATAAAGTCAATATTGGCTGCCTTCCATAATGAGTATTTCCATAAAGCCTCCCCATTGGATTCACAAAGTGCAGCACAGTATCTGGCACATATTAGGACCTGAAGAAATGAGAGCAGGGAGGGAAGGAGGAATAAAGGAAGAAGGAAGGAAGAATGGAAGGATGGAAGGAAGGAAAGGAGGGAGGGAGGGAGAGAGTGAAGGAAAGAAGGAAGGTTTATGGTTTTGTTCAGGCAGATAAGAATTACTCCTGCTTGTGATGTGGTGGGATAAGTGGGCATTTGTTAGCTCAATTGGCAGTACCATCTTGAAACAGAAGTTCCTTTAATGGGAGGTAGTTTAAGTATAAGGAGGTATCAATTTTCTTAAGATGATCAGTCAGGAAATAGGTTTAAATTACAAATCCACTTTGGTAACTGGATAGCATTTAAGGATCTACAAATATCAAGGCCTCTTAAAGTCTCTTTTTGTTTTATATCTAAACAAAGAGCCAGTGTATAAATAATCATCTGATAATCACCCATTTGAAATTGTCCACGTACTAGTTACTTTTGCATTTTTAACACAGTTGAGTGGTTCTAATTCATCACAACCCTGGTTTGGCTTTATCTTTGGCCCTGGCTCTAAGAAAAGTTTCATTACTTTTTCTGCGGGTAGAATTGATATCTTATTCAGTCCCTCAGATTTTCCAAATTTCTTTTTGAAACAAAACCAAGCATTTTTCAGGCCTTTTATTTCTTAACTGTTCTTCTATAGGTATATTAAAATATAGTAATAATAAAAAATACAGTTAACTTGATTTGAAATGGCAATATGATTGGCAGCTATTTAAAACCTGATAGTTTTAAAGTGAGATTTTAAAATTTTCACCTGGAACTTTTTTCATGCTCAATTACACTTATTTTTTTATAAACTTTAAAATACTTGTGGATACATATTTTGGTACACATTATAGAAAAGGACTCCTTTGTTCAATATCTAACTCTATAAAATCTGGTATATCCTTGGAATTTCTTGTTAATGGTTATATTAGATTATTTGTAAATTACTATTTACAAAACCTTTCCAATTATATATGGGACTTTAAACTAAAAATATATATTACAGAGTACATATATTTATATAAAAGAGTATCTATATGCTATCTTACATATTAATTTGCTCATTTATATATTTATTTTATTACTTCACTGAAATGAATTAGTGACATAATGAATTAATGATATAAAACACATTCACTAACATGCCTGCCTTTGGAAATGCTGATGAAAAGACTTAGAGAAAACATCCAGCTAAGTACAAAATTTGAAATACAATTGACACCATACTAATTTATTACTATTCATAAATAGTACTCTTTCATGTATGCTATAAATTATTTGATATAAAGTGATTGTAATAGAAAGAGAGACTTTATAAATAAGCCTAGGTGATAAACAATATTTATAAATCTCAAAATTTACTTGTAACTGTAACAAAATTGCATGAAAGAAAAACAATATTCCCACTAAAGTGAAGAAAAGAAACAATGAATAAAAAAGAGAAACTCTCTCTGATTTATTTCCTCCAAATCAGGGCCTGCAGACTCCTTTTGTATTGCTGTCACAGTTTTGAATGTCTGATGTACAGAAATAATATGCTGGCCTTGCAGTTATGAGATCTGTGCACCACCAACTACATGGTATGACCTTGGACAAGTGACCAAATCTCTTTAGACCTAGGCTAGATGATATTTATGGTCTTATCCAGCTTTAACATTCTATATCTAATCTAATCTTTACTGTGGTGATTCAATTCATTCACTTCTCTAGACATGGGGCCTGAATGACTGTTCACTTTCAGAAACCTTTACTTTTTCTATTTTTGAAGACTGAAGTTTCTAATCTGACTTTTCCTTTCTTGAAGATGGTCATGTCTCTTAGTTCTCTGTTACACTGTCAGGTAAATCAATTTACCACACCATACATCAGAGACCTTCATCCAGTCAGGGACAAAAATCTACATCAAAAAAGTGATGTGAGCAGAAAAAGAACAAGGAACTGATCTTATCCGAGGTCCTGTGAAAACATGAATTAGAGAATCCACTTAAATATCCTCGATCATATTTTTGTTTCACTATCAGTGAAGTGGTATATGATAAAAGCTTGAGGACATTTTAATATAATCTCTATTCAAAAAATAGAGGTAATGTGAAGTAATGGTGAAGTAATTTTATTAACTATTAGGTTTATGCTTTCCAACTCATTACTATGTCCCTAGTTTATGCATAATTTTTCTCATCAAATGGAATGACTTCCCTTTAGGTAAGCTGGTCCTTGTCAAGAACCATGAAGGGCCCAAGATGTTACCCTGCTTGCAAGCTCACAAGTTAGCCTACCACACTTTCACAGAAACTGGGAGAAGGTGCATGAGAACTCAAGGCACGGCAGACAGCATGAGCTTCCTGTTCACATGGCTTCTCTTTCCTCCCCAGCTCTACAGGGTGATATGGAGTTGTCCAGCTTGATGGTGAGCAACTTTGAGTTCAGGAAACCCCAGTCTTTTAGAGGACCAAATCTGCTCAACTTTGTTCCAAATGGAGATATCCTGGACAGCAAAGAAACATGACACTTGCTTAGAAGACATGCAGAAACATGCAGGATCCATGAAAAATTATCTCTCAACAGTCCTCATAAACAAAGAAAAATCAAAAACAAAAAATGTAGAAAATTCACCTTTATATATAAATCTGCATGCTTATAAAAATTAGAATGTCTTCTTTCCTAAGGACATTAGGAAGGAAGACATTGTAATCAACCAAATCTAGTCATATCTAACATCTATTAAATGCCTATCATATTCCAGGCATTTTCATATATAATTTTACTCTAATTTCTAAGTCATCTCTATGAAGAATATTATATAATTCTCAATTACATTCTCAATTATATAAGAATATTATATAATTCTCAGTTGAGAAGGAATATTATTTCCTTCTTAATTACAAGGAAATTTATGGTCTCACAAGGAATATTACCTGTCTCTTGGTCATAAAACCATTCCATAGGGCTTCCCTTTTGGCACAGTGGTTGAGAGTCTGCCTGTCGATGCAGGTGACACGGGTTCGTGCCCTGGTCCGGGAAGATCTCACATGCCGCGGAGCGGCTAGGCCCGTGAACCATGACCGCTGAGCCTGTTTGTCCGGAGCCTGTGCTCCACAACGGGAGAGGTCACAACAGTGACAGGCCCACGTACCATAAAAACAAACAAACAAACAAACAAAAAACATTCCATAGAGAAAGTGGGATCTAAAACTGGTATAACACATTGAGAAATAATATTTATGAGGGCTTTATGTGAAATGAAGGTAATAATCAACTTTTGCTTAAAAATTTTCTCTTTGTTTTATTGACTTAGTAGATGCACTGAATTTATTTAACCTTGTTAGGAGGTAGTAGCATCCTTATATAAATGTGCTAATAGAGGATTAAGTAGATTTATAGGTTTATGAAATCTGTCCCTTTTGCTCATTTTAGAAAGCTTATTGATCTAATATAGCCAACACTACTCTTTCCTCTCTTTTTGGTCTTTTAAGCTTTCAAGTACAGTTATTTTAGAACAATTTGATGAGGAGTTAGGCTCAATAACATATCTTAAAAATATTTTCATTTAGAAATAATCTATCTTCTACATCAGAACTTCTAAAATTGTACCATGTAACGTGTTTTAAGTATAATCTAGATTTTTATTCAAAAAGAAAAAACAAACAAGAAAAAAAGAAGAAAGTCTACTTATTAGCTTAGGACATCTGGTATTATTGATGGAGTGAGAAATTCTGAGGTTCATACATTTCAAAAGTATGTTTTAAAGTAAACTTGATCATCCTAAGACTATCATAAATCATGCTTATTCGATATGAGTTTTTGCTAGAAAACTGCTCCCATTTTAAAGCTTATGATTGCCTTAAGACAACTGCCTAAATAGTCAGTGAGTGGATTAACTGAGGAGCAAAGAATTCCACTACACAAACATTTTCAAAGCCAACAATAACTAAAGAGGATTTGTTCTTTACCAGTGAATCTACTTCAGAAATCTCTTTGCAACCACGGTAAATACAAATCTGTTCTCTTGTCTATTGTTAATGCTAGTGTTAGTTGACTTAATTTTGGCTAAGCCCTAAGGATAAAAGGTTTAGAAATGTACAGTTAGAATTATGGATGGAATTCATAAAATCAAATGGGTCATTAGAGTGCAATCTACTCTGATCCCTTTTGAAGAATTCCACTTTCCATATCTCTTGATCTGTTTCTCAGCCTGCAGAGATCCTACTGTGATTGTTACCTCTTAAAAGGCATTACCCAACAATGTTACTTTTCCGCTTTCTAAAAGTGTTATTTTTTTGACTTCAAGTTTCCTTCCTATGCATTTTTCACCGGGAATTGCATTTAGAGAATTAAAAGAAGACAGTATAGCTGGGAGATTATTAGATTATTGTAAATGCTACTACTTGAGTACTGTAATTTTCATAGCTTTGCTGTAGCATATATTATTTGTATAAAGTGAAATTTCTTTAATAGAGATGAATTTTAGTTTATAGCAAGATAGTACCCACATATATTAACTTTAAATATAAACTTGATCCATCTTCACCTACTGTCCTTCACAAACCTGTTGTTGTATCAAAACTGGTGTATTATTTTCCCAGAAATATTTTTCAAATTTCTCTTTTTACCAACTCCTTTTCCTTTTCACTAGGGAAAGATAAAGACAGACCTTGCTCGATTTAGGCCTCATCTTTTCTTTAAATTTTCCTTGAACACCCAAGTCCTCAGTGATCTTTCAATTTCATCAAATTATAATTAACCTCTTTTATTTTTGCTGTTCATTAGTATTTTTACATAGATTGTATACTGCTAGTAGTACTACTACTAGTAATAGTAATAGTAGCAAGAGACGTAGTGATAAGTAATTAACATTTATTGGAAGCTTAATATATGTTAGACATTGTCCAAAATGCACACTTTCTCATTTGATTCTCATAAAAACCTAATATGTTGAGTTCTTTTAAGAAAAATTTAGAAATCCAGTATTTGAACAAATAATGGATAAAGTCACACAAACTATATATGACTATATATGCTCTATAGAGCATTTTTAATGATCTATGTTTTTTTTAATATTCTTATCTTCCTAATTATATTAAAAGCTCTTTGAGGGAAATGACAATGTCTTACACATTTCTTGCTCCCTTGTAGAACCTAATTTCATGTACACTGAAAGTTCTTAATGAATACTAAGTTATTAATTGAACAACAGATGCAGTGAATTATAAAATATGCAGTTTAACAAAATATAAATATTAAGAGTAATAATAAAGTAACCAACAATAGCCTCATTTGTTCCAGCACATTTCTATCTGCAAAACCAGCTCTTGTAAAATTAAGTACTGCAACAGTGCAGCTTAGTGTAGTGGTTCTCATATTTAAACTTGCATTAGAAGTCCCTGGAGGGATTATCACAGCACAGATTTTTGGACCCTCAGAGGTTCTGATTCAGTAGATCTGGTGTAGTTGCAATATTTTGCATTTCTAACAAGTTCCCAGGTGATGTTAATGCTGCTATTCCAGGAACGAATCTTTGAGAACCACTGGTTAGTGATTCTAGAAGTGTGGAGCTAGAACCCCAACTCTGTCACTTTTAAGTTGTGTGAACTTGAGCAAATAATTAATATCTCTGGGCTTCAGTTTCTTCATCTATTGAAAGGCACTTTAGAATTTTTGTGTGGATTAAATGAGACAGCATGTGTAAATTGCTTACAATAGTGCCTAGCACATACATAAGTTGTCAGTAATTATTAACCATATTAATTTTTATATTAGCTATAATTATTAAGTTGCAAACATTGATATAACCAACTGTTTGCTAAACTGTTTTATGTGTGTGTGTGTGTTGTGGTGAAAAAAGCAAAGCATTGAGAAATAGACTCAGCTGTGATTTTCAGAATAGCAGAGAAGAAGAGCTTGAGGTAGAAGAAAAGCATGAGAAAAGCCTTAGTATAAGATCCAAACAATTGTACAATGATCACAGAGAGCCTCATAGGGAAAAGAAAGGTATGCGAGAAGTGGAAGAAAGCAGGATGATTTAAAAAGAAGCAGAGTAGAGGTCAGAAAGTCAAGTAAGAGAGAGATATCTTATTTGCAAAACAGAAATAGAGATACAGATGTAGAGAACAAACGTATGGATACCAAGGGAAAAGGTGTGTGTGGGGGTGAATTGTGGGACTGGGATTGACACATATACACTACTCTGTATAAAATAGATAACTAAAGAGAACTTACTGTATAGCACAGGGAAATCTACTCGGTGCTCTGTGGTGACCTAACTGGGCAGGAAATCCAAAAAAGTAGGGATATATGTGTACATATGGCTGAGTCACTTTACTGTACAGCACAAACTGACACAGGAATGTAAAGTAACTATACTCCAAAAAAATTAATTAATTAATTAATTAAAAAAATAAATTCACGTAATTTTTTAATTATCTGAAATGTACAAAATTCAAGATGAATGTTTTTAAGAATAAAATTATCATCACTACTTTATAGGTAGTTAACATGATCCATAGTTTTCTCAATCATTTTACTTTAGTTTATGAAACAGGAAATTGATATAATTTCTAAAATTTAATTTGAAGCACAAAAACATATGAAATATTTTCCTTGTTCCTTGGGAACATGCTAGCAATAAAATTGAAACTGAGGGAATTTTGCAATTTATGGCTCTAAATGGAGAATATGTATATTTTTTTAGCAACGGGATGTGCTGTACCAGGGTTCCATTCAAATGATGTTTTTAAACAGCAAAGGTAACTACATAACAGGATAATATCTAAAGATATAAAGTAAGTGATTTAGATATGGCTAGTACTCTACCAATTGCCCCATTTTTCAGCTTAGATCCCCTGTATATTTAGATTTCAATTAAAAAAAATATATTCCTTTCTGCTTTTAACAGGACTAGTTTATTCTAATCTAAAATGATGTGAGGAAAAAATACAGCAGGAACATGATATCCAGTGTTAACAGTTTTACATAAAAGGTCATTCTGTGGCCACTGTTGTGAGAATATGCTCCTGAATATTTTTGCATACCTCATGAGGCAGACAGCAGGGTAATAGAATCAGATTAACATTGCTAGGATTTACATAAAGGAGAAATACTTTTGTTAGTGTTTCTCAGAGTGTGGTCTGTGGGTACCTGCCCCAGAATCATAGAGGATGTTGGTGAAAAATTTAGGTCTCTGGGCATCTCCCAGGACCACTGACTTACAACCTCTGGGAGTTTACTCATGAATCAATTATTTTAGGTATACCACAGGCACTTTCTCCTGAACTTGTAACTATCTGACGTTGACAAGTGCAGGCTTCCTGGGAGAAATTAGGTGGTTAAAAATAAACTACATTTTCTTCCTGTAGGTTAGGAAGTGTGCAAATAAATTAAGCATGCAAATCAGGGGTAAAATACCTGTAGAGAGAACAAAGCATGTATTAGTAAATATTTTATTTTATATTTAGTTTGAAAAATGCTGTAATTCTCATGTATGCCAGATTACAGAAAAATCTTCAAGGAGTATATAATAAATCTGAATACTTCAGTCCTAACCATGACTTGAAAGACAGTAGAAAAGTTCTACAAACTTATTCTCTTTATACAAATATTCTTAACCTGAAAATACCTAAAGAGGTATTCATATTGCATGATAACAATACAAAAACTATTCTATAGCTTGTTTATTAGTATTCCAATGAGAAACTGAAATGACATATATTTATTATATTTACATATTATATCATAAATTATATAAATTTTTCTTCTTTTGCTAAAGTCCATCACCTTGTCACAAGAAAATGAGTGGTCTCAAACATTCTTTTTCTGTGCAAAATTGTGTATGTGTGACTATATAGTAAATATCTAGAAGTGTGTTCACTGGATATTCTTTTTCAAAATACCACTAAGTCACCTAACTAAAAAGGTTGTGACAATTTGCATGCTCATCAAAATACTAAAACGACCAACTCCTTTCCCAAATTCCTATTCACCTTGGCTATTAATAAACTTTTTCATCTTTACCTGACATATGAATAGAAAATGGGGAGTTTTTATTATAATTTGCAGTTATTTAAATCAACTGAGATTGTACATTTGTATGCTTATTGGCTATTTATCTATCTATTGATCAATTCTGTTACTGATCTTTTTTTTAATTGATTTCTAAGAGATGTTTTATGTAAAGCACTTCACCCTCTTGCTGTCATATAGTTGCCAGGTTTTTTCTGGTTATTTGTCCTTCAGTTTGGTTTATTATATCATCTATACAAGAACTTTAAAATTTTATGTAATCAAATTCATTAATATTTCCTTTTCTGCCTTTCTTTTGTGTATCACACTAAGAAAATTTTTGTATATCTTTCTAAGTCTGAAATCTCTAACTTATTAATCTCCATTTTTCAGTGGTCTCATAAATTAATAATAGCTAATTATACACTATGTTATAAACATATTCTTTATATCTACTTTTACTAGGTTTCTTGTGTTCCTCCCATTCAAAATAATTGATTCACCTGATCACAAGGGTGATTCACATAAATAGCTTAGAAAGTTTAGAAAACTAAAAGAAAATTAAAAGTATTCACCATATTACACAAATACTGCAACTGCCACTAGTTGATATATATTATTCACCTATTTTCTTATGTTTTATCTATTAATGTGTTAATCAATTAATTTGACCATATTTTTATCTCATTGTATATTTTTTTATAAACTAATTTTTAACATCACACGTCTTTTCCCCTGAAGTTCCTTGTAAACCTTACTTTAATAGCAACATAAGTGTTTCATTACATAGACATGCCATAAGTTTTAAGCAGGCTAATTCCAGCTTGTTTGCTATTTTATTTAAAATTGTGTTAAGTATCTTTTTCATAGTCTTCTGAATAAAATTATCATTATGAACAATTCTTAGAAGTTAAGTTCCTGGGTAAATCTATATGAATATATTTTCGGCTTTTTTCATATGTTGACATATTACCCCAAAGGAATGTTTTACTGACTGTTACCCCTTGAGTTGTGCGTGACGTTTTTCCTTTAACTGAAACCTTGCCAATATTTGATAATGTTTCTTAAAGTCTATCTATAACAATAAAAATCTTTGAAAATTTAATATACAAAGGATTTTTAAACTAATTATATGTTTCAATGGAATATTTGCCCTTGTTGTGTCTTAAGCATATTACCTAATGAGCTATAAATATAAATGTTTATACTATTTGAGATGATTGCTAAGAATTACAACTTCATAGTCTAAAAAAAAAATTACCTAAAGAAATGAGACCCACATATGCCTTTTTGTTGCTTGCTATCTGCATATAAACACAGTATTATGAAACTGTAGATTATCAAATGCTAAATAAAAAGTTTAAAAACAACCAGAAATAAAAATAGATTAACAACAAATCAATAACGAGATTGAGAGCAGACTTCCAAACTTCAACATAAAGGTCAGAAAACAATGACATCATATGTTTAACTTGTTGCAAAAAAAACTGCCATTCAGATAGCCAGATTAACTACCATGGATGAAAGGCAGAAGAATAAAAGGTAAAACTAGATAGAGTTTATTTATAAGCCTTTTCTAAAGAACTACCACAAAGGTATAATTCAAGTTAACACAGTAGAAAACACAGGGAAATAACAATTATGAGGAAAGAAACTGATAGTCATGTAGTAAAATCTATATATAATTTACTGTAAATATCAATATTAATAGCAGGAACTAGTGAAGGAGATTAAATTTAAAGTAGAGGTAAAATAAAGGACAACAATAATGTACTGTATGTGAGACTAGCCACTGGAGTTAACTAATCTGTGTCAGATGTTATCGGAAAGAGAATGGAGTGTATAATTCTTTAGATGTTGCCATGCTAAATATTCATATTACAGATATACACACAAACGTTAAAACTACATAAATATAAGGTATTACTTCCAAACCAGTGAAGATAAGGAAAGGAAATAAAAGTTAATACAGAAAATTCTATCAATGAATAGATGTCCAGAAAGGAGATAAGGGAGAAAGAATAAACACTGAAAATAAAAGCACAAAATATAGCCAAAAAATAAATCCAAAATATTAATAATCAAAAGAGTGAAAATAAAATCTGTTCTTAAAAGACAGAAATACATATTCAATGGAAAATATACATCTTTAAAACAGACACCTCTGAAAACTATAAGATTAAAATAAAAAATTAAAAGCAAACAATGAGAAAGTATACTAAAGTCACTTACAAGCAAGAACATTAGACAAAATCAGGAAAAAAAATGAGTTTTTAGTCACAAAGAGCACCATTATGCATAATGACAAAAGGAAGAGTTTACCAGGAAGATAAATTTCTGAGCTTTTGAAATGTGAAATGGCAAACACTATGTCACCTAATACATTCCAGCCCAGCCTCTAGGTTCTTCACACACATTAATTTGCTCACAATGTATCACAACCAAACAGGAGGGTCCATTTTACACATGAGGTCACAGCAGTTGAAAGTTTAAGTACCCATTCTGAACTCACACATCTAGCTATGGATAAAGTCAGATGTATACAGTAAGCCTGGCTGCAAAGCCTAGGATGGTGCACGACATAAGAAGCTGCCACAATTACAGAAAGAGACATTTACCTCACATCTGAAATAATGCAGACTGAATCCAGGCACGTTCTGGACCTTTAACAACACCTGATCAGGTTACAAAGAAAGTCAAAAAATGCCTAGTAGTTGAAAATACAGAGCATGTTCTCAAAGCACTCAGTTAATTATCCAGGAAAGGATATGATAGCTCCAAAAAAGTAATATAATTTTTTTTTTATAAAAACGCACATGCACACACGAGATATAGAACTGCTCTAAGAAGAAATCATAATAAAAATAATATATATTTAAACAACAAAAATACCAGATATCTAACATGGGGAACGAATTTAAGGCAGCCTTTGAAATAAAAATTATAACCTTAAATGTATTAGAATAAAGATATAAAATCAATTAAATTTACTTATCACAAGGAGAGGACAAATGCTCCCCAAAAGTTGGAGAAAATGATAAAAGCAGATTTAATAAACTGGAAAATAAATTGAAATACTGTATAGAGAATAATTAATATCTTTAAATACTGTCATTTGAAAAATAAAACAAAATAGACATATGACAAGATTACAAAAAGGGGAAAAAAAGATTAAAAGTTAAAATAACATTTAAACTACAGATATAATTTTTAAATTATAAATGAATATCATGAATAATTGTAAAACAGTAAATATGAAAACTTGGGCAAAATGGACTTTTATAGAACAACCTAAATTAATAAACTATTTTTAAAAGATGTAAAATTTTGATAGGAATACAGACATTAAAGAGATCAAATTAATTTTCAAAATGTTACTAGACTGATTTTACTTTAAGAAAATAGATGCAAAATTATAAAATAAAGTCTTAGCATGTTTTACAAAGCAATGAAAAGATAAATATAATATATCCTGACTAAAAAAAGTTTAATTTCAGAAAGGGAAGGAAGTCTTATTAGAAAATCTATTCATGTAATTCAACACATAAACTGATTTAAAAGAGAAAAAAAAGAATGTGATATTCTCCAGTGATTCAGAAAAGCATGTGATAATATTGAGCACCCAATAAGATGTATTTTTTTTTAGCAGTTTGTAGAGAGATTACTTCCTTAACCTGATAAGTAGTATTATCAAAAACTTGCAGAAAACATTGCACTTTACAAAAAGTAGTAGAGCATACAATTTTATATTGTTCTGGAGATGTATCCAAAACAGTAAGACTAAAAATAAAGATGAATCAATATTGTAAAATGTCAATTAACCCCAAGTAATCTATATGAAGGGTCAGAAAGCTATGACTTGTCGGCCAAATCCAGCTCATGGTCTGTTTTTGTACTGCCCGATGAGCTAACAGGTTAGTAGTTTGTTGTTGTTGCAGTACTAATTGTCAGGCAATTTTCTAAGGTCTTTATTTGTTTCTTTTTTTTTTTTCCTCTCACAAACACTCCATGAAGCAATAGCCATGTTTTCCCATTTTACAGAGAAAGAAATCAAGACACACAGTCAGATAGTTACTTGCCTAACATCACAGAGCTAGGAAACAGTGGAGCACAGATTCAAACTCAAGCTGTTTCCCTCTAGTCTTTCTAAGCATTGATTGGAATGATAATGCCAACTTCCTGAGGTTGGAGAAAGAAAAAAAGCCTTGGAGGCTAGAGGTCTAGCAATAAATACAATGTGAGTTTTGTTTCTTTTCTTGTTTAGCTTTTTTTCCTAATTTTGCTGTGTCCTTTCTTCCAGAGAAAGCTGAAGGTAACTGTAGCAAATTACAAACAAATTCTGTTTCCTATTAACATCTACTTTTATTTTTTAATCAAATTAAAAGGTTCTCTTGAATGTGAAAAAGTGGTGATTTGAGATTTGTAAAATTTGAGTTCTCATTGAGTGGTAAGGTTCACAGAGAGAGAAAAGGCAGGTAAAAAAAAAAAAAGTGAATATATATAAAAAATATAAAATTTTTTTAAAATATATATGTATATATATATATATATATATATATATATATATTTGAACTAATATTCAGAAGAAATTTAGGAAAAATGGAACCTGGGAAGTTGACAAAATTAGAAGAAACTGAGGAAACTGAGATATTAGTAGGATCATCCAATAAGCTCTGGATGAAGTTCCAGAAATTAAAGTTTATACTAGAAAAACAATTAGTACTTTTCTTTCCTTTTACTAAAGAAAACTAGAAAGTCCTTCTCTACAAAATGACTTTGGAACTTAAAATTTATAACAACTAGATCAAGAAGTGCTACAACCACAGAATGTTTGATATTGCATTTATAAACTAGATATAGATAAATCTTTGAGACCAGATGGTCTCTAGTCAAGATTTTTGAAAGCAATTAAGACTGGCACTAAAGTTTCATAGTAAAAATAAATAGTCATTGAGAGTAGTCACTCTGTTAGAATCAAAATTTACTGACATCCAAAAGAAAAGTCCCACTATAAACCCTAGAGTTACCATCTAATGACTTTCACTTCCATATTAGAAAAGTTGGCAAAATCTGTGCAAAGTTATTAGCTTCACTCACATTTAAACAAATAATTTTAAGAAGAGAAATAGTGGGTTTTTTGTTTATATGTTTGAGAAAATCATGTCCGTCTAGTATAGAAACCATAGGGAAATGGGTACTAAGTTTTAGTTCCTGGATTATTCTTTTTAAACACCTTTGTAAATTATGGAAAGAGAAAGTTCACTGATTAATTCCCTGCAAGTCAGTTCCCTCTTCTGTCTTCAGTATATTTATTCCCATTTGCTTTGAAATTCCTTCTTAGCTCCTCGATCTCACATTTTCATCACATCTCATTTACTTTAAATTTCAGTCTTTTTTTTCTTGCAGCTATTTCCTGGAGCCTCACATCTTCATGTAATCTTTTGAGTGTGCCAAACTTTCTAACGTCATATATTTTTATTCAGCAATGGAAACTGTGGCTAGGCAGGATGAGGACATGAGCTTGCCCTCTAGCTTCAGAAGTGAGTGAATAAAAGAGGGCATGTGGAAAGGTCCCTGTCCATTTTTTCACTTCCAGTGAGGCTTTGCCTTTTTGACTCTGTACCTGAGCAGTTTCACCTCTATTTTCTACTACGGAGTAGACTTTTCACTGTACATTGATCTAGGCTGTTTCCATTCCTGCCTAGACTTTTCTGACTCTATGTTAACAGCAATGTCCCCTGCAAGGGGCACATCCACTTCCACTCCCAGTCCATTCCTACCATATACTTCCTGACCAATTGTTTTCTATGAGTCGTATATCTGAATATAGCTTTAAAAATGAAGGGGAGAGAAAGAAAAGTGATGAAATCCAAATAAGGTGGATAGCTTAGTTAATAGTATGGTAACAAGCCTAATTCCTGGTTTGATGTTATATGCTTATACAAGATGTTTTCATTGAAGGAGCCTAGGTGCAGGGTACCTGGGAATTCTGTACTGTTGTTACAACTTCTTATGAATCTAATATATTTCAAACTAAAAAGCTGAAAAAAGGAAGAAGGCAGGAGACATGAAGCAGTGTTTCATATACCTCAAAACACAGTACCAATGTTGTTGAAGGACAGTGCTTCCATTTTATATTTTGTATAAACCTTGGATTTCTGAGTCTGGAGACAGACAGAAATTGAAGATAAATCCTTTTCTATTTTTTTTTTTCACAAGTGAGTTTTATTTCCTGGTTGACTATAATGCAAACATTCAATATATTAATTGTTTACTTCTTCTGTAATCTCTTTTCTACTCTTACAGTTAGTGAAATATATTCAAAGACCCTCATTATAAGTTATCCATAAGTGTAAGTTTTAGAAATTTTAAGTGACTATTTTTTATTCTCATACCATCCTAGTTTTTGTTGGTTTTTATTTTTAAATTTTAGTTTATTTTCTTTTATTATTTTTTGTTTTGTTTTTGAGGACTGGGAAAAGTTGTATAAAGGTCAAATGCCATTTTAAGTCAAAAGTATCCCCAATCTGGTTGATATTTCTTATGACCCTGTTTAGTAAGCCTTTTTTTTTTTCCCCCAGAAATCATTAGGTTTATTTCTGTGAGCAAGTAAATTGTGTTTGACCAGCTGTTCTACTGCACTCATTTCCAGAAGGAATTGAATTTGCTTCTGAACTCTGAACTCACAATGGCTAAACTTGGCACAATGTGTTTTCTCATTCCTACCCCAAAAGACCAAGCACATGCAGTTATTTAATATCATGCAATTTTGAATGTGGGCTTAAAACAACATGGAGGCTTACAGCAACACAACAGTGTATTTTTCCATGAAGTGTCACGTGTGCCTTCCAGAGTGAAGAAAGCACTGTTAATGCTGAAATATTATTTGCAATTTATTCATTTTTATTGGATCAGTACTAATATATGTGGAGATTTTTTTACCAGATATCAATGCCTAGTAACATTTCTGCAGTTTATAATGAAATGACTACCTGTGATTTATGATTTATAATTATGGGCTTTTAAAAATCACCATTATTCCTGAAATGTGCTGTGAGGTTCATTGTGTTTATTAAGAATTCAGTTCTTCAAATCTGGTACTGTACTGTGTTCTGCAGCTCTGTAACTCCCCATCTAGCAAAATGGCTATAATATAGACAACATTCAGTAGTTTTTTTCAAATTAATAAGAATATAAGTAAAGGCAACTTTTTGAAGATCAATTCTCCATGGCATTTCTAAATGAGTTGGGACAGTTTTGTCCCAGATTATATTTCCAAGGAGGTTTGTATAACAGAAGGCCTTGGAAGATAGAGATACTTTCTTCCTCAGCAGAGGGCAGGTTTGCTCCTGACCAGTATAACAAAGATAATGTCTTCTTCCTGCACAAAGTTGGACGAATCTGCCAGCAGCCTGCTATAATACTGGGGTTTATCTAAGTGTGGTTGGTTCCTTAGCTGTAAGATAAACCCACTGTGTACACAGTATACCCCCTTGGCCATATGCATCACTGCTGTGGGCCCTAGGGGCCCAGGGAACCAAATTAAATATAAAGCCCATGCTTCTTGCTGTACCATGAGTAATAAAGACCTTTATCTCTTACATATGAGTTTTGTGCCTCCTGCCACTATGCATAAAACTGTGGCAGACTGAGTTGCTAGCCTTCAAATGGAGTAAAATCACATTCCCTTCAAGTTTCTTGAAATAACAATTTAGCTTGGAGCACATTATGAGTTTTTGAGTAGCTAGGAGGAACTTGAAACCAAAGGGAGGTATATCGGATTTGGAGGATTAAGCTCAGAGAGAGGAGCACAAAGAAGAGGTTGAACATATGTAAAGGAGATATGACTGATGTAGTCAGTTCCTAGAACAGAATTGACAGGAGAATCTCAAGGCACAAGAGTAAAACATGGTTTGGGGAAAGAGGAAGTCCACTTCATCCTGTGTGAATGGAGAAAAGAAAGAAAGAACATTGTGGCAGCAGAAAGATTAATAAATAAAGAGGTGGAAAATTGAAGAAAATCAAGCCTGTTGACCACAATTTTCTAGGTTGTCAGGCAATCTGCTGAGGGAGGGGGTGAGAATTGAGTACAGAGAAAGTCTGAGGAAAAGGAATAGTTCTGAAATTGTCAGTAAGAGGATGAGAGAAGTCGCTCACTAAAGACAGGTAATGGGATTGATAGGTGGTTTTGAGGGCCCAGCTGAGTTCAGAAAATACTTATCTGTAGAGTTCTTAAAATACTGTCACATTATGGTCTCTAGCAGAAGCAAGTTGCTGTGAAATAGTAGAGAAGGCCCATTTTAGAAGTTTAATTTTCCTGGAAAAGACAAAGAATAATATCCATTGCCTGTTATTTTGTGATGAACCTTAAAGTTTCATGCCCATCCCAGGTCCTAGCTAATTGTACATCCACAGAGGTAGATGACCATTGAGATGATAGATGAGTAACATTCTTTTTACTTTTTTTTTAACATCTTTATTGGAGTATAATTGCTTTACAGTGTTGTGTTAGTTGTTGCTATATAACAAATTGAATCAGCTATATGTATACATATATCTCCGTATCCCCTCCCTCTTGCATCTCCCTCCCACCCTCCCTATCCCACCCCTCTAGGTGGTCACAAAGCCCCGAGCTGATCTCCCTTTGCTATGCAGCGGCTTCTCACTAGCTATCTATTTGAGTAACATCCTTTTAACAGAAAACTCACTGTTTGATTCTCCAGTAAAAGTTGAAACTTACATACATGTTCTAACACCTTTTTACTATATGATACAGTCCTCTCCCATCCAACTAATCATATTACAGATTAAATCCACCTTGTCTTGAAATCATGTATTAATGAGGGGCCGTGGGCATGAAACTAGAGTTAATTTGCCTGGATGCCTCCATTCTTTTTATTACTGAAGTCTAGACAGACCATGTCACCAAGAAGCTGTGAGTGATGGGGAACTTCAATGAAGCACTTGGCAAATGCATGTCAGAGAAATTCTTAATAATAATAAATCCTCTGGCAAGACAAGAGTACTTAAGTCTGATGGTGACAGTTTAGTTTACAGAAATAAAGCCTATGTTCTCTGCTCCATTTTCTGAGTATGAATGGTTTTAATCGTGCTGTTTGGCAGATAGCTACATCAATCCATCTCATCATATCTAAATTCTGTCATCTTTGGTTAGTCATCCATAGACATATTTCTAAACTTCAAAAACAAAGAAAACCTTGTTTTATTTTTCATTTTCATCTAGCAGCTATAGAAGCATTCTCTCATTTACAGTTTGAAAATGAATGAATCTCCTGTGAAATGAAATGATGCTGTTTCTCCAAAATTAGAAGAGTAAAGATTGGTGTCAAATCAACCTTATGTTAATGTTTCATAAAGTATCATTGCTAGTGGCAGTAGTTATTATACTTAGAAACTTGATGAGCTATATATCTACAGTCCTACATCAGATTTGTCCCCATTTTCTGACCCCCACCCCCTTGCTTTCTCAAGCCAATTTCATCTTCCCTTGTTTCTTTCCAGCCTGAGAGTATAGATTAGCTTTAGTGAAGAGTATATCTCTCTAGAAATGCCATGTACATTGCCTTGACCATAGTCTTTGTGGATACTTCAACTCCAATATATTCAAGTGTTTCTGGTAACTGTTTTATGTTGATCAGAAAGTTTGAGGATGACCTCAGTCTCAGTCTTTTCTTGGGATTTTCCTATATTATACACAAAACCCTGCATCAATATCAGTAGTCTCTGTTTCTTTCCTATACCTTGACCCACAATGGATTAAAAATATATAAAAATATATATAAACCAAGGGCAATGCCTTATTTATTCTTTTATTCCCAGCTTCTAAAACAGAGACTTGTACCTTGCATATATTGTAGCATAATAGAAATGTGACACATTTTCAATTCACATAAAGCATATATATTTGAATTTGGGCTCTATTACTTTATATTGAACTCATTAAGCCAAAGTACCCTCACCTGTAAATAGAAATATTAAAATATACCTCATGATTTATTCTAAGGATTAAATAAAAGTTATTCAAGCTAGCTTGTATTTTTTAAAAAGTAGCTTATGTTTAAGGATTCAAGGGTGTCTCATAGTACCCCAAGGGCAAGGATAAAGAAAGGACTCAGAACAAGACTGTATGTGAATACAATCATGACTTCCATTTTCCTTCTCATACCTGGTTGATGCTAATCTGCTACCTTCTTTATTTCTTGAATCCAATTTCTCTTCCTCTCCAAAGCACATGGTAGAAACAGGTGAGCTACCTGCAGATAAAATGATCTTTCTCTTCTTCTGCCCAAATTCCAAATTATTTGAGAAAAGAGAGGTTGGCCTACCTTGGGAACCTGACTACACCTGTTCCTGGGTGAAGAGGATAGTGAGTATTGGCAAGGTCATACAGTAGAAAGCTGGATCTTCTAAGCCACCTCTGGGTAGTTCAGGTAACACTCCTGGTGGCTTGGATTAGAAGAGAAGTCTAGGTTATGAAAGAGGAAGAAATATTTTCCTACTACAGAGTTTTTTTATTTAAAACACAGATTATTGAATAATATTGTCTAATTGAGCTTTATATGATGATGGACAAAAGCATCTAAAGTATTTTCTTGCAAACCAGGAAATAATATTTGATTTTAATTAATTTAAATTTAAATACCCATATGTGGTTATTGACTAGTATATTGGACAATGTAGCTTCAAAATTTCGCTGTCAACAAATGGAAGCTTTTCCTATGAGGTAATCTATCCTTGTTTAATGAATGTGTAAGTGAACGTCTTCCCTAGACAGAGAACAGTTACTGGTCATCTCTTATTACTCAATCCTGCAGCTGTTTTTATACTTTCTGTAATTTCCCCTATTCTTTAGGTACTTGGAAACAGAAGTAACTGGGAGAGGTGTGTTACAATTGTTTAGTAAGAACAGAGTTAGCTGCAGCCTGCTGTGGGGGTCACTGAGTTTCTAAAGATGTGGAATAGCGAGAAATTGGAAGGGGGTAGCAAAAATGGAAGAAGAGAGCAGAGGTATTATTAATCTTTGCCTACTCCACAATTTCACATGAGATATGCTCTATTCAAAAGTCCTTTAGACAAGTTATTCAATTCTAAACAGGTTACTACCTCAAGTAGAAAATGAGATATGTGCTCACAATTAATCATTGTCTCATGTACACATTTTCATGGCAGTAACTGGAGTTGCAATCAAAAACAACATAGACAGGCTCCCACTTTTGTGTAGCTTATTATCTAGTAAGTGACACTAAAAAATGAAAGAATGACACCAAGTGCAAGTGCCATGGAAACCTATGTGGGAGTGTGGAGGGGCATTGACCCAGGTTGGGAGGAAAGGAAGGCTTGTTTGTGGAAGTACCTCTTTAACTGAGAGCTGAAAAAGGATTTTGTCTTTATATAAGAGCAGTTGGAATTTATTAATAATGGGAATGAGGAAGAGGGAGAGATAGTGATGTGACTAGACTTGTAACTTTAAATATTGCTTTGATTTTAGCTTGGAAAGACAGACAGGAGAGGGAGAAGTTAAGTGGATAATGCAGTGTCTGGGGCAGAGATGATAATAACTTGACCAAGGATGTTGTTTGAGATAGACATAAAAATAATAATAGTAAGTACAGTTCTTGAGACTGAAGAGGGTATTGGATAGTTTATATGAGTGTGAAATAAACAACACTGATGACTTTCTGTGTTTCACTTATACTGCTGCATGGATAGTGGTACTTTTCACTGAGATAAGAGACAGGAAGTTGGAAGCATTTGAGAGAGGTAAGAGGAATTATAGATTAATTTTTTATGATATTGGCCTTTGAGATACCCAATGGAGATGTCAGATTAAAAGTTAATAAATTGCTTGGAACTTTTAGGAGTGGTCAGGGCTAGAGACATAAATTTGGCTTGGGGTAGAAATGAGACAATTCGGGTGAGAATATAAAGTAAGAAAAGGAAGCCATCTAGGAATAAGCCTAGAAGATTTTGAATAGTTAAAGACTGGGTGGAAAGTAATAAAGCTTAAAATGTGGAGAAGAAGTAACTAGACAAATAGGCAAGGATATGTCTTGTAAGCCAAGGAAAAGCATGTTTCAAGGAAAAGAGAATAGTCAACTGAAGTGAATCAACTAGGAAATTAAGTAAGTTGAGTGCCATTGAGTAAATGACTATTAGATCTGGAGACCTTGGTGAGAGATGCTGTGGAGGAGGGCAGTACAAGGAGCCAGAATGGACTGAATGTGTGAGAAGGAGGTAAAACAATGGATGTAGAAATAATGAACAATGCTTTTAACAAAGATGTCTGTGAAGAGAAAGTTCATTGTATTTATTTATATTTATTTTTGACTTAACTTTCAAAGTGGTACATCAACCAATCTGGACATTTCATTTCATATATATATATATATATATATATATATATATGTATATATATACACATACGTGTGTGTGTGTGTGTGTGTGTGTGTGTGTAATCAAACTGTTCCATCAACAAGAAGGGATTTATTGCTTAGATTTTTAAAACATATTGCGTAGAGAAAATAAAGACGCAAATAAAAACATCCACAATCCCAACACTCTTACATGGTTTATTTGCATATATTAATAGGTAATATTTATATTAATAAGTATTAATAAAGTCACTCAAGCAAACTAATAAGTAACAAACAAATCTTATTATTTACCTTCCCTTTATTTAGGTGGAGGTCTTACAGTTTATATTAGAGACATGCCAAATCTAAACTTATTAACCTCTATGAAAAACAAGCTGTGTCAAGAGAAAAATCATGAGAGCTTTTCTGGTTGCTTGATCACTGAATGACTCCTTAGTTTATTCATATTTTTTTCACGTAATTTAAAAAAAAAGCTGAGTGTTTTCACAGAGCTGGAACACAGGCTGATAGGATATAATTAAGTATTATGTTCTGGGGACTGACCTGAACTTTGTGGTATTTGGCAATTAACTAGGTGATAACAAGACTTTTATCATTGACTCTGTAGTATTTCTTGAGAAAAATCAACATTCAGTAAACATGTTCTTGGTAAATTTTATTCTACTTAAGGCTAGTTTTTATGTGTAAGAGTCAAAATGTAAATTAGACTCTACCTGACTAAAGAAAACATTCTACTCTTTTCTTTTTTCTTTTAAAGATTATTAGTTCTTACATCTCATTAGTGTTCAACTTCTACCCTGAAAATAGAGGTAGAGGTTTGGGCCCTGAAAGACTTGATAGAATCCATAAAAGTGAAATCCTTCTCACTGGAAGGATCAATGTTGGTTTAAAAGTTTGATTTAAATAAATGTTGTTTGTTTATCTCCTAAGAGGTAGAATTATGTGATTATTGGGGATTTGTTCTACTCTGGTGGATCTAAAAGCAGTGATTTTCCCACACAGAAATTGCTTCAATAATGAAAATAGCAAAAATAATATAGGTGATTCTGGTTATTATGAATCAGAAGATCTCTATTATGATGAATCTAAGATCTCTAAGCTTATGTTACATGCCTGACTTACTGTTAAGCTACTTATTGGAGTGGATTTAGTTAGACTCCTGTCTTCTTCCTTCACGGGGTAGAGGCTGCATTAAAGGCTGTTGACTCACTGAGGGTGAGGCAAACTTCCAGGAGATGGAGGATGTAGCAAAAGGAGGGAGTGAAAGGACATTATGGGACTTGCAGAGGGCACAACAGGAATTCAGATGGCTCTATAAATTCAAAAAGCAGTGTCTCCAATTTTCATTATGGCTGCTAGACTCTTAGGGCTCTCCCTTTAAAATATATCCTGGTAGAGGTTTTTTCTGTAAGTTAACATTTGGCCCTCTCCTGGTTAACTCCTACTTTCTTGTTTGGACTTGAATCCACAATTCCCTTTAACTCTCTAAGTCCTTTAAAATGGAATCAATTTTGTAGCTTTCTCCAAATACACCCCCTATATATAGCAGTTAGTTTGAAGATTCAATTTTTAGTGGAATTTTAAACAAATGTGTGCTGAGGAGCAGAAGGTAAACATTCTTGTGCTCAGAAACCACTCATCCTGCTACACTGTGGCAGGTATGCTGATATTGAATGCAAATAAAAGTTCATGCACACAGAGAGAAGTAAACAAGAGGTTTTTTTTTTTTTTTTTTGCTTGTTGTCCATGGCATTTTCTGCTTCTAAATGCACAATTTATGAGAAAGACTTTACCAACTAAATTTGCCTTTTGAAATTCAAATTTAGGTATGTTTAGAGGGAATACATGTAGCCCATTATCTTTAGTAATTTTTTAACTGTGGTAAGTGTGCCAATCATATGTGGAATTATATATCACTTGTAATTGAAACTTTCCATTATACTAAGAAGTACTCTAGTTCAACAATTTTAAACGGTTTCTTTTCATTTGAGAATTCAGAGTTATATAATAGGTTTAGTTAAAATTGCAAAGCATTCCTCTTAATGCCTTCTTGCAAAAGAGGAGATAAATCTTATATATATATACTCTGTGTTCAGTTAGAGCTGTAGTCTATGTATAGAGAATGCAATTATTTGTGGTAAATTCTCCCCTTTTTATTGAGGACTTAATGTTAATGAGACAGAATTTTGAAGAGCACTTTTATTAGTCATTTACTATTTATGTCACGATTCTGAGTCAGAATGGAATTTTGGGTTGGATGCAAAGCTCAGTAAACCATTTCAGGATGACAAGACTCAGAATTCATGAAATGGTACATGGCCCTGATTCCTTAAAGGACATAAGGGAAATTACCACCACTACTTCTATTTAGTGAGATGACTGGTAATAATAACTGGCTTTGTTATTTTCCATCTCACTACTGTCATTAGGGACAACGCTGGAGTCCGTGTCAGTTCAGGACTATATGCTATATTCTTAGGAGCACATTTTTCTTTTTCTTCTGATTTCCTACACTTTTCAGTTTCATTATTTTTCTTCTTTGCCTCCTACATTTTTTCTTTTCAATATTCAGTGCCAAGTACTAAAGATATGTGGATAGCCCATGAGAACTACATAATATGAAATTTGAAGGCATAGCATAATGTTTTTATTATCAACCCTGATAATGTTTATTGTGGATATTAATTATGGATATAGTATAAATTATAAAGGGACAAAATAGTATTGTTGTTAAGAACATGGATTTGGGGGACATCTTGCCTAGTTTCAAGTGCCCTCTTCACACTTATTGATCTTGGGCAAGTTACTTAACCTCTTGTTGCCTCAGTCTTCTCATCTGTGGGTAGTAATAGTACCCATATGGATTCTTATGAAGATCCTTTGTTAAACACATAATATTGTACATTAAAATTAAATTAAGGAAAATTTTCTTGCTTTATAAATTAATAAATGTACTAATGTTGAACCAGCTTTTGTTTACAGACTAACTATTCTAGTTTTCCTACTGACTTGTTTAGTCTCAAGAAATTTATAAATTAGGCACTTAAAAATAGGAATCATTTATATAGTTGTTATGGGGAAATTTTTTTTTTTAAAAAAATGGAAGGAATAGTTATGATATCTTCTATCTTATGGCCCTGATGCCAAGGCAGAATCAGTCGGATTTTCATCCTCTCATCACAGGTCAGATTTTATTCAATACTTGCCATAAAATGGGCTACTCTAGAATGATAGTTAAATTAGGCCAGTTCCCATATTACCTCTCATGGGAAAGAGGAGGAATAGGGTCAGTTTTAGGGTAGCATCTGTCCCTGGTTCTCACCTTTCAAACCACCTAGTTTCTCCCCCAAATTTGTCCTACATTAGAAGTGTTGGTTTGATCTCTGATTGCTTTAGGTTTTCCCAATCAGAGACATGTGAATCAAAGTTCTATTTATGCTTACCTTACTTAGGGAGACCAGTCTTATATACTAGAATCTTCTTCTGACCAGGAAATGCTGAGCATAGTTATGAGACATATATGTTTGATGGTTAAGACTATGAACTCTGAAAACAGACTTTCTGGAATGAAATCCAGGAATATGCCACTTTCAGCAATTTAACTAAACTTTCTGGGCCTCAGTTTTCTTAATCATCAAATATCAATGGCTATAGTGATGGAAATGGAGAAAGAGGGATGGGTTTAAGAAATACAAGAAGTAAAATATTTGACCTTGATGTGGAATGATACTAAGATGACACCAGATTTCAACTTATGTCACCGATCTTAAGTTTACAAAATTTTTGCCAGTTTTGTTTCTTTGTGTTTGTCTTTTATAGTTTGTTTAATGGACTGTTTAAAGGTATATCAGGCATGATTAGTTCACTGAAAAGATAAATGGTATGGCTTCTAGACTATATTTTCAAGCAGTTTAGCTCTGAAAAGAATATATAGAACCATAGTTAGAAGATGTGGATTTCAGGGAACATTTTCTTTTAAAATGAGATAAAATTGAACATTATAATTTAGCTAAGGTAATAAGTCAAAAAAAGTAAAAGAGTGAGGATGGAGAGCATGAAGTTGTTTGAAATAACATGATATCTCAAAATGTTAGAGAAAAAGGCTTAAATTTTCATTTAGAGAAGAAACCTCCTCAACTAAAATGGGACGAATGGATGGAAGAATGCAGAGTTTGATTCATCTGCGAGTGGCAAAAGGAGGAAGTTTAGAAAGTTCTTGCCTGATTGCCTTTTTTTTTTTCAGTGAAGGAGGAAGGATCATTTGCTGAGAGGAGGAAGGGAGTGAGGCATATGGGATTATAGGAAATAAAGCAATATGTAGAAGAATTCCTGAAGGAGTTACACTTACTAGGAACATATTGAGGAGGACCTGTCAGAGTTTAGAATCTGGATGTTTTATGAAGCTGTAACAAGATTGTGAGATTTTCTTATGCGTTCAGTCAGCTGTCCAAGACCAGAAACAGAAAGCTAAATTGTTGGATTCATCACAGCCTGGGACAAAATGTGGGTAACTAACTAAGAAATTTAAGTCCAATGGTAAGACACCAATAGAAATGGTGGCAAATGTGACAGACTCTGAGTGAACTACTGAGGGAAAATAATTAATGAACTTGGGAGAAGATTAATGTAGGAAGCTGCAATATACCTTTAAAAAATTTGTAATGAAATAAGAGTATCCTGGAGGGATCAATGGCTACTAACTAATAAAAGTTAACATTCCTAATATATTTGTTGAATTTCAGTTAAATCTATTCAGTTATATCACTGTACTTTGGACTATTCGAAAGATTCTAGAACCCCAAATCCCACTTCTGCTCTGTTCTTCTCTAGTAAGGGGGCATTAGAGAAGTCACTTAAATTCACTGGGCTAATTTATTTATCTACAAATTATAGCACTATGTATTTTTGGTAGACATTCAATTCATATCAGGTGAATAAATTAGTAAATAGAATAGTTGGGATTTAAAGATAAAGTTTTTGTAAGTTATTATAACATGCTTATACAACACTACATTTCCATTTCTCAGATATGTAAACATATATCCTATTTTTTTTAAAAGACTATAGAGCAGGAAAATTCAGGTTCTATTTTATTAACTAAGTCAGAGCTTATTAAAAAGTCCCTATCTGGGGCTTCCCTGGTGGCGCAGTGGTTGAGAGTCCGCCTGCCGATGCAGCAGATGTGGGTTCGTGCCCCGGTCCGGGAAGATCCTACATGCCGCGGAGTGGCTAGGCCTGTGAGCCATGGCCGCTGAACCTGCGTGTCCAGAGCCTGTGCTCCGCAACGGGAGAGGCCACAACAGTGTACCGCAAAAAAAAAAAAAAAATTCCCTATCTGTAATGTCTCCTTTAACTAACTTAAATTGGCCATAATATATTTTAAATTAATTTACCCTGTTGAGTAAAAGTGTAGGGAAAGGTACAAAGCAAATATTATGTACCAGATAACTTTCATATCTCATTTCTCTCTCTTAATTTGCACAACCATCATTTGAGGGAAGTATCACTGCTCACATTTTATACTTGAAAATAATTAGGCTTAATGCAATCATATATAGTGGCAGATCCAGGATTCAAACCTAGGTCTATGAAAGATACCTAACAAAATCTTAGCCTTCCAGGCTTTTATATTGCTCTTAGTTTACAGAGAGATTGAAAAGACTTCTTAATGATAATACAGTTTATAGCAATATATTTCATAAGACCTACATATACTATGTCATAAATACCTTTATATTTTTCTCTAATTAGAAAAATTCTCAGAATAATAAGACAATGAAAGAATGGAATTAGGGAAATACGAGATGGGAAACTTTTTAACTACAGGAGTTAACATAATTTATTATTAGTGAAACATAGAATGGAAAACTGAAAGAGACCCCAAAACTTGCAAGAATTTTATATGAGAGATGATTGATTATATCAAAAATCTCATTTAAATAATTTGATTGGAATTGGGGAAAAAAAATTAGAAGATCCATGCCTAACAATAAGAAAAATCAATTTAATTTAGATTAAAAGATTAAAGTTGAAAACCAACAATACAATATAATTACAAACTAGAGTAAACAGTCATCTGATTTTAGGCTGAGAAAGGTTTATGACCAAGTCCAAATGCAAAAAAAATTAAAAATTGATACATTTATTTCATAAGATTTTAAAAATTTAGATATCAAAAGCATTAAAAAAGGTAAGAAACAAGTAAAATATTGTAATTAAATGAAAAATAAATGATAATTAATACAATTGATGAAATGCTTTCATGGATCAATAAGAAAAAGCTGAATCACCTAGTGGGGAAAGGGACAACATATCAAAAGAGGAAATTCACACACAAATAAAGATAATTCATTAGCCAAAGTATATATTAAATATTTAATATTAAATATTTGTACCCAACCCTATTAATAATGAGCAACATTTTTAAATTAAATAAAATTTTCCATTTTTATATTTGGAAAAATTGTAAAATTGTTAACAAATGTTCCCAAAGTCATAAGGTCGTGGGCAATCTCATTTACTGATATTGGGTATACATATTAGAAAAATCTATCAAGAATAAAATTTGTCAATGTACATTAAAACCTCATTTTTTTTCTTTTATTTTTGTTGTACGCAGGCCTCTCACTGTTGTGACCTCTCCCGTTGCGGAACACTGGCTCCGGACCTGCAGGCTCAGTGGCCATGGCTCACGGGCCCAGCCGCTCCGCGGCATGTGGTATCTTCCCGGACCGGGACACAAACTCGCGTCCCCTGCATCAGCAGGTGGACTCTCAACCACTGCACCACCAGGGAAGCCCAAAAGCTCATATTCTTAAATGGAGTAATTCAACATCTAGTAATTATCTCATTAAAAATTCCAAAATGTGGAAAAATTTATGTAAGAAAATGAATACTGTTAAAAACTGAAAATAACCACAAAATATAATATTTTCCTGACATAAAACATTATGTTGGGCTTCCCTGGTGGCGCAGTGGTTGAGAATCTGCCTGCTAGTGCAGGGGACATGGATTCGAGCCCTGGTCTGGGAGGATCCCACATGCTGCAGAGCAAATAGGCCCGTGAGCCACAACTACTGAGCCTGCGTGTCTGGAGCCTGTGCTCCGCAAAAAAAGAGGCTGCGATAGTGAGAGGTCCACGCACCACAATGAAGAGTGGCCCCCGCTTGCCACACCTAGAGAAATCCCTCTCACAGAAATGAAGACCCAACACAGCAAAAATAAATAAATTAATTAATAAACTCCTACCCCCAACATCTTCTTTAAAAACAAAAACAACAACAACAAAAAAACATTCTGTTTGGGCTTATCTGATGGCACAGTGGTTAAGGATCTACCTGCCAATGCAGGGAACATGGGTTCAATCCCTGGTCCAGGAAGATCCCACATATCGTGGAGCAACTAAGCCCTTGCACCACAACTACTGAGCCTGTGCTCTAGAGCCTGCTAGCCACAACTACTGAGTCTGCATGCTTCAATTACTGAAGCCCACACGCCTACAGCCTGTGCTCCACAACAAGAGAAGCCACCTCAATGAGAAGCCCGCGTATTGCAACAAAAGAGCAGCCCCCACTCGCCACAACTAGAGAAAGCTCGCACACACCAGCGAAGACCCAATGCAGAAAAAAATAAATAAATAAAAACAAACAAACAAACAAAAACATTATGTTTTAGAAGAAAGGTTAAGGACATGATTTCAGCATATATTAAGTGGGAGAAAAAAGCTGAATTCAAAGCAGCATATAAAGTATGACCCTAACTTTCTCTAAAATATTATCTTTTTCATCATACTACTCATAAACATCAAGAAAATATATGAAGGAAATACACTAAAATAATAACATTCCCTCTGGCTGGTGAGTTATTTTTTCTTTTCATTTTCACCCCTAACTGTGTTTTTTAAGTCCCTAAAATAAGCATTTGTTTTAAAAATGTTATGTGTATGTGAGCTAATCTTATACTCATTAAAAATTAGAAGTGTTTTTAATAGATATAATGCTGTTTAATGCAATAAATCGTATATTATCTTACCTTAAATTTATGTAAATTTTAGTCATTTCCAAATTTGCTGTGGTGACACACTGTCTTTTAATTGTCTTTGCCTTCTTAATGCCCAAAGCATTTCCAAGAATAGAGAGAACAATCAAATTTGGTTTGGCAAATGAATGAATTTTGTATTTATATGCATAACTCTTGGGAAGATTTGAAGCAGACGTTTAAGCTAACTAGATATTTTCCATTTAATTAGTATTTAGGAGGATAAGGAATATTGGGGGAGAATTTTCCAAGCAATAATTAAAATACCAATGTGGAATGCAATACGTGACCATGGTTCTTGATTTTCTATAGAATATTCCAGCTATGCTAATTTATAATGTGTTATGGGAAATAGGAAAATGTCAGTATCATCTTTGCTCATTTTGCAACACTATAATAACACTTTTTTGTTGTAAAATGTTCTTATTTTAGTTTTCATTTCTTTGTTTTTCTTCTTCAAAGACTTTTGAAATTAGTTTTCCCTTCCACTATCTAAACAAACAATAAAATCAACTTAAAACATTTTGAAGGTATGAAAAACGAATATGAATATAATACCACCATATAATAAAATGTCAGGCAAAACACAATTTAATCTGATATTAGTTCATAACCATGAAACACAAGAGATTATAATGTACAGTATCCAAATAATACTTTAAGTCACTAAAAACTAAGGGTGTCACTGTAAACTTCCTCAAAATGAGAGGAAGAAGACATGGTGAATCACTAGGTATAGGTGTTTCATAACCATGATAGTCAAATGGCACATAATACTCTTCAAAAAAATTCAAATGTGTTACATTTTGCCCTTAATAGCAATTATAATGCCTAGAATATAGCACATACCCTCATTTTACAGATAGAAAAACTGACACAACAAAAGGTGGAATGAAAATCTAAAATCCCACAATGAATAGGCCTAGTGTTAAGACTGGATTTCAAGTTTTTGGTTTTATAATTATTTCAAGTGGACCTCTGCACTTAGCCTTGCCTACTAGCCCCTGTAGCCATTATACATGTTTATATGACTATTCTGAAATGATAGCATGGTGCCAAGGCACAGAAAACAGATGCTTTGTCTTACTGATTCCTTTTAATAGGCATTTCTCAAAACAAATTGTTCCTTATTCTCATTCTAACTAACTAAGCTGAAGACAATTTTTGCTTTTGATGTGATTTCTTTTTTTGCTGCTCTATGTTACAGAAATGCATTTCTTCCAGTTTCTGAGCTTCAGCACATTAGAGTGATCTTTGAAGCTCCCTCCTCTTAAGTTCTTCCATCTTTGTATGTTTTCTGTTATTATTTTCCTTTGAGTTATCAATGTCTTTTGAAGAAATTCCACTGCCATCACACTAGTAGAGAGTTTTGCAACCTCAAACCTCAAATAATTCAGGAACCTCCAAAACTGGTCTAATGTCTTTTAGAAGATTTTTCAGACCACCAGAAAAGGCAGCATCTATTAAATACTCTTAAAATGTTGCCATGGTCATGTTATGTTACTCCTCTGAGGGAAATCTTTAATTTTTCAATTACTCTATGATCTGCATTTAAAAAAAAAATTATCCTGGCATTCAAAGCCCACCTATAATTTAATTCCAACGTAAACTTCAACAGGGGTTACACTAGTGCCATGCATTGAACCAGACGCAGTCAAACAAATTGTCATTCCTCAGCAGGCATCATTTTATAGGTCCTTTATCTCTGCTCTTTCAGACTATCTTTCCTCTTCACAGGGGTTTGATGTATTTGTTTATGTGTTATCTTTGAGCACTTTGATACTGAGAATAACAAACAGAATCTGTGTTTTCTTTGTCCTTTGTCTGAATATGCATGTTCTCCAATGATAACCTTATTGTTATAGCAATTTATGACCATGCAAGTGATCAGGAAAACTAGTGATTAGTACAGATGCATCATTCTGGCATAGCAGGTGACTCTTTCAACACTGATACTTTACTCTGAGTGGTAAGAAATTCTTAGAGAGACCCTCCAAAAAATTTTGGAAACAGAAAGCAAGATATTGAAATTTACTCTTTGTTGTCCCGTGTAAATTACATAGGAGGGAGGGGTTGACACTATAATAGCTATCCTTAATTTTAAAAACACATCACAATTGTTATTTTAATATAAAATGGAAATAGTTAAAATTTCCAAAGATGTTATCCAACACTTTTTACCTATAAATACTTATGGTATAATAAATGGCACTTACATTCATTAGACCAGAGCATAGTAAACATAAGAAGAAAATCATTAGGTGTTTGAGTGTTTGTAATACAGAATCTGTGTATTAGATGATCACATTCTTTCTCATATTCAATAATACATTTCAATAAAATAGGGCATTATACAGAGTTAGGAGAGATTATACAATTGTTTACATGGTTTCTATTCATTCCATTTTTATTGTCAAGTATATTTAAAGCCAATTGAGGAAATACTTAGCAGCTCTTCAATAACAAGAGAGTCAGAGAAAAGGGCTTTGTCTATGTACCGCCCTGTGGATCTGTGATTCTGTTCTGAGCACTGTTCACTTTGCCTGTAGGTGAAGAGAGGTAGAAAGGCTGGGAGTATATTGGGCCCATTTCTAAGAGGTCCTTAGCCAGTGGCTGACTAGTGGAAGCATGAAAGAGCAATTCCCTTGCCTAGAGATGAGAAGAAGCTCGGAGCTCTCTCAGAAATCACTTGTACCTTGGAGACCCCTTGTGGTATCTGGCTAAACTTTAGACTCTGCCTGAAATCACATCACTGCTGTTCTTTCTCTGCTTTCCTGTCCTGTTTCCCTCATTCTCTTTCCAGTGTCTCTTGGAAGAACTTCCTTTAATAAAATACTTGCCCAAGATTCCTCATTTCAAATTTGTTTCTGGGAAACTTACTGAGTTATATGGTTGATTAGTGAAAACCAAGTACGGAATATGCTACCCAAAGTGTAGTCCTCAAACTAACAACAGTAGCAGCATCTGGGAAGTAATTAGAAATGCAAATTCTGTGGCCTCACCCCAGATGCAGTGAATAAAATTTCTAGGAGGTATGTCAGAGAAATTTGTGTTTTAAGAAGTTCTCCAGATGGTTTTTATGCTTGCTAAAGTTTAAGAACCACTTGTCTGTAAATGTATCTCCTAATTCATAGCCCACAGCTTTTTAACATCTTTGTTTCTGTCCTCTACCCCTGTCTGTTCCTCTGTAATTCTCCTCTCATTTTTTTTTTACCTATCTTTCCTTCCTTCCTCCTGTCCTCCCTTCCATCCTTCCTCCCTTCCTTCCGTTCTTCCTTCTTTCCTTCCTTCCTTCCTTCCATCTCTCTCTGTCTCTTCCTTCCTTCCTGTTATCTATCTGTCATTTATCAATCATCATCTTGTTAACAAGACAAATAAATAAATAAAGCTATTTTTATTTATTTGCCTTTTCCTCTACCTATATTATAGGCTTGCCAATAACCTCAAAGAGTTTCCTTACCCTCCTGCAGGGAAAGAATGATCAGATTTTTCACCCCTGTACTCCTTAACAAATGATGAGCAGTTTAAATCATAAGTAACTGTTGCTTACTAGTTATTTGACTTCTGTTTTTTTTCCTTTAAGAATAAAAAATAATTCAAATTAGATAGAGTAAGAAATTAAATCTTCTTCTAAATTTATTTTGAAATAACAATTTTTGTGAAAAATATTGTTTCACCAAGTGTTGAATGATTTAGCTGACTGCTAGTTGGTATTAGGTTGCTCATATTTACTTATTTGGCATACTTTTTTTTTTTTTGCCGTACGCGGGTCTCTCACTGTTGTGGCCTCTCCAGTTGCAGAGCACAGGTTCCGGACGCGCAGGCTCAGCAGCCATGGCTCACGGGCCCAGCCGCTCCGCTGCATGTGGGATCTTCCCGGACCAGGGCACGAACCTACGTCCCCTGCATCAGCAGGCAGACTCTCAACCTCTGTGCCACCAGGGAAGCCCTGGCATACGTTTTTGATAAATGTAATACCTTAAGAACTTGCTGTGTGCTAGGTACTGTTTTATATCACACGAATTATCTCACTTAATCTTTGTAGCAACCTTATGCATATGCATTATTATCATACTCATTTACGAAAGAGGATACTCAAGTTGAGAGGGATTAATAAAGTTTCTCAAATTGTTTACTTTTATGCAAATTTCTTCTGGCCTGCCGACTCTAAGATTTCAGACATGGCCAACTTGTGTATTCTTTAAAAAATTGTTTATAAGTTTAAAGAACTTACAATTAAAACTCCAAAGAGATTTTAAAAGCTGGGAAAAGTGAGTTTAAATAACAGTTGGCAGGATAAATAGGCAAGAATATCATAGATTTAAAAAAAAAATAAATATGAGGAGTGGCTTGCTCTGTCAGATACCTGATATATTCTAAGTCTGTAAAAAGTTTAAAAATCAAAATGGGGCTTCCCTGGTGGCGCAGTGGTTGAGAGTCCGCCTGCCGATGCAGGTGGATACGGGTTCATGCCCCAGTCTGGGAAGATCCCACATGCCGCGAAGCGGCTAGGCCCGTGAGCCATGGCCGCTGAGCCTGCGCGTCCGGAGCCTGCGCGTCCAGAGCCTGTGCTCTGCAACGGGAGAGGCCACAACAGTGAGAGGCCAGCGTACCGCAAAAAAAAAAAAAAAAAAAAAAATCAAAATGGAACCAGAATACAACAATGGATGGATTGGTCAATGGCATGTATATCCACATACATGTGCATATATCTATGCATATACACACTATACACATTTACATATATGTGTTACAAATTTACATGCACCAATATAGATATAAAAGTATACACACAGAAACGTATGAAATACTTTTTTTTACATTGAAATATTGTTGCTTACAATATTATATTAGTTTCAAGTGTACAACATAGTGATTCAATACTTTTATAGATTATACTACATACAAAGTTATTCTAATGTTATTGACTACATGACCTGTGCTGTACATTATGTTCCTGTGACTTATTTATTTTATAACTGGGAGTTTGCACCTCTTAATCACTTTCATCTATTTCACCCTTCCTCCCACCTCCCTCCATTTGGCAACCACTAGTTTATTCTTTGTTTCTGTTTTGTTATATGCATTTGTTTGTTTTGTTTCTTATATTCCACATATAATTGAAACCATTTGATATTTGTCTTTCTCTGTCTGACTTATTTCACTTTGCATAATATTGTCCAGGTCCATACATGTTGTCACAAATGGCAAGATTTCAGTCTTTTTTATGGCTGAGTAATATTTCAGTATATATATATATATATATATATATATATATATATATATATATGTATGTATATATATATCTCACTTCTTTATCCATTCATCTGTCCATGAACATCACCTAAATTGCTTCCCTATCTTTGCTATTGTAAATAATTCCACCACTCAGGAGTAGAAATCCTGGATTATATGGTACTTATATTTTTAGTTTTTTGAGGATCCTCCATAATGTGTTCCATAGTGGCTGCACCAATTTACATTCCTATGAATAGTGCACAAGGATTCCCTTTTCTACACGTCTTCACCAACACTTGTTATGTCTTGTCTTTTTGATGATAACCATTCTGACAGGTGTGAGGTAATACCTCACTGTGGTTTTGATTTGCATTTCCCTGATGATTAGTGATGTTGACCATATTTTCATGTGCCTATTGGTCATCAGTATTTCTTCTTTGGGAAAATAGCTAGTCAGTTCCTCTGCCCAATTCTTAAATCAAAGTTTGTTTTATTGATATTGAGTTGGATGAATTCTTTATATATTTTAGATATTCTTTATCAATCATTTGCAAACATCTTCTCCCATTCAACATTGACTTTTCCTTTTGTTGACAGTTTCTTTCGCTGTGCAAAACCTTTTTAGTTTGATGTGGTCCCATTTGCTGAATTTTGCTTTTGGTGCCCTAACCAAAAAATCTAAAAAATATTGCTAAGATCTGCCTCAAAGAGCATACTGTCTATGTTTTCTTCTAAGAGTTTTATGGTTTCAGGTCTTACATTTAAGGCTTTAATCCATTTTGAGGTTTCTTTGTGGGGTTTTTTTGTGTGTATTGTGTAAGAAAGCAGTCCAGTTACTTTTGCTTGTGGCTGTCCAATTTTTTAACACTATTTATTGAAGAGACTATTCTTTCTCCATCCTATGTCTTTGCTCCTTTGTCATAAATTAATTGTACATATATGTGTGTTTTTTTCTGGGCTCTCTATTCACTTCCATTGACATATGTGCTTGTTTTTTTCTGTGCCAGGACTGTACAGTTTTTATTAGTAGAGCTTTGTAGTACAGTTTGAAATCAGGGACCCAGATAACTCCATCTTTGTTCTTTTGTCTCTAGATTGCTTTGGCTATTTGGTATCTTTTGTGGGTCCACAGAAATTCTGGAATTTATTTTTTGTTCTGTTCTGTAAAAATGCAATTGGTATATTAATAGAGATTGCATTGAATCTGTGGATTGCTGTGGGGAGTATGGACAACTCAACAATATTAATTCTTCCAATCCATTAAATTTCTTTCTTTAACGTCTTACAGTTTTTGCAGGACAGGTCTTTCAACTCCTTGGTTAAATTTATTCCTGGCATTTTATTCTTTTTAATGTAATTTTAAATGTGATTATTTTCTTAATTTCTCTTCTTGATAATTTGTTATTAGTGTATAAAAATGCAACAGGTTTTCTGTATATTAATTGTATATCCTACAACTTTGCTGAATTCATTTGTTAGTTCTACTGGTTTTTGGTGGAGTCTTTAGGTCTTTCTATATATAGTATCATATCGTGAACATTGACAGTTTTATATATTCTGTTCCAATGTGGATGCCTTTTACTTTTTTTTGGGGGGGGGGTCTGATTACTGTGGATAGGACTTCTAATACTATGTTAAGTAAAAGTGGCCATAGTGGGCATCTCGGTCTTGTTCCTGATTTTAGAGAAAAGGCTTCCAGCTTTTCACCTTTGAGTATGATGTTACCTGTGGGTTTGTCATAAGTGACCTTTATTTTGTGCCGTTTATAGGAACTTTGCTGAGAGTTTATGTGAATAGATGTTGAATTTTGTTAAATGTTTTTTCTACATTCATTGAAGTCATAATGTGATTTTTATCCTTCATATTTTTAATGTGGTGTAACATGTTGATTGATTTGTGGGTATTGAACCATTCTTGCATCCTTGAAATAAACCTCACGTGATCATAATGTATGATCCTTGTAATGTACTGTTGAATTTGGTTTGCTAATATTTTGTAGAGAATTTTTGCATCTAAGGTAAAATTTTAACAATTTATCAATTTTGTTTATCTGCTTTTGGTCTTTATTTTTTTTAACTCTGATATTTACTATTTCCTTTCTTCTACTAACTTGGGTTTTGTTTATTCTTCATTTGTAGTTCCTTTATGTATAAAGTTAGATTTTTTCTTGTGTCTTAAGGTAGGCCTGTATTGCTATAAACTCTCTTAGAACTGCTTTTGCTGCATCCCATAGATGTGGAAAGTGTATTTCCATTTTCATTCATCTCAAGCTATTTTTTAATTTTCTCTTTGGCTTCTTCATTGACCCATTGTTTTTTTAGAAGTATGTTGTTTATTCTCCACTTATTTGTGTTTTTTTTTTTCCATTTTATTTGTTTAATTAATTTATAGCTTCATATCCTTGTGATCACAAAAAAATGCTTGATATGATTACAGTCTTCTTAAATTCATTGAGACTTGTTTTATGCCTTAGTATGTTATCTATCCTGCAGAAATTTCCATGTGCACTTGAAAACAATGTGTATTCTGCTACTTTGGGGTGGAATGTTCTGTGGATAGCTTTTTAAGTGGTTGATCCACTGCCTTCACTATATATGTGCTTTTACCAGTGAGATTGTTTCCTTCATTGATCTTTTAAATTTCTTATTGTGGATTTTTTTTTTTTTCTTAAAAAAGACCCTTTAAAATGTCTTGTTGGGTTTCCCTGGTGGCGCAGTGGTTGAGAGTCCGCCTGCCGATGCAGGGGACACGGGTTAGTGTCCCGGTCCAGGAAGATCCCACATGCCGTGGAGTGGCTGGGCCTATGAGCCATGGCCTTTGAGCCTGCGCGTCCGGAGCCTGTGCTCCGCAATGGGAGAGGCCACAACCGTGAGAGGCCCGCATACCGCAAAAAAAAATAAAATGTCTTGTAAGGCTGGTTAAGTGGTGATGAACTCTTTTAGTTTTTGCTTATCTAGGAACATCTATCACTCCTTCAATTCTGAATGATACTTGCTAGAATAGATATCCTTGGTTGTTCTCTCCTTTCAGAACTTTAAATATATCATACCAATCCCTTCTGGCTTGCAAAGTTGCTGCTGAAAAATCAGTTGATAGTATTATGGGTATTTCCTTGTAAGGGACTCTTTGTTTTTCACTTACTGCCTTTAAAATTATCTTATTATCTTTAACTTTTGCTATTTTATTATTATATGTCCTGTCCTGGATCTCTCTGAGTTCATCTTGTTTGGGATTCTCTGTGATTCTCTGACCTGAATATCTGTTACCTTCCCCAAGTTGGGGAATTTTAAAGCCATTATTTCATCAAATACATTTCTACCACTTTTTATCTCTCTTTTTATTTTGGGACCCTTAAAATATAAATGTTAGTATACCTGATGTTATTCCAGAGGTACCTTAAACTATCTTGATTTTTTTTTTATTATTATTATTCTTCCTTTTTCTGTTCTGTTTGGGTGATTTCCACTATTTTGTCTTCCAGGTAACTCATGTGTCCTTTGGTTTCACCTAATCTACTATTAATTCCCTTTTATGCTTTTTTTTTTTTTTAATTTATTGTATTCTTCAGCTCTTTTTTTCAGTTCTTTTTTATATTTCCTATTTCTTTGTTGAAGTTCTCACTGTGTTCCTCTAGTCTTCTCTTGAGTTTGGTGAGCATTTTATGACTGTTGCTTTAAACTCTTAATCAGTAAAATTACTTATCTCCATTTCATTAGGATTTTCTCCTGGGGTTTTACATTGTTCTTTCATTTGGAACATATTCCCGTCTTCTCATTTTGTTTGACTTTCTGTGTTTGGCTCTATGAATTAGGCAAAACAGTTACATTTCCCAGTCTTGAAGATGCATCCTTGTGTAGGACATCCCTAAGCAGACTGCAGGTACCCGATGGCTTTGACAGAATTTCTAGGGCTGAAGAGAGCACAAGCCAGTACTTTTTTGTGGACATGCTTGGGTCACCACCTTGGCAGGGACATCTAGAGTCAAAGAGACTAGAGCACAGGCTATGGCTTCTACAAGGATGCACTTGGGGTTGTGGCCTTGGCATGGGGGTTTGGAGCTGAGGGCATATGCTTGAGGGCATATTGGGACTACCTTTGCAGGCTGGCTAAAGCACCATGTGCTTTTCAATCTGCTGTCTCTGTGCTGGGACTTGGAGTGAGTGAGTTTGTGCATGCACCCTTTAAATGTGTAGTCTTGTGTTCCTACAGCCTTCCAACTCTCTTGCTTGTAAGCCCCTCTGGTTTCCAAAACCATTTAAGGGGGGTTGTCTTCTTGTTCCCAGTCCCCAAAACTGGTGTACCCAATGTGGGACTTGAACCCCTTACTCCTCAGAGAGAACCCCTGAGTTCGTTATATCCCCTTCCTCTTTTGGGTCACTCACTGGGTTGTGGTCTTGACTAGATAGCCTCTCTTCCTCTCCTACTCCTCTCAGTGTGGTTTTGTTCTTTATATCCTTGGCTGTGGAAGAGCCATTCTGCTAGCCTTCAGGATATTTTCAGAGAGAGTGGTTTTATATGTGGTTGTAGTTTTGGTGTGTCTGTCAGAGGAGATGAGCTTTCCTATTCCACTATCTCAATCCTACCTCTGAAGGATACTTAATATCAGTGTGTGAGAATTGTTCAATAAGTAATATCGGTATATTTAAAAATCAATTAGGTTTAAAAATTAAGATACATTTTTATACCAAAATAAACTTCAAAAGGTAAAAATAATTAATAGAATTATAAAATAATTAGATAAAAATATAAATATTTTTATTACTTCAACATGGTATCATTATCTCTACATATACAATTCAGAAAAGATACATGTATATTGATATTTATTACAGTTTATATGAAGGAAAAACTTTAAACAACCTGAATATTTTAAAAACAGGAAATGCACTTTATATATTATGATTTAGCCATATAGAAGAAAACTACTTAGTCTTCAAACATAGCACTCTAGAAATTATAAACATCAAAAAATGTTTAAAAAATACAGTGAGCAACAAAGTATGCATATGCATTTTTATTTTTCAGAGAAAAAAGAAATAAATCCTTGAAAATATACATTAAATTTAATATCTATTAACTGAAGATGATAAAATTATAGTGATTCTTACTTGCATCTTTAAGTCCTTTAATTTTAATTTTTGCATTTTCTAATGTTACTACATCTAACATATATATTGTAATATAAATAAAAGCATTTTTAAAGAAAATATTTTAATTCCTTTTTTTTTTTTGCGGTATGCGGGCCTCTCACCATTGTGGCCTCTCCCGTTGCGGAGCACAGGCTCCGGACATGCAGGCTCAGCCATGGCTCATGGGCCCAGCTGCTCCACGACATGTGGGATCTTCCCGGACCGAGGCACGAATCCGTGTCCCCTGCATCGGCAGGCAGACTCTCAACCACTGTGCCACCAGGGAAGCCCCTTTAATTCCTTTTTTAACATGTGTAAAACCAGTACTTAAAAATTTAAAAGCATGTTATACTGCTTACTTTAAATGTGGTAGAATTAAAATTCACAGAATAAAATTAGTCATAAATTTTAATTACTTAAACCTATTAATAAGAATATAAAAATTAGTTATAGCTACTTGTTTTGATGTGTTTAATATTAGCAATTTGGCTCTTTGCTAAAAATTGTGCAGTTGACTTCCTACCTGTATGTTCTTGTTTCTCCATCAGTCAACTTATACTGAAAAGGCACTTGTAATAGCTTGCACCAAGGAACAACAACAACAAACTGTTTTCTTGTTTGTTTGTTTTTATTCTCCTTAACTCCTAGAAGTTTCCACACCAGGTTGCAATAAAATCTTAGCCTGGTTTGGAAGATGGAATTGTTGCAAGGCTTAAGGGATCTCTGTACTGTCAAATTTAGATCAATAACTCATGTTAAAATATAGCTCTATTAAGCAGGAACAAATCTGGTCTCTCCTCAAATGTAAACACCTAAAACAATGAGAACTTTTGATTACATCTAGTTTGAAGCAATTTAAATAAGATGTGTCATGCATAACATTAATTGCAATTCCTGGAGTTTCCATAAAGATCCAAGGGTGCTTCAGATCACTTAATAATTGCCAGAATAATCTGTCTTCACTGTGTTAGGTCACTGAGGGAGAGGTTGAATTTACTCTTCATTGCAGTCAAATGAAGGAAACTAACACATTTTCTGTTGGCCATCTGGTGAATTGTACATCAAATTAGTAATATGACTTCACTCCTAAATTCTAATTATTATTCAAACATTGATAAAGAGAACTAAACAAATAGCTTTAAACTTCTATTCCATAAAGGAAGGTCAGGCTCAGCATCAAGAGGAGAGTGAATTGCTTCTCGTTAATGCTAAGCAGAGGAAAAGAAAAGTTTTCCTGAATCTTCCCTCATTCTCAATTGATTGACTAGGAATTATGTGATTGACTAGGAATTATGACATGAAACTTGAGCCTTCATTTCCCATTCTAATTTACACTGTCACATATTTCAAACATGTAATAAAGGTGACTTTGTTAATAAAATTATACAAAAGAAACAAAGAAGATACTCAGAGAAATGTAGACAAGGAATAGCAGCTGTTCCTAAATGTATTTTATAGTAATCCTTATTTTGTTTTAAAATTGTTTTCACAAACACAAAGTACAGACACACATCCACACTCATGAAGGAATTCTATTGTCTTATATATTCTTTTTTTCACATTTTTTTCTTCTTGTTACTATTTTGTGGTAGTATGATACTCTGTTTTTTCCTAATTTGTTTGGTTTCTGCCTCTTCATTGCACACATTAAACACCAAGTAGTGTTAGTTAATGACTCACTATGAATCCTTCCACATTTTTCTCTATATTCGTGTGTGTATGTGTGTGTGTTCAAACTTATAACATAAATTCACATACATAAGAGTTTGCCATTCATTCATAAAAGTATATTATTTTTTGCATCTTGCTTTTATCATTCAAATATGTTGCATAGAAATGCTTACAAATCATTTGGCTTAGTTATGCTTATCCTTTAATATTCTATGGTACAGAAGTACCTCAAGAACATTAGCCATCCAACTACTGATGAGAATTCAACTTGTTTCAAGTATTTTACAATTATACTGTAATAACTACTTCAATAAACATCATTCCACTTGCATCATTCAATATAATTGTTATTTACAAGAAAAAGAATACTTGAATTGGGGACATCTTGTCAAAGAAAATATACATTTCAGTATTTTATAGATTTTGACCACTTGATATCAAAATGCACTGTAACAATTTATATTTTCACCAGTAAGGGTTTTGTTTGGTTGTTAAGCTTTACATTTTTTTAACAATAAGCTCAAAATGAAATTTTACTGAAATGAAATAATTTTATACATTGCATATTCTTGAGTACTGATTAGTCTGAACAGCTTCATATATGTTTTTGGATTATTTTGTAGTTATTAATACTCTGCTTGCTGGTGGAAATAAGTCTTTCCAACTCTATTGTTTGTACCTTTAATTTGTCTATGGTATTTCTACAAACTATTTTAAATTATTTTTATAATTAAATATGTCTCCATTTGTTTGATAGTTTTAGGTTTCAAGTCTTGGTTATCCTTTAATGATGCATTATGCATATAATTTCAGAGAAATCTTACAGAATTTTTTAATACTTAAATATTATTTACTCCAAATTATTATATTTTCTCAAATTATTCTAAATTCATTCTTCAAAATCTCAGCATTATCAACTTCTCTGTGAGGAAAATTTATGAGGGGAAAAATTGAAGTTTCTGAAGTAAGGTTCTGTTCTTGAAGAGTCTGAACCTAGTTCTAGGGGAATAATTGGGAATTTATTTTTGTATGTGGTGTAAAACAGGAGAATAATTTTATATTCTTCTAATTAGTCATGTAGCATTCCTGATGACAATAATTTATAGTCCGTTTTTACCTACTGAGTTGGAATAACACAACTTTCTTAACTTACGTTATCATAAACATTGGAACGTTATTTTTATGAATTTCCTATTTTGCTCCATTGATTCTTTTTTACAGTTTCCATATAAGTTTTATTGCATAAATTTATAGATTTTCTAATATCTGGCAAAGCATGTCCCTTTTCTCCATTGTTCTTTAGCAAAAAATATCTTTGGTTTTTATTCATTTATTCTTTCTTAAAATCTTTAAGGTCATCTTATCTCCACCCCACCTTCCACCCCAACAACAACAAAAAACACATCAACAACAAAAATGTCACAAGCCATCTGCTTTCATAATTATTTTAAATGTACAGTAAATTTTGAGAAAATAAGCCTCTGGTTAAGAGCATAGTATCACTTTCCATTTGTTGAAATCTTATTTATGTCCTTCAAAAAGATGACTAGAGTTTTCTTCATCAATTCTTCTGGACCATTCTTACAAAATTCACTCATGAGCACCTTCTAGGTGATTTTGTGGTTATGAATGGAAAAAAAAAATTAAATTTCTATCAGCTTTTCCAGGTAACTACTGCTGGAATAGAAAAAAACTAGGGTTTTATTTTTTAATGTGTTTACCTTGTATGCAGCCAACATACGAAAGTCGATCATTAACTTTAATGGCTTTCACTAGTCTTTAATATTCTAAGCATAAATAGGGTATTATCTCTATTTTTCTGATGTTATTTCATTTTCTTTTTGCATTCACTAGATCATCCAAAGGATTATTGATTTTAAAAATGAAGCTAGCCAGTAGCCCTGTCCACCTCCTCATATTACTGGAAATACTTTTAGTGGTTTGACATTTATAATCATGTTTGCTGTCAGTTTTAATGGTCTTCTATTTTTATTTTCTTTGGAGTTTTTATTTTAAGCTGCTACTGTACTTTATCAAATGACTTTTCATTTTTTTTATTAATTTGTGGATGTGAGATTATGTTGATAGATTTTTTTTTAATCTAACCACCTCTGCATTCATGTACTACATTCTACTTAAACATAATCTTTTTATATTAATGTCCTCTATTTGCTATTATTTTTGTATACTTTTTGTAACTATGTTCACAAAGTTTTATCTGTATGTGTTTACCTTTTAAATTTCAAATTACAGGTTCATTGACAATATTTGAAGATTGTTTATTAGCAAAAGGATAAAATAAAATGACAATCTCAGTAACAGAAATAACAACTTTAACATAATGTTTTTATATTTTTCCAGAAAAATATTCTTTAAATTTTGACATTCTGTTTTGTATACTTGTAAGTTATATTTCACTTAGCTAAATATTTCTATCTTTCCATGACATTATATACGCTTCTACAATTTTATTTTAGGGTTAGCTTGGTGTTCTATTATGATTCTATGAAAGCATTTTAAACTCTTCCTTTTGATTGGATCTTTATTTGATTTTTCCAGTTTTTCTTGTCTTGTGAGTAATAATGTTAAGCTTAATTGTCAGGTCAAAAAGTATGCTCATTTAAACATTTAGATAGTTTCTGCCTATCTGTACTGTGCAGTATAGATACTGCTCCAGGCAGTATATGAGAGAGCCATATTCTCTAAAACTTTAGTAGTAAAAGAGACTGTGTATGTTTGTGTATATTCTGCATTTTGTTACTGATTTTTTTTTAATGTTCATTCATATATTTATCAGATATTTATTAAGTACCTGATAGGTGACAAGGTACTGTTTTGGCATCATTAACTATACCTATGTATAGATAGATAGATATAGATTTAAATAGATAAAATATATGGCTATAGATACAGACAGAGATACAGGCATCATCTTGATCATATTTTAGACCAACACTACCAAAATTGTGGTCTGCAAACAGATGTAGGTACACAAACATAAATTAAAATATTTAGAAATGTTTATAGCAATTTAACAGAACAATTTTATGTCTCCTGAATTTAAATATAAAAGATGTGGGCTTGTATATGTATTTTTAATTTAAATTTTTATAATTACCTTCATTATATTTTATAAAACTCTATACTCATGACAGATTAAAAAACAAGTAATCTCTCACAATAAGTAGTTTGACAAACATTATTGTAGTAAATTATATATTTTTTTCCTTTTGTAGTTACAAAAATCCACATGACACACATAACAGTAAATAACACAGAAAATACATACATAGAAGTAAATCCACATAAAAGTAATATAAATAAATAAATACTTTTCCATAGCAAGGGATAACTTCTGCTAATGTTTTAGTGAAGGTAATGTTCAGGATCCTGACAGGAAATATCTAGTATTAAAGTGAGATGATTATTGACAGAATTTAACAAATAAACTACTTACAAAGGCTTCAGGTTAATGACAAGGGAAGCTGAAAAACTCCAGGGTTGAGACGAGTGTGAAACCATCATATCTCTTGAGCCTGAATAGGAGGCAGTGGTTATTGGAAGTTTGTGTAAACTCTGAGTATAGTGTTTAAATACTTGACAGGAGTTATAGCCTTTGGTCAAGTCATATAACTACTATCAAATCATAGTCCTCAAGGAGAGAGCTGAGGAACAAACACTTTCAATCTTCTCCCTCCTTTCCAATTTAGTCAGTGTCTTAGATTGGCCCAACCAGCTGGAAGCCAGGGCACAAGGGAGCCCATTGGTGTAGTCCCACGGCAGAGAGGAGAGGGTGGAGAGTGGATCTGTAGAGAAGAGTGAAAGAAGTAACACCTAATGCACATGATTTGTACTATTTGGGGTAGTGTACAAATTAAGAAATATATAAATAGTATTTAGAAAATATTATCAAAATGTCTTTATATTCTGTAACTAATTTTTAAAAATCTGTTATGGTGATTATTTCCTTTTAAGTAAATATATTTCTCAACATCATTTCAATAGCTGCTTGCATTATTATTATTATTTTATCAAACCTCTATTAATGGTTATTTAAATCTCATTGAATTATTCAATATTATAAGTAAATCCACAGTTGAAAATCCCAAAGCTACATTTTTGTCTACATTGATGATTAGACAAAATTTGATTTCCAGAAGTAGAGTTCCTTCACTTTTTTGAAAATATTTAAGACTTATCATAAATATTCCAAGAATTATTGTACCAATTTAAAATTCCTACTGACAACATATATGTGTCTGCTTTTCCACATTTCAATTGCTCACGTCCACAGATAAGTACATAGATTCCTCCACAGAGACACATACATATATGCACTTGTACACATCTATATCTATCTGTCATTTTGTTAGGCATACTTCTCACACTTCTTAAATTTATGCTTATTTGATTGCAGATTAAAACATTTTTCATATCATATTAACCATTTGTATTTCCATTTCCTGTGAATGGCCTTAATATGGTTTTAACCATTTTTTAATTTGGGTATCAATTTAAAAAAAAAAGAATTGGCAAGAGCTCTTCATAACTTAGGGTTAATTAAAACTGTTATATTCACGTTCTTTGCAAAATTTCCTGTCAGGTATAAACTGCTTGCACTGTTTTGCATTTATTTCTCACTAAACACTTTAATTTTCTTTCAAATCTATATTTTTCTAACAAAATTTATGCCTGTGTATAAACTTGATAAAGTACAACCAAACAAACTTTCTCATATTCTTCAATTTCTTTTTTCAGTAAAACTAATTTTTTTTTGTTTGTTTACCACTCTATGAATTTCAACACATGGTTAGATCCATGTAACTACTATCATAATTGGGATATAAAACAGTTCTATCACCTTACCTAGTACTACTCCTTTGAACTCCAACTCCTCTGTGCCTAACCCCTAGCAACCACTGATCGGTTTTCTGTTCCTGCAGTTTGCCATTTTCAGAATGTAATGTAAAGGAATCATAGATTAATTAACCTTTTGAGAATGACTTCTTTTACTCAGCATAATATCCTTGAGATTCACACAGGTTGTTGTGTGTAACTATAGTTCATTCCTTTTTATGGGTGAGGAGTAGTTCATTGTACAAAGGCACCAGTTTGTTTATCCATTCATTCAGCAAAGGACATTTGGATTTTATTGTTATTAATGTAACTTCTATAAACATAATGTACAAATATTGTGTGAATGTAAGCTTTCATCTCTATGGTAAATATCTACAAATGATATCACAAATTCTTATGGTAAATGTATATCTAACTTTAAAAGAAAATGCCAAACTGTTTTCCATGGTAACTCTATCACATGGCATTCTCACCAACAATGTTTGGCTTTCCAATTGCTGCTCTTCCTCACCAGCAAATAGTATTGTCAGAGCATTGTTGTCATTATTGTTTCATTTGAGTTGGTATTTGGTGATATCTCATTTTGATATTTTAATTTTCATTACCCTGTTGATTGTCATTTCCTACTCTTATTGCATTTCTCAGAGAAAAAACAATTAACTTCAATAAAGGCTAACTTACCATTTTAAAAATATATTCTCACAGTCTGTTTTTCTTTTTAATTAATATGATTACACAATTTATATTTAATATGGCTATTAGAATGTTTGGATTTTACTTTTTTTTGGATTTTACTGTTTGTTTTCTATTTTTCTCTTTATTTTACAATTGTTTTATGTTTCTTTCTTTGAATTGCCTGCAAATTTTTATTATTTCATTTAGCTTTGTGTTAAATATTTTATTATTTGTATGATGTGTTTAGTAGTTGCTCTAAAGTGTTCTGCCTTTAGTTTTCAGCAGTTTGATTGCAATATACCTTAACAGAGGTTTCTTTGATTAAATACTGTTTGAGGTTCTCTGAGCTTCTTAAATTTGTGATTCATCACTTTCACAAAGTTTGGAAGTTTTCTTCACCACACTCTTCTTTTCTTCTGGTACTATAATAATACAAATATTAAACTTTGATATTACCCATAAGTCCCTAATGCTTTGTGTTCATTTTTTTCCTCAATTTTTTCCTCCCTGTTATTCAGATTAGATAATTTCTATTGCTATATCTTCAGGTTCACTCACATTTTTTGGATGTAAAAGTCCCATTCTTCTATGAAGACTAATCCATTATTTTTCATTCTAAAACTTACCTTTACTTCTCCTATATTTCTCTGCCAGAACTTGGTGTGTCTTAATTCCTTTGATGTGTTTGCTCTTATTTATATTTGTTCTTTATAGTCTTTGTCAGATAATTTCAACATCTATGTAGCTCAGAATTAATTAGTATCTGTTAATCATCTTTTCATTATGACATGTCAATATGATATCTTATGATATATATTTAACATTATTTATTATGATATATGTCTTTTGTATGTAGAGTCATTTTGGTTTGTATTCTGAATAGTTTAGTATGCTATGGAACACTAAGTCCTGCTCATGTCTTATAGAGAATGCTGATTTTTTGTTTGCTTCCTCACTTGCTCGTTTGTTTGTTTTGGAAGGCTTGTGTGAATACCACTTAATGGCCAGAATGACACAAATTTTAAAGTTTATTATTTATTTTGTACCCAGTTTTCCCATGCTTTTCTCTAGCCACCCTAACCTTTCTTCTATTTCACCAGTGCAACAATCTAATTCCCTAAGGACTTTTGTATCAAGTATTTGAATTTCTTGATGTACTCTTCCTGCAATTCTACCTGCCTAACTTCCCTAATTTCAGATAGCAGCTTTAATCTTCTTTCTTCAGAAAAGCCTTCCCTGACTACCTGTATACAGGTGTACCTCATTTTATTGTGCTTCACAGATATCACGTTTTTTACAATTGAAAGTTTGTAGCAACCCTCCATCAAGCAAGTCTATCAGAGACATTTTTCCAAAAACATTTGCTCATTTTGTGATTCTGTGTCACATTTTGGTAACTCTCCCAATATTTCTAACTTTTTCATTATTATCATATATATATATATTTCATTTATTTATATTTGGCTGTGCTGGGTCTTCGTTTCTGTGCGAGGGCTTTCTCTAGTTGCGGTGAGCAGGGGCCACTCTTCATCGTGGTGCGCGGGCCTCTCACTATCGCGGCCTCTCTTGTTGCAGAGCTCAGGCTCCAGACGCGCAGGCTCAGTAGTATGGTTCACAGGCCCAGTTGCTCCGCAGCATGTGGGATCTTCCCAGATCAGGGCTCGAAACCGTGTCCCCTGCATTGGCAGGCAGATTCTTAACCACTGTGCCACCAGGGAAGCCCTATTATCATATTTTTATAGTGATCTGGGAGCAGTAATTTTTTTTTTTTGCGGTACGCCGGCCTCTCACTGTTGTGGCCTCTCCCGTTGCGGAGCACAGGCTCCGGACGCGCAGGCTCAGCGGCCATAGCTCACAGACCTAGCCGCTCCGCAGCATGTGTAATCTTCCCGGACCGGGGCACGAACCCGTGTCCCCTGCATCAGCAGGCGGACTCTCAACCACTGCGCCACCAGGGAAGCCCGCAGTAATCTTTTATGTTATTATTGCAAAAAGATTATAACTCGCTGAAGACTCACATGATGGTTAGCATTTTTTAGCATTAAGTATTTTTTTAATTAAGGTATGTACATTTTTTTAGACATAATGCTATTCCACACTCTACAGATTACAAATATAGGGTGAACATAACTTTTATATGCACTGGGAAACAAAAACATTCAAGTGACTCATTTTATTGCAATATTTGCTTTATTGTGGTGGTCTGGAACTGAACCCACAATCTCCCCGAGGTATGCCTGTACTTATATTTATATCACAATTTCTTATTACCTCATGGTACAAAAATACAAGGGTTTTACCTCATTATTTGTCTTCATCATTAAGATAAACTTATCAGTTTTTCAACATAGTAACTGGAACATAGTAGTCACATACCTAATAAACAAATCTGCTATATATAGCTAAAAATTGTTTTATTATTCTACATTTAGAGTATATAATATTTATAGTCATAATATTTTCAACCTTAATTTTTTTTTTTTTTTTGCTTTACCAGAATTTTTTTGGGAAAGTCAGCACAAGTTATACAAGTACTACTAGCCTTATATGACTAAAATTAGAAACTAAATTTTTAAAATAGAATGAAAGATTATTATTACCACAAGTTTGAAATCTCCTGGTCTTGAAAAGTTAATGTACATTGGACAAAATCCCATAACTAACTTAAGGAATCCTTAATATTTTAATTCAATAATATGATTTGCATTAATTTCTATGAAACATTTTAATATTTTTCTCTAAGGCAATCTATTTTATGAGGAAGTTAAGACAGTTGCATAGGATAACACTATTATAATGTATGTTAGAAAACATGAGAACTCTCCATTTCCTACAGAATGAATAATAATTGTATCTGTGTATTTCAGGACTCTTTTGGTTGCAAGTGACAGACACCCAATGAGCTAACTAAAGAAAAATAGAAGCTTTTGTTACCTCAAATGATGCTGGAGTCTTCAGAGATGATTGGATACAGAGCTTAAATTCAGTCTTTCCATCTACACCTCTTATATATGCTTTCTGCTCAATAACAGCTTTAAACTCTTTTACTATAAAAGAGTTTTAGTCATATCCAATATAACTGTAGCTCAATCTCTTGACAAGGGAGCAAGATTGTTATTTTTTTATCAAGTTTGGAATCCTTGAGAAAGGCATTAATATTCTGGTTTGGATCATCTGCTCATTCTCAGGATTCTAATTGTGGCTACTGGTACAGGGTCCTAAGTTAGAACCAGCTTGAGACACAACATACTGGTATGTCCCTGGAGTAGAGTTTGCAGAAAAAGTAGGATTCCTGGGTGTGCACTGAACAGCCAAACAAATAAACAACACCATTTAGCTATCACAGTTTTCATCTATTAAATGACTGTTCTAAAGGCAGATTATCCCACTGTACAATTTCATACACATTACTTTTCTTCAAACATTTACCCTCAAAATTAATTTAATTTCTATTTTTCCAGTGAAGAATCTGAGGCCTAGTCAGATTAAATAATTTAAAATTCAACAGTTAAGCAGCAAAATGAAGACTTCAAGTCCTCTCTGAATCCACAATGGTTGCTTTTTCTACTCCACTAGATTTTCTCAACTTTGACACTATTGATATTATGGGCTGAATAATTCTTTGTTATGGGGGCTGTCTTGAGCATTGCAGGATATTTAGCAGGATCTCTGGCTTTGACTCAGTAGAAATCAGTAGCAGCTCCTAACCTGCACAGTTGTGACAACCAAAATATCTCCAGACAGTGCCAAATGTCCCCTGGGGTAAAAAAATAAACCCACCCCAGTTCAGAACCTTGAACTACACTACTGATTCCCAGAATGTGTTTTGTGTATGTACATTCTTCATGATGCTCCATGGAAAAGAGAAGTTCTCCTTAGATACATATGTTAAGGACACTCTATATAAACTATAAACTTCACGGTATAAAGTCCATTATGTAGTACATTGGTATAGCAAATAGCTCTGAGAAATCCTACAATAATGAAACCTGTACAAATTTTATTTAACTTAAATGTTCTTTTCTTTCTGAATCACCCAATAGTTGACACAGAATTTCTATGATACTGTGATGCTTCAACCATCTTGATCCCAATGCCTTTGCATATTATACCAAGCCCTTTACAATCTGTCTTTCACAAACTATTATTCTCTACAAGGAAGTTTTCCAATTCAAACTTGGAAAAGATCCTTTAGACCATAAAAATGCTTTCTTTCTGTCTATAAATGCCCTTCTCCTTTATCCTGCCTGATAAACTCCTATTAGAGCCTTAAGAGCCTCATGAAAGGTCACTATTCAATATAAACTCCCTAGTCTTCCCAGAAAATAAATTACTTTATTTATTTTTTTCATTCATTCAACAGATATTTATTGAGTAGAGTCTCTTGTGCTGAATGAAAGCCTGTGTAGTCCTTCTCCTCATAGAGCATAGAAGCTAGTAGGGGAGAGAAAGTTAACATGCTATTAGCAATAAAACTGTGATAAACATTATTCTAGGACAGGGTCCGCTGGGCCGCAGACAGCAGGAGGAGAGCAGCAAGTGAGCAAAGCTTCATCTGCCACTCCCCATGGCTCACATTACGGCCTGAACCATCCCCTCCCCCCACAACCACCACCAATCCGTAGGAAAACTGTCTTCCATGCTGCCGGTCCCTGGTGCCAAAAAGTTTGGGGACTGCTGTTCTAGGAAGTATGGATTGTTCTATATAACCATAGCAGCTGAAATAACCTCCAGGTTTCCATGGAGGGGTGATATCTCATCTGAAACCTCAAAGCTAAGCAGGGTCTACCAGGAAAACAAAAAGAGTAGCAGTGGAAAGGAGCATCACAGGCAGAAGGAAAACATGAACAAAGGCTCAGAGGCAAAAGAGAACATGTTTCATTCATAGAACTGGAACAACAACAAAAATCCTAGGAGGAATTTATCTTAGATTTTGAGCATGGAAAAGGTAATTTAGTACAGATGTGGATGTACTTCTTCACCTGGTTATGTTCAGCCAGATATTAAGGACTGTGTCCTAGTCTTCACATCTGCCCATGTGGCTAGCAGAGTGTTAGTTATTCACAAAATATTTTTGAGTAAATGGACCATTATAGTCTTGATAACCCATGACATGGTAAGAGATATATATGTATGCCATTGTGCCTATGAAGGATTTCATCTCTCTGGCAGAACACCTGAAATTGGAATTTCAAAATGCTTTATGTCAGGATATTATGCTGCTTGAATGTTCTCTTACTCAGAGGTATTTTATGAGGTTGTATGATATGCACTGCTAAATTTCCTCTCTATACTCTCACCAAGTAACTTTTTTTAGACTTCTTTTACTTTGAAATGTAGATCATGCTCCCTGAACAAGTTGCATATATTTATTCTATTAAGCAACTTATAGAGTCAAATGTCTGAAAAGAATATTGAAATCATGAAGGCCAAATTAAAATAATTTTTGGCCTCAATAAATGATAAATCAAGGCACTACACACACAGTGACACCATAAATTCTTTTATTTTTACATTAATTAGAATTCTTGACTCATAATTCCACCCCTTCTTCTCCAAATATAAGCACTCCTCATTTACTGCATGTGACAATGAAAGTGTTTAAAAAGTCAACAATCTGTGTAGAGCTTTACTGTGGTTAATTTAGTGTTATTTCAGCATTTACATATGCATTTGATTATTTGAACAGGAATACCTAACCTTTAGTAAGGATTTACAATGTGTCATGTAGTGTACTAAACTCATTACATGTATTGAGTTTTGTAATCTAATTGAAGATACCAATTTAAAATGGTTGTTTTGCCCAATGTCTGTGACTTCATAAACTATGGATGTATACCCTTCTGAATCCAAAGCCACATTCTTCACCACTGCTCTATGCTACCACCTCTAATAATGCATAGCTGAGGGTATATCTTTAATATTTATATTTTAGTGAAAACAAACAGATGCATACTAAGTTATATAGCAAGAATAAAGTTTACTCTATGACACCTATCCTCTTCAGGGTGCACTAATAATGTTAATCAATTTCTTAAAGATCTATCAGAATATGATGCATCATGTTTCTTATGAAATTTGTTTTAAACTAGCATTCCTTTAAATCCATGTAAACTCATATTCAGACTATAAATTTATAGCCTCTAAGTGTTTACCCATTTCTTTGGTCACAATTATCAATGTGTATCATTCTAGTTAGGAAATAAAGCAATATTCATTGGAGAGAATAAAAACAAGTGTGAGGGTTAAGAGTGCATAAGTTTCCCTGGCAGAAATCTTTCCTCTGCTTAAGAGATGAGTCTATTCTTCTCCTCCACTTGTCACACTATTCCCAGCCTCTGAGAGAGGAGATACAGCTCTAACCTTTTCTTGCCTTCTATCCAGTCTCCATATATCTGTCTCTGACCCATCTCAGGTTGGGGAGGATAAGGCGGCATAGTAAAGTGAGAGTTTTTAAGGAATAAGTGTCTGAAACCTTAATAATGAGCTACATGGTCTTAAACATTCATTTATGCATAAAGAGTCTCAATTTTCTCATTTCTAATTTAGGGCACTAATATACACATCTCCAATAGATAAGGTTTATCTAATTATTCATTTAACAAATATTTATTAAACACCTGCTACATGGCCATGCTGCCCTAATGGAATTAAATGAGGAAGACAAATAGTAAAGAAGTAAATAAATATGTAAGCATACTATCAAATAGTGCTAAGTGCTTTTGATAAAATAAAGCAAGAAAAAAAAAAAAAAGGGAATGGAGAGTGATGGGAAAACAGGAGAGGATACTTTAGGTAGAACTGACAGAGAAGATTTTCCTGAGAAGTTGGGCTTTGAATGAGGCATAAATGAAGTGATAGAGCAAGGCATAGCTTTCTGAATGTGAAGTGTTATGTTAATATTTTATTTTGTTAAGTCTCGTCAAATTTATTCAGAGTGTAGGTCTCAGAGGAAGGAAACAGGCCGATTTCCTGGAATAATGAGATAGGTAAGGCAGAAAACATTAGGGTGAACAATGGCTATCAGAGACCTCTAGTTCATCCAGGCATAGGCACAAGGCCCTCTGATGCCTATAAATACCTGTGGTGCTTTTATAATATCTATTTAGTTATGTGAATCATTGGGCACTTGTAAGTTGAAGGCACAATTAAATTTTGGCATGCCAAATCATTTCACAGAGCCATTTCAAGGCAGTGTCTTATTAGTTATATGTCAACTATTTCTTAAATGGGCTACTAGTTAAAAGGAATATGAAATGGGTTGGTAAAATGTCCTTGCAGTCACAGCAGCATTCTAAGTCTTTCCCTTAAAAAGCTGGGTGACTACAAATTTAGACCATGTTTAAACAATATGAACTGTGATTATGACCACATTGATAGGACATTCTTTTTTGACCTAGTTGTAAAAGTAGTTTTTGTAAGAAAGGATTTATTTAGTTTAGTCAAAAAACTTTAAAACTATTTTTAACTATTTAAAGCTTAAAAACAATTTTCGGTTTTAAAGCAAAGAAACAGATGTACTAGACTTGGCTATAGCTGCAAGCAGGGACTGATTATGAGAGATCCTTGTCTGAACCACTGTACAAAGATCAGTGACCTTCGATGACCTCCAATATACTGATGTCAGAGAGAGAAAAAAAACTGTTTATCCTAATACCATTAATTTTAGAAAAGATAATTAATAAAAAATATTTAAAATATATTGTGAAAAGTAATTTGAAGAAACTCTTGAGATTATTTTGGTATACCTTAAAAGGAGTTGTAGGAAACAGTTTATAGTTTGGGTCAAAAACTCATTTATGAGCTAACTGTTGAAAATCCAAGGCTTTAATAAGGCATTGTGAGGTAATGTTTCTTTTTCTTTCTTTTTTCCTCTCTCTTTTTTGTTTATTTTTTAGAAATAATTTCACAAAAGAACCGTACAATCACTAGAGTAAGGAGCAGAAAATTATGGCCTGCAGACAAAATCCAGCCCACTGCCTGTTTTTTATAAGTGAAATTTTATTGGAAATAAGACACACCCATTCATTTATGTATTGTCTACAGCTACTATTGTGCTACACCAGCAGCACTGAGTTACTGTGACAGAGACTGTATAGTTCAAGAAGCCTAAAATATTTATTGTCTGCCCCTTTACGGAACAAGTTTGCTCACGCCTGCACTAAACCCTAACTTGTTGAGTGCAAAGACTGTTAGACATGACAAATTAACAAGGGATACTTTGCAAGAAGCTCCAAAATTACTTCTATTTGAAAACTCCTGACTGAAGTAGAGATGACTCAGTTCTGAAGGGTGTGCTAAGGAAATATGGACCCATTCACTACATTCTGCAGTGCTAGGTCAGCAAATGCCTCTTTATGCCAAGGACATGTACTGAGGATTACTGTGTAGGGGGCATCACATTAAGTGTTTTATTGCAGTACCTCACTCAGCCTCACAAATCACATGAGCAAAGTACTATGCTATTCCTGTTTAAATATGAGAAAACTGGAGTTAGAGCATTTAAGACCAAATAACTAGTGAATGTCAGAATTTGTGTAAATACCTGAGCTTGCCAGACCTCGAAGTCCATGCTCTTTTTAGTACTAGTATTAAACAATATTGTCTACGATGAAATATATTTTTATACATTTTACTGAAAAAGTATATAATTAAATACATTAATATGTAAATGATTAAAATCCAAATAAATGCAAAAAAATAAACAGTTGTAATAAATTTAGGGATGTTGGGGCATTTTTATATTATTATTGAGGAAAATACTTGGAACTATAATCTGACCCTTCTGTCATTGCTTTCTAAAAATGAATATGATTAACAACGTTTTCTTAAAGCCTATTTAAAGACAGAAGTCAGGTAGAATTTTTTTTTTTTTTTTTTTTTTTTTTTTTTTTTTTTGCGGTACGCGGGTCTCTCACTGTTGTGGCCTCACCTGTTGCGGAGCACAGGCTCCGGCCACGCAGGCTCAGAGGCCATGGCTCACGGGCCCAGCCGCCCCGCGGCATGTGGGATCTTCCCGGACCGGGGCACGAATCTGCGTCCCCTGCATCGGCAGGCGGACTCTCAACCACTGCGCCACCAGGGAAGCCCCAGGTAGAAGTTGATATATGGTTTGGCCAAGGGAAAAAATTCTTACGATCAATTATACCATCACTCTACACACATGCACCCCTGTGTTAGCCCATTAATAAATTATTTTTGTATTAGAGAAAAACCAAGTTCATAATTGTGGAGGACTATTCTAAAATGTTTACTAAAAATTGGGGTTATTATTTACTTATTATACATCTCCTGATTCTTCTATTTTTTTGACTCTCACCAGAAGTTCCCAAACATCCAACTATTGTCCTTTGTGGCCTGCCATATTTATTGTTTGGCTTATTTATAAGTCAAAATTCCAATTGTCCAAGTCTTATTGGAGGGATGAGTTCAAGTAAATCTAAAAAGATTTGTTTGTGCATTTTTTTGTTTTGTTTTTATCAGATTGCAATATTTATGATAGCCCTTGCATTTTGAAGAACTTCAATTCTAGACTTTGACAATATGTAATAGTTTTTCCTAGAAAAACTATTTACAATATGTAATAGTTTACAATATGTAATAGTTTTTCCTAGAAAACTAGGAATGCAAAGTTTTCCTAGGAAACAAATTGGCATTTTTATTATTTATGACAATATCTGTTGCTTTGCCCTGGTAATAAAATTGGCCTTATTTAGTGAAAATACACTTTTTGTCCTTCTACATAAGTTTTTCAATACATATCTGGTTTCAGAGAGTTTTCATAAAAATAATTTATTTGTGTATGCCCATTTATTTCTTTGGGGAACTATCCCAGTTCCCTTCCACATGGTTTTGGCAGGGCTTAACACAAAGGACTGGTTGTCAATTGTACATGCAAAAATTAAAGATCTTTCTCAGTATCAACTGTATTAAAATTTCTAGGAGTACAAGTAACCACAGGGTAGAATCACAGTAGGGAAAACTCTGAAACCTCAAAGACCATTTCCCAGATCTTTTCTTGCCACATTCAGGCCAGATTAACTTAAGAGGTTCTTACTCATTCTGTGCAATCACATAACTTACAGACTACAAGTCAATTTGATCATGCAACCTCTCACTTAGGACATGCTACCTAAATGCTCTAACATCAAAAGAAGACACTCTGTTGATGTTAACATTTAATGTTAAATTCACAAAATCCTGGCTATTCTCTAAACATTACAAGTGAGAAAACTCAATTCAGAAACATCAAAGATACCTGGTCAATGTTCCCAGGTAGCTGTTGGGCCATTTGACCTGTTGCTGTCTCACTTAGCTCTCAAGAGATCTCTGCTGAAGGGATTCTATACCTAAAGCATTCACAATGCCTTTTGTGAGCATCAATGCTGAAGTATAGAAGCCGTTCATCAGCTTATTTCAATTTATGTGCCTATGGTGCAGCCTGAAATCCCTAAATAGAAATAAATCACTTGCCAAGTTACATGAAGACTCCTGTGTAACTTCTCCCAACGACAGCACTTGTAAACCATATATCATAGCTCACTGTACTGTCCTCCAGGGCTTCACATTTTGCTATGAATGTATAATATTTCTAGAAAGTTATAGTTTTAGAAACTGTCATTGTACAGTTCCTATCCTTATAACCTCAAACTGTGGCCAGCATATGTTCTAATGGAATAGTTGTGATCAAGGAAAAAAAGAGGATGAGAGAATGAGGGAGAAGGAAGGAAAGAAGAAAGGGAGTGAGGGTGAAGAAAAATGACACCAATTCCCATTACTGGAAATTTCCCTCTTCAACCACATAGTTGTAAAAATGTCAACCCACACAGCAAGCTTCAGGATTCTCCATGGAAAAATCAGCCAACTCTCTGACAGCAATCACATCTGAAGGGATGAGGCTGCTATGACTGCCAGAGCAGAGGTTTTATGAGGCTGGGGTTTTACAGAGAGATATTATTCAGTTAGACCTAATAGCAGCAACCTTCACCTACACCTTTGAGCACACTTGGACTTTAAATTTAACTTAATCTCAGGTTATATCAAGCAGGTTATGGAGTTAATGGATAAAACCTATTTGCTGAAATTATAACTTTTATTACCAAAATTAAGCAGTCACCAAGGGCTTAGCACAGTATGTAGTAAGAAATGCAATGCCATGTCTCTTAACACATGTATTTTGATAAAAGGCAGATTCCAGATATAAATCTGTGAAATAACAAATCCATCAAGTAGCCTTTCCTCCCTGTAAGTTTTCACCTCTCTTCTTTGTTCTCCTTCCCTGTCTCTTTCCTCTGACTGTCCTATCCCCACTTCCTTTTAAATTTCTCTCTTCTTTTCCCTCCTCCTTACTTCTTCCTTTCCTTTACTCTTTCAATTCTTGTTGAATTCTTATTTTCCTTCTTTCTGTTTTTCCCATTTTATTAATATTCCATTCTATTTCTCTTTACATTTTTCCTTCTACATTCTAGTTATTGGGATTAATTTTGAAGGAGATAACTATGTGAATATTACTGGGCTTCCTATTCCCTCCAAAACATACTACCTAGAGAAGATAGGCTTGCTTAAAATTAAACTAAGGAAAAATATAAAGCAAATGACAGATGACATCAGTCCAAAATGCTGCAATTATGTAGAAGAATAAAGGATCACTGGGATAGAGAAGGTGAGAGGCAGACACAAGAGGGAAGAGATATGTATATGTATGGCTGATTCACTTTGTTATACAGCAGAAACTAACATACCATTGTAAAGCAATTATACTCCAGTGAAGATATTAAAAAATAAAATAAGGATCCATCAACTCCTCTCTCCTTTTTCCGTACCTGCCCAATTTATACTCTAGTGTTCTTCATTCCTTCTGTTACCTATAGAGAAGTTAAATTACTTTTTCAAATACAAAGTGTACCGTGATTTAGGAGAAGTTTTACATAATAGTCTTTATTATATATAGCCAAATAGCTCTTTATTGTTATTGATATTTTACTAATTACCATGGAAAAAAGAACTCTGAACTCTACATCCACTGAAGTAGTGTATAATATTAGGGAGCTGTAGGAGGTGAGAGTCTTGAAATTATATAAAAAACTATTTGTATCACATTCTCAGGTTACCCCAGTTTTCAATCTGTTATAACTTTTTAATATTTTGTACAGTGTGCTTAGACCAACACATTACTTGATTCACATAGTGTTACCCTTTAGCTCCAGAATGTACATAAATAGTTTAATATAATGAATTAGCTGATCTCCATCCTTGCATCCAGGTGATGAGACGTCCTCTACATTTAAATTAAGAAGAAATTATTTTTCCTACTCCTTTGCTGTATCCACTTTAGAGAAGAGAATCACAGATGAAAAAAACAAAATGAAACAAATTTTCCTTTTGCCTAAGATATGTCTTGCAGCAGAGACAGCTCAGGCCCAGGTTTATGGAATGTTTTACGTTCTGGAATTAATACAGGCAGGAGAGGGAAATGGAAGCTCATATGCAAAATCAGGGAAAAAAATTTTGTCAAATGATAGTTTCAAACTTGTATGAATTAAGCATGACACTTTTGTGACAAGATGGTAACATAGAAAAGGAAACTAGTCCAGTAGGATGAAATGCAGTATCTTTCATTCCATTGGCTGGAAAAAAGGTTAGATCCTATAGATTCTATTTAAAGTAGAGATGGACAGAGTGGTGAACTATTTGGACAATAAGGAGTTAAACTATGAGAGGTTTGAACATGACACATAATATTTCTACTGCCAGAATCAACTCCAGAGAAAGCTGATGCACTGCCTAAGGAAAAAGAGCTTTCACAACAATTTTTACCAATACAAAGTACAAAGAGCCAAAAGCTGCAAAAGTAGTTGGTATCACTTCAGAAATAGTGCCCTCACCAAAACAAACCAAGAGGGTAAATTTCCCAAACCTCAACATGACAGGGGTCCTCAGAGAAGAAGTGTAAAATTCTGTTAGCAAATGGCTCACTGTAATTCCAAATCTTTGAGGGGAGGCTTGACCTTTTTCTCATGCTATTCTCTCTCTCATTCCCAAGCTGCATTTATTTTTTATGACATCTATACAATCGAATTTTATTTCCCTTCCTTTCTGAGGTCCAGAAAGCACCAGTTCCCTCCTTTAGCTAAAAAAACAACTTGATATCTCTACACGGTTGGCTCATATGGGTCTCAAGCCCTTAATGTCTCCAAATGAACTTGCATATAACCTCCATACTCAGCTCTATCTCCAGTGCATTTCAAAGTTTCTTTGGCCAGAAGGATGAGACTCATCCTAGGAATATTTTATCCATTGCCAACTGTCTGGCTATCTTATTTCCAGTTCCCTAGAAGAGACTGAGACAGGAATTTGGATACACAAGATATTCTGTATCAAGAGAGACAGCCCTTTGGAGATTGACAGTCATTGGCTTGGGGTGTGAGTATGAGGGATGAAGATTGGTATCTAACTTCCGAGCAGGTTTTGAATTTCTATGTTAAAGGGATTAGGTGTAAGCCTAGCAACCTACTTAAACAGCAGCTGGTCCAGTAGAGGGGATTTGAGCAGGTCACCACAGCATCTACTTCAGCAACTATATCTAGTGTATCACCAAGTCTCATTAATTTTTAAATAATTATTGATTCAGCTATTTTCCTCTATCATTCTACCATTACCCTATTCAAGGTAATAGTTTTGTTTTTCAAAACCACTAATATATTCTCCTAATTATTCTTCACAAGTCCATTTGTATGCCTCTCTCATCTATCCTCCACAAAACAGTCAATGACTTCTTTAAAAACAAAATGAAACCACCCCACTACCTTACTTAAGACTCATAGGATGAATTCACAAGTCTATAAAATGGTCTGCAAAATGCAGTATGATCTGCTTTGTGTCAACCTCTCCAGCAGCTTCCCTAACTGTATGTCCCCTGACTCTAATTTAGCTACTAGAGGATGTTAAATTTCCTAAAAGCATGAAGTTGCTTCCTGCTTCATGGCTGTTGTTCATGCTGTTCTCTCTTCTAAACACTTTTCTCCAGATGAAGCTAGTTTTAGATAAAAATCTTATTCACAGAAGACCATCCTCTTGCTTCCTGGACTAGGTTTGAGTCTCCATTTACCTGCTCTCACAGTACATGACACTTTACTTTTGTAGCACTTTTGTCAGAAATGTATTTTTGTGTGGGGGTTTACCTATTTAAGTGTCTATCTCCTACAGAGTCCACAAGACTGTTAAGTTACATGAAAGTAAAAATCTTATCTGCTTTAACAGCCATGCTCTCATCCAGGGCTCCAATAGTATAGACTTTGGGAAAGCCATTTGAATTGTAGCTCCGACAATTTAGCAGATGTGTGATCTTAAGCTAGTCATTTAACTTCTTCAAATTTGTTTCCTTATTTATGAAATGGAGGCAATAGAAGCCTTTGCCTCCTAGGCAGCATTTAACACAAAGCCTTTCAATTAGGAAACACTCAAATAATAATAACTACCATCACTGCCACTATATTGTGATTATGTGTTTGTTTGCAAGTAGCAGAAAGCCTGCATTAAACGGGCATAAAAAATAAAGGAAAATGGTTGGCTCATACAGCTGAAAAGTTCAGTGTAAGGTAGACTCCAGGCAAAGTTAGAGCAATGTGACCCAGGACTCAGGCTTTTTCCAACTCTCTGTTCTTCTGGTGTAGCAGATTTATTTAAAGGCTAGATTCCTTCATGTTCTCAGGATGGTGGCAGACAATGTAAATACTGGCTTCTTTCTGGTTTAGAGTAAGAGCACTTTTCCTCCAACCACCAAACAAATTCTGGGGAAGGAAGTTCTGGGATTTATTCTGTTCAGAATAACTTTGGTCAGGAAGCAAAGTGAACAGGAGACTGACATGAGACAATTGCAAATATCTGGGCGACTGCTCACTGGGGAAAGATACATAGAGCAGATGCTGGTGTTTGATAATCAGAGCTCTCCCCAGAAGCCAATGCCACCCAAACCTTTTGTCTTTGAACAATGGAAAAAGGGTCGTTCTCCCAAGGAACTTCTGGATGCTATTGGGAGACAATGATGTTGAATAGACAAGCAATGCATTTTCACTAAAAATTATTACCTTTATACTGTGTTTGTTTTTAATATAAATATCTATGTAACAGATATTGTTGTTGTTTCTGTTTTATACAACTGTTTATATGGAACAAACCATTAGAGAGAGAGAGAGAGAGGGAGCTCATGTAGTTCCAAAGTCCCAACTCTGTCTTGGACCTTCTCTGACATATGTATACCAAAATCAGATGGATTTTGTAAAATTTGTGTGGATTCTAGTTGTTTCATTTTTTTAAACTAATTTTGACACCTGTTTGATGAATATCTCTTATTTTATTTGGATCTGTGAAAGTTATTTTTACCCTAGATTTAGGTAAGTGTTCCTGACAGAAGCAGTTTTTTCTCCCTAAAGCCATGCCAAGCACTGTTTTTTTTTTTTTTTTTTTTTTTCTAAATAGTCAACCTACAGAGTATGTATGAATGCATTTTCCCTCCTCATTGAATTCAGAAATGTTTCAACATTTGGGAGAGTATCTGTTGAATGAATCATTAAATTTACCCTATCATTTAGTGAAAGCAGAATCATTTTCAGTTTAACTCTACTAAGATGGGATCACATCTTGAAGCACTGAGAGTTTATTCTCAAAGTGTTTAGATAAGCCAGATGCATAGGAAATGTTCTTAATGTCAATTTGTTTTACTTAAAGAGGTATATTTGGATCACATAAGAGGATGGTAAAGTAGCATCCTAGTGAAGCTTAGAGGAGATGACCCATTTATATGGTAAGCATATTCACCCTCAGCTACCTAGCCCCTCCCACCTCCCAGGAAACTGTACTGGTATAATTAAGCTCCTTCACAAATTTGAAAAAAATTCTTTTGTAAACAAAGGGCCTGAATTCAAATGTCAACTCTACATTTGTGATGTGACTTTACCTTGATTACCATTGAAACTCAATTTCTCCATCTGTAATGAGGAGAAATTAATTTAAAAATAAAACAGGGCTTCCCTGGTGGCGCAGTGGTTGAGAGTTTGCCTGCCGATGCAGGGGACACGGGTTCGTGCCCCTGTCCGGGAAGATCCCACATGCTGCAGAGTGGCTGGGCCCGTGAGCCATGGCCGCTGACTCTGTGCGTCCGGAGCCTGTGCTCCACAACAGCAGAGGCCACAACAGTGAGAGGCCCATGTACCGAAAAAAATAAAACAAACTTTTCCCTTCTGCAACTCAAAATTTCATATCTTAAATTTCAATTTGAAATAATCTATTTAATCCTCTCAAGAAAGTGTAGAAAATGAGTTCTATTGAATTTACAGAAAAGCTATGTAGCAACAGAAGAATTTTTTGTTCTGTGTTTATAATCCATTAGGTCAAATGCTCATACTAAAAGTCTTTTAAACATCCTAGAAATAAAACCTTGCTACATTTTTGAAATATCAAAAAATTCTAAATTTATTCTTTTCATGATGATCTTGCTTTAAAAATAAAATGCTTCACTCTTCCCTTGTTAAATTCACACATCAAAGTTTTTCATGGTTAAAATTAACTCTCTAATGAATATAAAATATGAGGGTTCCCCCCCTTTAGTCTTATCTCACATTCTTGTCAGAGTAAGAATGTGTCTTTCCTTTCTTCATTCATCCAATACTTATTTAGAACCTAACCTACTGTGGGCTAGAATCAGGCTACAGGCTAGGCAACTTAAAACACTTCAATTCAGATGTTGTAACGTCTCCTGTTGGGGAGGCCTTTGCACTTACTGAACTAACAATTGCCTTTTGGTTATGTAAGACTGATTTAGAAGATAAAGTACTCTCATTTATATACCTAAGGTTTCCAATAAAAGGCAAGCTGAAAAATTGATTTCCATTGCACACACACAAACACACATAGTCTAAAACATTTTACCAGTAAAATCTACCTCCTGTCTCTCTAGGCTCCAATATGCAGAGGAGAAAGTGTGCAGGCATGCAAGAGAGAAATGTGTTTCTATTCTTTTATCAGAGGATCTGAAGACAGACAGATTGAAATGCATCAGTTTCTAGTAACTAGTAGATGGTGCTTTCAGTAATAAATTTATGAGGTTACTTAAATATCCTTTCTGTAGATTTTTTTAAAATAAAACTAACCAGAAATGAGAGAAGGTAATATTTTGCCATGACATGAAACAGTCTATATTTTTTTCTTGTTATTAACATATGAACTTACAGAGCTCAGCATGGTTTTTCCAATATTCCTATCAGGCCTCTGTCAAATAATGAGAGATGAAATATCAAAGAAGCTAAAGTTAATATAAGTCATAACACAATAATTTATTTAAATGCTGAATGCTTATAGAATTGGAATAATCTAACAGCCAGCGTAACTCCAATTACAGATAAACTCACATGTATTGTTTTAACTCATGCTTACTTGGTAACATTTTTGTATGTGTGTATAATATTTTTCAATATTAAAAATTAAAACTTTACATGGCTTGTATAGGAAAAATTGCCATGAATTTAAGCTTTTTGACCTCTTAAACTATATTCGCATTTACTCTTGGCGTGTTTCATTTGACCTCTTTCTTTGGTTGTGGCCTTCATTTATCTTATATCAACCTAATTGTATTATGCTCTTCCAGTCTTGGCTACCACATTTTAAAGAAATAAATGTCATCTCACGTATACCAAGGGAATCTGCTTCTTAGGTTGGGTGGGGGTGGCTTCCATTAGTAAGAGTAATAGTAAAATTTAAAGTAAAAACATTTTGATTTACCCTAATACCTGATTTTTATATTTCATTTGAACAAGCATCATAGGCATAAATATGAATTTTTCGGTCTGAACATTTTGGGATAGTGACCAAGTGTTACATCTATGATATTTTCAAGGATGTAACCTACTCTGAGAAGCAAGGATAAAATGTCAGAATAATATCGTATACCCCATGATAGGATGCACTGAGAATGGCTCTGTGCTATTCTTACCATAATTTCAATCTAGTCATGAGAAAATACCAGATAAACCCAAATTGAGGGACATTCTACAAAATAATTGACCAGTATTCATCAAAATCGTCAGAATCATAAAGAAGAAGGAAGTTTGAGGAATTGTCACAGATTGGAAGAACCTAAGGAGAATTGACAACTATGGACAACGTAGGAGGCTGGATTGGATTCTGGACCTAAAAACTAATATAGGTGGGAAAACTGGCAAATTTCAAAGAATATCAGTAAGTCATTTTAAAATATTGTATTAATGTAATTTCCTAGCTTCTATTATTGTTCTGTGGTCATATAAACTGTTAACAATAGAGGAATCTGGGTGAAAGTATAAAGATACTCTGTGCTATTTTTACAACTTTTCTGTAAGTTTGACATTATTTCAAAATAAATAATAAAGAATGAGCAGAGGGGTATAAAAATAATCCATAATGCTCAGAATTTTACAGAAGTCTAACAGGTTTACCTTAGCTTTCAAGTTTTCTTTCTTGCAAATCTTTATATTAGTCTAGCTTCAAATGAGAGTTGGTGATGCCACATAAATAAATTAATACCACCTGATCCTTTACCCAAATTTGATTAACTATCCTATTTCAAGATATTAAGTAAGGAGTTTATTAGATTTCAGATCAGGCCCTTGAAAGGAGTAGTTATATTTTCCAGGTGTCATTTTAATTTTCAGCTAAAGGTAATGTGATCTACAGCAGTTCTATGGAAGTATTGGTCTGAGTTTGCTTTCCCATGGTGCTTTTAAGTTCATAAATTTGTAGTCTGAATTTCCTGTGTGTCTCCACACGAGTCACATGTAACAATTTAACAATATGTCATTCATGTCAAGAGACTTACCATAGAAACATGCTTTAAATAAAATTGAGTGTTAGAAATTTAAATGAAAATGTTGATTTGGAGAGGAAAACAATAATACAGTTATAGCTATAGTTATATTATAACTATAATACGCTAGTTTTATGTATTCTGAACAAATAAAATTCTCCATATGAGTTTTTATTAACATCATTACCAACCCATGGTAAGTCCACGTTATTTTGGAGTTCTTAGAGGAGAGTTTTCTTTCTTTTTCGATAAACAACACGCAGGCAGTGGTTTTAAGTTTTATCTATGTAGAGAACAGAAATAAAGTCACATGTATTTATTAAAAGAGTCAAACAGAAAAAGATGGTCTTCCAGCCTCCTACTAGTTCCCACTACATCAGTGGACTGTCTGAACTGACTGGTGGTTTACTAACTCTCTGGGAGTGATACACAGCATTATCTAATTTTAAGAATACCACTTGACAACTAAAAGAAGAAAATATGTAAGAAAAAAATGTCTATTTGGGACATGGGATAGTCTTACAAATATAAAAATATAGAGGAAAATATTATATTAATTTGGAGATAAAATTTACTATAGACATATAGATAGGAGTTAATGAGAGTTCATAGGAAAAAAGTCAAAAAGCTAAAAGAAAGCAGTCAAGGGTGTCTAAAAAGAAGATATCAAACAATATAGAAATATTTATTTTAATTTCTTCTAGAAAAATAATGACCTAGAAGAAAATCTTGCTTTTTAACTAGCAGATGAATACCAAAGTTGATTACTTTGATCATTTTTATATATTTTGTGATTAGTTATGAAATGGTAGAAAACTGCAAAGATGATCATCACAGTTAATGTTTTTTATTATGTATTTTAGACTACTAACTAGCCCCCTTGATAGAGAAGGTATGGATTACGATGTATAAATTGTGGTACTTTTTTTTCACTTCACATTTATCATGAAAATTTTCTCAAACTATAAAAGGTTCTTAAATGTGATCCTAAATGTTTATATAGTACATTCCCTTGTATAGTTGTATAATGCTTTATCTAAGTTAACTCCTATAATTTGGTTTCTTAGGGTTGGTTCCAATAATAAAAATAATGATATAATAATATTAAAAATAGAGTTGGGTTAAACATCAGTACTGATTAATATTTGCAGATGTTGAACTATTTCTTAGCCTTAAAAGTAGGCACAATATATTTTTTTTAATATTTAACATCATATTGCCCACCAGAAATTAATAGAAATTTATATTTTCACCCCTGGTATATGAGAATATTTGCTTTGCCAAACATTTGCCAACTCTGTAGAGACTTTTTTTTTTTTAGTGTATGTCACTTTGATTGCTAGAAACTAACTTTCAACTTCCATTAAAAAAAAACACAACAACTGACATGAAATTTTTTTTAGGTGTTAATTAGCAGATTATTTTTGTAATTGCTTATTTAAAGCCTTAGAGTATCATTTCTAACCTTTACTGAGCACTTCCTATGCATCATTCTGTAAAACACTTTACCTACTACATTATCTCCTTTGACCTTAACAACCATCTTGCTTGGGAGGTGCTGTAAACTCCTATTTACAAATCAGAAGTTGAAGTTTAACCATTAAACTTGCCCCAAATTATAGAACAAGAAATAAAAATCCAGCTCTATTTCTTGATGTTTTTGTGTCAAAGAGAAGTTTCTCAGATCCTTGAGAAAGACAATTCTAACTTGTGAAACTGTCAGGAGGCTTTGGGTAGAAAAAGGATTTATAATTACTTTGCCCTCACAATTAAATTACTCTCAGAAATGGGAATTTAGAGGCCTAGAATCAGGAAGAAGTGTGTCTAAAATTTAGCCAAGCTGAGGTGAATTTTAGACTGTCTTGGTCACTCAAATAATCTTTGATATTCAAAGAAATTAACTCTCCATTAGTCATAATTATTGCAAATAATTTTCAACAACTGTATTTCATTTTATAATTTAGTAAATGTTATAGCAATAGCAATCTATATTTGTTATAGAAAAATGAGAAACAACTGAGTGGCAGGAAACCTATATTTAGACTATTTATTTAAATATGTTATGCAAATGAGTTACCTACTTTTTCTAATTAACAATGTATTTTAAAAGTTGTTGTTTGTAAATAACAACACTCTAGAATAGCATTCTAAAGTTCCATTTGACACTTTACTGTTTAAGCAAACCCCTGCAATTTCATATCGATTGTTTGCAACCTAATAATAAAAATGTTTACGTGCCATACACTATTAAAGAAAAAAAAATTTATCTGTGCCTAATAATACAGATGGTCCCTGACTTACAATATTTTGACTTTATGATGTTGTGCAAGTGATATACATTCAGTATAAACTGGACTTCGAATTTTGAATTTTGATCTTTTCCCAGGCTAATGATATGGAGTATAATACTCTCTCATGATGTTGGGCAGCAGCAGTGACCTGCAGGCAGCCACAGTGTCATGAAGTTGAACAACTGATAAGCGTACAGCCATTCTAGACCCAGACAACCATTCTGTTTTTCGATTTCAATACAGTATATCAATAAACTATATGAGACATTCAACACACTATTGTAAAATCAGTTTTGTGTTAGATGATTTTGCCCAACTGTAGGTTAATGTAAGTGTTCTGAGCACGTTTAAGGTGGGCTAGACTAAGGTATGCTGTTCCATAGCTTTATGCATTAAGTGCATTTTCAGCTTATACTATTTTCAACTTAGGATGGGGTTATTGAGACATAACCCAGTGAGAATGTTGAGGAAGATATGTAAAAATGTGTTGTTATTATTATTTTATAGTACATACTATATTTTCTAAGTACTTTGCATTTAATCTTCTCAAGAGCCCTAATAGGAAGGTACAGTTTTCATCTCTGTATTTCAGACAAGAAAATTTAATCAAAGAGATGCTAAGTTACTCCCCTAGAGTCACACATCTAGTAATAATCTTGCAGAATAACTTTTAATTAGTAAACCTCCCAAACATAGAGTATATGCATATAACACTGAGTGAAAAAAAATTGATTGAAAAGAAGTAAATATGTTATGATCCTATTCTTAGAAAACTGGTATAGATATATGTATAAAATTTACAAAAGGATATAAACCAAGATCTGAACAGTGCTTACCTCTATTTGATAGGAGTAATTTTATTTTCTTATTTTTGTTAGTTAATATTTAAACATGGATTGCATTGATAATATTACATAATAAATGTTTATTTTCAAAAGATATGATTGATGAACCTTTGTTCATTGAACATTAAAGCACAGCAAAATATAAAACAAACAAAATATACCTAGAATATGAGAAGAACTATAATTGTAGAAACTCTATTACAATTTGATCATCCAAGAAAACCAAGTGAATAAAAATTATATCTGGAAGCTTCCCTGGTGGCGCAGTGGTTGAGAGTCTGCCTGCTGATGCAGGGGACACGGGTTCATGTCCCGGTCTGGGAAGATCCCACATGCCGCGGAGCGGCTGGACCCATGAGCCATGGCCGCTGAGCCTGCACGTCTGGAGCCTGTGCTCCACAACTGGAGAGGCCACAACAGTGAGAGGCCCGCGTACCACAAAAAAAAAAAAAAAAAAATTATGTCTGACTATAAATAAGCTTGAACTGAAATGTGAAAATTTATTTCCTACGATCATCTGAAATGTCCACATCTTCCAAAATTTATCTGTTTGGTCACAGAGGATAAGTTACATTATCAACATTTAGAGATAACAGAGGAACTTTGGTTCAAAATTGAGAATAGCAATTTCTGCTGCAATATTTGTTTTTCATTTTACTGTAGACTTTTGTAATAAAAAATGAATAACAAACTTTTGTTCTAAGAGGAGTGCAATAAGTCATTAAAATATTTTGATTTTGAGTGGAGCATAGCTTCCTAAGGAATTTGGATGTTACTAGGTAGTCTTTGGGGAATTATTGAAATTTAAGGGTATTTTTTGTATTCAAAGAGAAATCTGTTGGCATTACTTGTTTTAGGAAGAACACTGTCAACAGTATGTGGGATAAACCAAAATGAAGGAGAGAATGGGGATAAGAATACCACACAGATGATAAGGATAGTAATAAATAAACAAGAGGGATATCCTGTGCTAAGCCTTTTAAGAAGATGAAAAAGAATACGGAACAAAAGAACATCAGGAAGGATGCTCATGGATGTCAGGATGAAGAGAAAAGTTAGAGAGGGATATCACAGCAACAGTTTCTAGGAGGCTCTATAGTCACTGAAGGTGGATTTTGACTTGAAAAGTCTGAAAATCCACCTCTGTGATATGGATTAGATCTTCCTAACAATGGAAGGAAATGAAACAACCTACAGAGATGATGCCTACTTTTTCTATAAATTTACTTATTCTAATTTTATGCAGGTACGCTTGTCTTTCTCAAGAGCTTTTCCCTTCATTTCCAGAACTCTAATCAATGCAGAGTCTTTGGTACTGACTCATTTGACCTTATTCATGTGACTTCAACATCTACTCAAAATTCTCCCTTAACATTTGATGATTCTAAAAGGGTCACATCAAACCTCTATTCCAGTTTTTGAGTTATTTTAGCTAGTGTCTGTTTAATTTTGTTTTTCCTTTTTCAGAGTAGGTTAGGCTTATTAGATGATGGATTTCCATTAACTTGCATAAGATTTTTAAAAGAACTTAAAGTTTAAGCCACATTATGAAAGTGTGTATGTGTGTATATGCCTGTGTTTATGTCTGTGTATGTGCTTTAAGAACCACATAAGTAATTATGCAGAGCTGAAAGAATTGAAGGATGGGTTTTGTAAATCATAGTGAAATAAACAAGAATACTTATATATTATCTAAAAAATATATTTAAATTGAGAAATATTTCTGTCTTCAAACTTTAGATTTTTAATTTGAAGTTCAAAGTGGATAATTAAACCTCAATTATCTAAAATTATCTGGTAGTGCCCACAGAATAAAATCACATCTACATAATTGTGTTGATAACTTGTTGGTGGGATTTAATAACAGCATTTTTCACTAACTGAAACAATCACAGTCAAGAAGAGGTTGAAATACAACATGAGTAAGCAGGTCAGTTTCACATCATTAAGAAGATATAAGTGATATCTAATTAACTCTGAGGAATTATATACTTTTGTAGAATGGAATACAATACTGAGAAATAATGGGAGAAATTCATATTAATGAGAGAAATATGTGAGCAGTGAAATGGATTAAAGTCAAACAACCTTTAAAACATGGATCACAGGTTTCAATAGCTTGGGTGTCCAAGGTGGGGGTTTGGATTATGGGTGGAGTTATAGGAACTCACCAACACTCTAAGAGTGAGGAATGATAAAAAAGCAAAATGTACTGTGCTTGCTGATCATTTGTGGAATATACAGAGAAAAAAAAAATCAGAGTCCATTGTCCCCTGCTTGGATTGCCTCATATTCATTTGTAATGTCCAGGGTAAGAGTAAAACAAAATTTGCTTACATTTCTCCTGACAACTCAATATTTTGTTAGACTCTCTTAATTTTTAATCATCATATTTTCTACCAAAGCCAGAATTCTCCATAGTCTTGTCCCTTCTGGAATTTTTAAAAATCTGTGTCTGACTAAGCCCTGAGCTTGCAACCAAACTCATCTTCCCTTCCTAAGTGTTTCTTCATTCATGCTCACTCTTTCTAGTGACTTTACATTGACAGCTCATTATTACCTACCAAATAAACTTCACACTCGTCATCATTTACTTAACCAGCGCATAATACACACAGTCCTTGGTATATGCCATCTACTGTGCTAAACGCTTTACAACTATTAGACCATTTGCTTGTGAAAATAACTTTATGAGGGAGACAGGCAGTAGTATAATTGCCTACACTCTAAGGATAAGCAAACTGAAGGCTTTAAACTTGCCCAATTTTACACAGCCAGTAAGCAGAATTCAATCCCAATTATCCTGTCTACAGAGATTATGTTGTTAACCTGGGTACTTTGTTTTCTCCCACATAAACACTCACCTCTTAGGTTCTGTAAATTAAGTAATTCTTTCTGACCCCCAGATTTCATCTACATTCTTCTTTGTAACCAGCAGAAAATGGGAGAGTTTTAATAAATCAAATATGATATACAGAGAACAGTTTTTAAAAGGTCAAGACTTTTAAAGTTCATAAAATTTCTACATTGCACCTTAATTTGTTAATCTTGGTCACAAATCTTGGGCAAGATTTGTTCATCTTATTTTACAGTTTCATTTGAATTCAACTCAATTTTTGCAAAAAAACCGTAGTACCAGCAAATAATTTCGGGTTATTCTGTGATAATATTTGCAAACTTGTACTGGACAATGAAAAGCCAACTTTGCCATCCAAGGCTTAAATTCATACTGAAAATTAAAACCATGAGTTATTAGAGATATTTCAAATATATTATTACATTCTTCCTTTAAGAATGAGTCTATTTTTGTCAAATGACAGGCTCAACATGATTTAAATAAATAAATATGTACATTTATATATATATAAATAAATATGTATATATAATATACACACTGCCATGATTATTATTCCCAATGCTGCAATGTTTATTGTCATTAAAAAAATTGATTAATCATGGAAGTCTGGTACAGTATCGACATATTGGTTGTACTTGTCTGATCTCCTTTCCTGTAGCAGCTGCTGGGCTCTTAGATCAAGAGAAGCCTTTGCTGCCACATCAGACAACAGTCTTGTGACAGATGTTCCGTGTTCAACTGAAGGAGCACAGAGGAAAATTACAGTCTTTCCATGCTTGTGAGACCACAGTTGAAAATGAGCAGTTGTCCCCCTTCCAGACAACTGTTATCAAACTCATAGAACCTTGACATAATTTGCAGCTGCCCCACTCTAGAATGAGGCCTACATAGTGCTTGAGGCTGGCAGGCTCCACACTACTGAAACACAAGAAGGGTCCGTTTTCCTTTTCTGAAAATTCAGCTGTTAGAAACAATGATTGCACAGCCAATGATAAAGACTGCCCCAAAGATTTTGCTCAGTTTATTTTAAAAAATATCTTTTTGTGAGTCATGTATGTAATTTATTTATGGAAAAAATTTTAAAATGCATAATAATGACAAAATGGAAGTCCCTAATAATCTTTTCTCGTAACCATAACCATCACTAACATGATGTTTATCCTTCCTATACACTCACAAATGAACACAAACACACAAACACACATATACATTTTTAGGTACACAAAAATATGAGCTTAGCATACATAGTTTTATAATTTCCTGTTACACTTAATATTATCTCACAAAAATGTTTCCATGTTCATAAACATACCTCTTTCTTACCAAGAGTAAGAAAACTTTCTGTAACCAGCAAGATAACAAATAATTTAAACTTTGCTGGCCAAATGATCTCTGTTGCAACTATTCAACTGTGCCATTGTAGCTTAAAAGCAGCCATAGCTACATAAATGTGTGTCTTTGTTACAATAAAACTTTATTTACAAAAGAAGGAAATGTGCCAGAATTGACCTGTGGATCATAATTGCCCATCTGTGACCTACACTATATATTAAAATATTATTTTAATATTGGCAGAAGCTTCCATGATATGGGTACGGTATGGTTTATTTAAGCCTTTTGCTCCCATGGGGTATGTGCTTTCAGCCTTCTGTTATTATAAAAGGTCTTACACTGCCAAGGATTCCACTGCAGACATGCCTCTCAGTGCTGTGACTAGCATCCCTGGGAGCTAGCTTTCCTATCAGTTAATAACTCCCCCAGCCTGACAGTACTTCCAGGCCTTCTCCTTCCCAGCCAGATGGCCTCTGTGGACTTTGGAATTCCTCCACTATGCTGTCTCAGGTGTGTCCTATTTTATCAACAAGGTTAATTACAAGACAACATTTGATGGACATGCTGTTTTACTATGGTCATGCCTGCATGTCAATACATCCCACAAAATTTTTAGCATTTAGATGGTTTTTTAACATAGCTTGGAAGATCAGTGTTCATATTTCCTAACTCCAAAAACAAGGAAGGAGAGAGTCAGACTTTTGTCATTATGACCTTCCAGAATGACCTGTCCATTTGATTTTTCAGGACATTTTGCTATTTTAATATCATTTAAAGGTGTGTTATTTGAACTGTATTCCAGTTTCTGCCTCTCTGAATTGGAAATGCCAAACAAAGAATCAACATTAAGTGGGCTTATTTCTGCCCTTTTGATCTCGGCTGGCCTTGGCCTGCAGCAGCTTGAAGCAGTTTTAGTTCCCGGCCAGAGATTGAGGTTGGGCTGCAGCAGTGAGGGCACTGAATCCTAGCCACTCGACCACCAGGGACCAGTGATGAGTGACAAGGTCCTGGCCCTTTGGCTTTGTGGAAAAGAATTCCCACAAAGACAGAAAGTAGAGAAACAAGTAATGTGTTCATTAGGAAAAAGAGTATGTGTGGATAAGCACATGGGTGGTCTCAGAGAGAGAGTCATGCCCTTGTGGTAGTTTGAATCACTTTTATGGGGCATTTCTTCTGGGTTTCCTTTAGCCAATCATTTTTCTTTGCCTGGTTCTGAGTCCATATTTAGTACATCTCAGGATCCTCCCATGTGTGTGCACATCTTTTAGCCAAGATGGTTTCCAGTGAAGAGGCCTATGGGTAGGTTGACATCACCTATGATGGGGTAGCACTCCCTCCCTTTTTGACCTTCAAGGAGCTTTATAGTCGGGAAGGTCTCCTTGACTTCCAGAATGAGAAATATGTGGTCTCTATCTTTTACCTGGGTAGGGCTTAGCCTCACCTATCTTCATCTTTGAGTAAAAACTCCAGCTGCTCATCCTGGGGCCCATCTGTCTACTGCCATAAATCTCCCCTGAGAGCTGTAGACCCCAAGAAATCTTTATTGGGAAGATGAAGGGTGAAGGTCTGTCTTCTGTAGCTTCTCCAGGCTGGCAAGGGGCTTATAGACCCTACGTAGTTGGGGTCACAGAGCTCTTGCCCTATCTCATTATGGGGCCCCAGGGTGACTTCCATTGTTATTTCGGCATGATCTGCTGTGGGTAGTAGCTGGATTCCCTGCATCACCATTGTCCTGTGATGCTGTAGAGAAAACAAACTAAGTAATTAGATTAGAGAAGCTGGAGCTAAAAGGAAAAAGACTATTATAATCAGACACTCAAGCAAGTGTAAGAATCTGGTTATACAATGTCAGCATAATTTTGTTAATCTCAGGCTTAAAATTTAGTATATTGCTCTATTTCTAAAATGGAAGGTCTGAAACTGTTAGCCCCAGGCCTCCTTCTTGGACAAAAATATAGTTTCAGAAGCACAACAGTAAGGAACACTAGGCAAAATAAAATATAAATCATTATGGCTGGAAAGAGGAAGGTTATGAAAAAATAGAAACCTTCCATCAGAAAGTTTTTCATACCTTGTGGGATCCAGGAGAACAAGCTGGAGAACCACTTTTCAGTTTCTCCGCCCATATTGAATAGCGAGGATTGGTGGTTAATTGTCTGCTGAAGCCAGGTGGCTTGTTATCTAATTTTCTCAATGTTGGTCTCTACTTGAGAAGTGTTAATGTATGTGCAACATACATACCCCTCCTTGTACTGTCAACAGATAATCTAGGGCCAGTCGGTTGTCAAGGATCACCTTGGCCAGCGAATCTAGAGAGTTCTATAAATTAGTGAGAGAGTTAGTGGTACTGTTAGCTATGGCAGTAAGAGTATGAGAGAAGTTTTGATGGACATGTTGGTGGGTGGCTACTCCCCACCATGGTAATAAGGTGTACTGAAAGAAATAGGCGTCTCCATCTGAGATGCCACCATGTAAATATCGAGTTAATCAAGTGAATAGTTTTAATGAACTAGCCCAGTGCTTGGATTCATTTAAGGAGTGGATTGAGAAAGGGGTAATCAAGGTTCTCAACATACACTGTATAGGCGTGGAGTTATTGCATAGGCAATTAGTGGCCCACGGTTTTTTATCTACCTGGCATAAGAAACATATCCTGGTGAGGCACAATAGACTAACTCACCCAAGATTTTAAAGTCTATCCGTCCAATTCAATTGTTATGGAAATGTTCTCCAGCTACAAACCCAACACACTATATCCACATCCATCCTGATATCTGTTTCTTTGGGTGGATCCTTCTTCCATTGTGTAGCAAGTTAGAGTTTGAGCACAAATAGGTAACTGGAGTTCTGGCTTGGGGGGACCATTATAAAGCATTGGGGTGCTTTAGTACCAGTTCTTCCTCCTCCCAGTTTGACTTTGTAAGCAAGCAGGACCCTTTGGGGCCTTCCCAGGACAGGCATTCCCCCATATCTTCTGCTTATCTCCTCTCTGAAGTACCTAGATAATGGTATTTAATGCACATTTCCTGAGTTGGTTTGCAGATGTGAATCTCCCCCCAACAAATGGAAGATGTTAACTACTTCACAACCATGAGCACACAGCCCCAGGTCACCTGGAGCATGAGGACTAATAATGTTAACTCCTGTGACACCACCCTGCTACCTCACCATCAGCCAATCAGAGAACTGTGCACAAGCAGATCACATAGCTGCGAACCTCTTCCTCACCTGGCTTTTAAAAGTGCTTTGCCAAAACCCTTCAGGGAGCTGGGGTCTTTTTTAGGGCATGAGCCACCTCATCTCCTTGCATGGTCTTGCAGTAAACTTTTCTCTACTCCAAACTCCCAACATTTCAGTTTGTTTGGCTTCACCGTGCTTTGGGCACATGAAGTTGAGATAACAACTTCTCTTTCATTCTTACAGAAATTTAGGGCTTTGTTTTCTTTCTTTGTATGTATATTTTTGTTTGTTTTTGCAATTTGTATTATCAATGCCAGAAGACTCAGAATTTAGAATTAGGTTTGTTTTGTGATTTTACACTTATTGTTAGGTTTTGTTTTAATTTTTTTTTTGAGTCAAAATTTGTGCATTCTACTGAGCTTTAGGATGAGCTTAACCCGTATCTCAAATGCCAGAATACAGAATAATTTGATAGACACTGCTGCAGAAGATAATAGTTTGGACTTGTCAACTGAAAAAATTGCACAACCTAAAAGTTGAGAGTTATATTTTTTTGGTGGACTTTCTGAGGACTAAAGCCCAGAAGATAGCCTTTCAGATAACTCTGATGGACTGCTCTGAAGATGTAAGGGAGGAGCCAGGATATATACAAGTTCTTGCAACAAAAACCAGGTAGTCAGAACCTCAAAAGGCTACTGTTAATTAAAGAAAACAAGACATCGCAAGTTAATGAATTGAACACTTTTTATGCATGGGAAGATGCAAAAGTATGGGCTCATTGAAATCATTCCTTTGATATGCCCCATCCTCCACCTTTCCTACAGAACTCAAAGGTTTTGTAATGTATCTTCCTTGAGGAGGGGTGTTTTATCACTGAACTATCATTCTTGACTGCTCCTCCTTAGTTTCTGCATTCCCTCCCTTTGCTGACAAGCAAATGTTTGAATCTGCCCTTTGGAATTCAGGGAGGGTCAAGGAGGCTGAATGAAGCATATTTTCTAAAAACAAGAAACAGGGGCGGAGTGGTGGGTACTAACAGAAAGGATTTGTACCTAGGAGGGCCCACAGGGTCCTGCTCCATTTTGAATTTATACTGCATATTATTAATAATAAAAGAAACATCTCTTTTAATGTCAAATATTTCATTATAGGCTTTCATGCTTTTTAAGCTTTTCCCAATACAGAAGCAAATAACATGACAAAATTGTATACATTTGTGTATGTGTAATATAAGTGGCATATGTGTGTACATATATAATTGAATTATTAAATCTTAAGATAAATACAAATTATAAACATTATATCATATACAAAAAAGTCTATCTCTCATTTTTTAATAAATGAAATCTGAAATTAGGATACTGGGTGGATAGATATAATAAAAAGAAGCATAGCTAAGAAACAAAAAGTAACTAGTAATTCATGTATCAGAGAAAATTTCAGGTTGATCTCTAACTCTTTTATATTTTATTCTGTAGGATTTTAGTACTCAAAGTAGACCTCAAAAATATATAAAAGCAGAATATGAATATAGCTACTATTTTAGAAACTATATGAAATGACAGTTTTTAATTTTGCTATTTAAATGATTAAGAACATTAGAGCTTTCATCTCATCAGTTGCAGTTCACTGCTTGACATCTGACTTTTTTTTCTATTTCATTATTTTATAACCTGATTGAGGAACCAAAAAAAAAAAAAATTCTTTGAAAAATGGGTCACATGTATTGAACTATTCTCCAAATATAGTTGTTTCTCATACCCTCAACCTGGGATAGGTAACTGCACCACAGAAAATTGCATTAAAATGATCCCTAATCGGCCTTAGGTTAACTGATTTGGGGAGGAGAAAAGAGATTTTAAGGAATTATCAGCTGCAAAACCTGAATAGTTATTTGAATACTAGTATTGTCACATTTGCATACCATTTTGGGATATGTCTGCTCCCAATGCCTCAGGTGTGACTTAATGGAAACTATCAGGTTTAAGGTTTTGCAACAGGAAGCCCATCAGAAATATCTGAAAGCTATGGTAAATTACAGTAGAGCAATTGCAAGGAGGTTACACGCCATCCAGATGTGAGCTATTGCTCCTGCAACTTGTCATTGTTGAGTGACATGTCAAATGCTGCAGGATGCAAAAGGGCATGGAATTTGATTTCTGTTATTAAACTACAAAGGCAATACATATTAAAATTATTTTTTTAAAAATTATAACTTTAACGTGGCATTTTCACTTAAAATAATTTATCTTATATATATATATAATTAGAAAATTACAGAATTGATGACAAAATGGAAGAAAAACTGAAACTAATTGCATATATATCCAAATATATGGGATTGAATAAACAAATTATTATGCATCCAGACAATGTATAATATACAGCCTTTAAGAAGAAGTTATAGATGTCGACACATGGTCATAACACCTAAGTGTAAGGAAAATACAGATTTTGAATGATGTGATCCATTTTGTACACACAAACATGCACATACTTTTATTTTGTCTTATCTAAATTTTCAGAATAAAATATATTGAATCAGTAGTAATGATTTTATAGATTGTTTTTAGAAACTTGAAATGTTCAGGGTTGTTATTTTATTATGAGAACATAAAGGAGATAATTCTGGTTATACTATTTAAGCATATCACTTTGCACAACTTTCAGAAAAAACAATATCAACCTTTTTTTACTTTATAATTTTAGGGTATCATATGAAAATGCCATCTTGCCAACTTTTAGTAGCATAACAAGGCAATGATTTTAAGAGCTCAGCAATAACACATGACTATGAAATGAAAAATTTAAAACATGCACTGACTGTTAAAACTATGTCCATTGAATATTAAACACCTGAAATTGCTAGTGCCTAAAACACTTCATTTAGCATAATGTATATCAACTTTGGAACTATTTTCAGGCACCAGCTTTTAATAAATGAAGTGCAAGGTTGAGAAGAAAGTTTACTACAAAATATTTTGTTTACAATGGAATATTACTCAGTCATAAAAGGAAGTTATTTGTAGTGAGGTGGGTGGACTTAGAGTCTGTCATACAGAGTGAAGTAAGTCAGAAAGAGAAAAACAAATACCATATGCCTAACACATATGTATGGAATCTAAAAAAAAAAAAAAAGGTTCTGAAGAACCTAGGGGCAGGACATGAATAAAGATGCAGACATAGAGAATGGACTTGAGGACATGGAGAGGGGGAAGGGTAAGCTGGGACGAAGTGAGAGAGTGGCATGGACATATATACACTACCAAATATAAAACAGATAGCTATTGGGAAGCAGCTGCATAGCACAGGGAGATCAGCTCAGTGCTTTGTGACCACCTAGAGGGGTGGGATAGGGAGGGTGGGAGAGAGATGCAAAAGGGAGGGGATATGGGGATATATGTATACATATAGCTGATTCACTTTGTTATACAGCAAACACTAACACAACAATGTATAGCAATTACACTCTAATAAAGGTGTTTAAAAAATAATTTTGTTTTACAATCATTTATTTTAGGTATTACTCATATTGAATCTTTGTAAGACATGTGAAGTTAGAGAAAAGGTTTAAAATGGGGTTAATATTTGAACATTTTGAGAATTTAAATTAAGTTCAAGCATGCTTTTAAACATGCTCCCAAGAATAACAATATTGTTTACAATTCAATTTTTTTGTAGTATGTATACAGGATTGGCATTTATAACATTAAAAAAATAAGAAATTTGGGCTCCCCTGGTGGCGCAGTGGTTGAGAGTCCGCCTGCCGATGCAGGGGACATGGGTTCGTGCCCTGGTCCAGGAAGATCCCACATGCCACGGAGCAGCTGGGCCCGTGAGCCATGGCCACTGAGCCTTCGCATCCAGAGCCTGTGCTCCACAACCGTGAGAGGCCCGTGTACCACCAAAAAAAAAAAAAAAAAAAAGAAATTTGACAAGAGGTAAACAAAATAACTTAATTCGTATGTAAGTCAATGAAGAAAACTAGAAAATCTATGTTGTATTGGTGTTGAATTAACTAGTTCTGAGTTTAAAAGCAATAATTAAATAATAATCTCAAATAATTGAATTTTATGTGTATCTTTTCAACCTTAGTTTATATTGGTCCAATGTTCTCAGAGACTGATGTGCATTAACAATGTTCCTTCTTTTCATATATATATGCATGACATGATGTTCCTAATATGAAGAATTAATCCACAATGAATGAATAAAATAATTGGTTAATTTACACAGCATAATTATTGGTATATTACATAGGGATCTTAAAAGATATTATTTTAACAAAATTTGGTATGCCATCCTAAGAAGATTTGGAGTCAGAAAGGTGTTCATTTGCATTCTGGTCACACTATGTACTATGTGATCTAGGATAGTAATTAATCACTCTGACCCTAGTTTACATATATGTGAAATGGACACAATACTACTGTTACCAATCCAAGCTCAGTCTGCTCACCACACAACAGGCCAATAAATCAGGAGACGAGGTGTTGAGGCAAGGAACAGTGACTTTATTCAGAAAGCCGGGCATCAGAGAAGATGGTGGACTAATGTCCTAGAGTATCATCTTATCGGGGTTTGGACACTAGTTTCTTTTATAGAACAGAGAGGGGGAGGAGATGAGGAAGTAAAGTAAAAAGGCCATAAATCTTGCAAAATAACTCCTGGTTTTGGACAGCTTTGGGGAGGGGATGTGTTAATTTCTTCTTTTGTGTAGCCATTCACAGGTGTGCAAGGTCAGGGTGTTTCCCCGTGAGCTGAACAAAGTCACTTTAGTTTAACATTCAGGCAGAGAGGCATGGCTCCCCGAGGCAGGCCATAAATGGTTATAACTATAGACAGAACAAAAGCAACGGAAAGCAAAGGCCAAGGTAAAAGAAACAGATCCAGTATGGAGTCAGATTTTGTTCTTCCCTGTTACAATACCATTTCTTTGAAGGTTCTTTTAAAAAGTAAACAAGATAATGTCAGGTAAGCACTGAACATAATGTCTGATCACATACTAGTTGCCCAGTACATGGTCGTTACTACATTAACACAATTATTGGTTGTTGTGGTACTAGTACACTTAGTCTGGTAACCATTGTAATAAACCGAGAGGCAAGAACTATCCCCTTCTAGTTTTTTCTGTCTGACTTCTAATTCACACTAACCCTCAAGTATTTTCTTCAGGTACATCATCTGACTATTTTTTTTTTTCTTTCAGTTCAGATCATTTCTTGGATAAAATTAGCTCCACAAAAGTACTTTAAATGATGACCACTTGCCACTTAATTCTATACTTCTTCCTCTGAATTCAGGAACTTGGCATTCACTTCTCCTCAAGAGAACTCCTTTCACTCATTGAACAAATTTTTGTTGAGTGTTTACCACATGATCAGCACTGTGGAAAGAGGTGTTGAAGTTAGAGTGGTGTGGGGTTCAGGACACTAACATGTGTGATAAAAGCTGTGCCACAGTCAGACCCTGCTAGGGTCCCACCATGACAGTGGACATGCTTGTTCTAATTAATCACTTGCCGTTCTTCCCTATCAAAATAAGTATATAGAAGCCTTTGTCTTCTTGGAAATATTAACTATAACTCCCCGCTCTACTAAAATTTGCTGTTACAGTTAAATCTACTTTCAAATACCTACCAATAAACTTGTGACAATTACACTTTTTCCTGGTGAAGAATGAAAGACATGGTAGTTTTGAGCAGGTGATTAAAACTTTCAGCTTTATATTTTAGAAAAATTTATCTGGGGCAGGTAAATTAAGGAAGGGGCAGGATAGATATATAGAATTGCAATCATCCAGGAAAACAAAAAAACTCTTAGGGCTTTGCCAACTGAAAAAAAAACAGTACGACCTAAAAGGTGTGAGTTATGTATTGTTTGGGGAACTAACTGACGACTACAGCCCAGGCGACAGCCTCTCAGATAGCTCTGAGGAACTGTTCTGAAAAGGTAAGGAAGGAGCCAGGATATATAGGAGTTTTGCCGAAAAAAGAAAAAAAAAAAAGGAAAAAGGTGGTTGAACATCAAAAGATTACTGCTATTCACACACACATAAATAACAACAACAAATAAACAACACATCTCTCATCTTCAAGGAATTCATGGAAAAGACTCTCACAAGTACAGGTTTCTGGTAACTGACTATACTGCTGAACTGAATGAATAAGCATTTTCAGAACTCTAATGGAAAACTGATGAATTCATAAAAGTGCTAACAAAAGATCAAGATAAAAAAAATTAATTACATGGGACTGAGTGAACTGATGAGGATGATTATAATTTTTGTGACTTTCTGTTTCAATAAAAAAAAATCTCAAGTTAATGATTTTAGTGCTTTTCTTTGTATGGGAAGATGCAAGAATATGGACTCATTGAAATTATTCCTTTGATATGCATTTTAACTATCTAGGGTGATATCCTGTTTTTCTCCATCCTGAATTCCCCTCAGGGCACACATCAGGGTGGCTGCAGTGTCTGAAGGCTTGAAAGTAGACAGTATTTGTTTTTTACCAAAAAGGCAGGCAACATTCTTTGTTTACCAAAATGGCAGGCAACATTTTTTTTTTTTTGGTCACAGCCTGAACACTGACAGAGCCTAGCGTATATACCTTAACCTACTCAGAACCTAGACACTTCAGCCTGCTGATATGAGTTGTTTCCCCATTTTATCATCCCACCCCTTCCATGCATAGTGGTTTCAATCAAAAGCTAGATTATATTAAGACAGATTGTCTTACATTATCTAACATTATCTCCACACAAAGTGGCTCTGTCCCCTCCCTCCCCTAATACTGTCTGGTAGTAATTTCCTCAAATTCATTCCTCAGACCCAGGAAAGGGTATGTGTATAAACATTTCACTCAAAACTGCTGCAGAAATCTCACTGAAGGTGTTGTAGTAGTTTATAGCACCTCCACCTACTATTGCCAACATAAGTCCCCTCTACTACTGTAAGAGTTTCCGTGGGATATTACAAATTAGAGTAAGAGTGAGCAAATATTTATCGAAAACACCTCCCTTCTCCCATAAAATAGGGACTGTGTTAAATAATATTATTTACTTGTTTTATTTAATCCTCACAACAACACTGATAGGCATATTCTGACTTCAAACCCCATGATTTCTTTTCGCATTCTATCACAGCTGCCTTAGAGGAAATCTTGAATCCCACTATTAATGCTATTGAGAGCCATTTGCAAAAAAAGTCAACATGTTCAGTGATTAAAAATAAACATATATTGAATGTAACAAAACTTTAAATTTTAAAATGAAGTGCAGATTTGTCTACTATTTCTTAAAATAATAAGAGCTAGAAATGATCTCATGGATGCCACTTTGAAGCAAGACTGAATAGTATTTTGACACAATTCTTTATTTTTATATTAGATTTATATTTTACTACTTTAAATTTGGAACTCATTTTTTATTATTTCTGATGAAAATTTTACTGCCTTGATGTGAGTTTGCAGTGATGACTAGAAGAGTATGTCTTTATTTCTCTCTACTCCTCTATTGCTCCTCTGATGCATGGAAAATGAGCCCATTTCTGCTTAGCTCTCTTTTTCCACCTAGATGACTTAGAAACTATGTCTAAAATAGTTTTTAAATGATTTCACCTGTTCTCATTTCTAGTGAGTCTTCCATAGCTTTCATTCTTTGAGGTGTTGCTAGGCAATGTCTAAACTATCCTTTATTTCTTGTGATTCCTTAGCTTCTCCATGTTACAGAATAAGTTTTGAGTAGAGGTCATAGACACACAATATGCTATTTCTATGCTGTGTTTGAATCTCTCTTGGCCCAAGAATAACCAAGCTTAATATGAAGGGAATAGGATACTATTTATTTTAAGTTTTATTAGCAAAAATTCTGCCTAACAGTTCAAACATAGGGAGAAATATAATCACATGAGTATATTGTCAGCTGCCTCCTGCATTCCTATGTGTCTCATGGGGCAAAATAAAATTGACAGCAATTATAGTTCAAATCTCAGAGGGACATTAATGTAATAGTTTTAGCAATAGCTTTCTTATTTTTATAAAATTGTGTTAATAACTGTGGTAATTAGTGCAATATTACATTTTGTTAGTAGTAATTACTACTTAATATAATCTATGTGACATAATGACATAAAAAAACTTCCTGAGACATATACTATTTCAGGGTAAAACCTCATGAAATATCATGCTTATTTATTGAATATTTTCTGATAATATTTTATCTGGTAGTATCTACTTAAAGTTTTAGCAATAATTTATTTCTTTATCTATGGCAATATATTTTTCAAATTTAATTACTTTATTGTATAAACTTAAAATTAGAAATTATCAACATTCAATGGTTATATGGTTTCAGAGCATAAAAATTATCCATTTTCTTACAAACTTGTTTAAATACATAAAGTTAAACAGAAAAGCAATCTTAAAAATTTCATGAAATGTCTATTTCAGAGTATATTAAAAATGTGTAGTGTGATTTTTTATAAAGATTTATATCTTTTCTGTTAATCCTAGACAAACCACAGAGTTCAATTAACTTTAAAAGAGACATGGCCTTGTATGTATGACCCTGTATCCTGTTAAAAAAAAAGAAAGAAAAGCCTATCTATTTAGAGATGTTTAAAGTGTTTTTCAATTTACTGCAACTGGATTTTTAGTATGATTTACACCTTTCTTTTAATTTAGTATGCATTACTATTCTTAAATGTGAAGGCATAGAAAACCCAGGATATCACAGAATGCCAGTTGTTATCCTAATCAGATAGATAAGGATCATTGATAAACATAAAATGAACATATAAATGTGCACATTAAATATATGTCTCAAATCCTCATATCAGAAGTAGTAATCGATAAATGACACACATGCATGTTGTATTTGATTTACAGATAGCAACAGTAGCTACCAATTATTGAGCACTTGATGTCAAAAGCTCGGCCTCTCTGTATCACCAGTGCCAAATTGAATCTTGGAGGCAGAGTTTTGGGTGACGTAGAAAAGGATAGCTTTATTGCTTTGCCAGGCAAAGGGGGACAGAATGGGCTCCTGCATTGAAAAGCTACATGTCCCAACCAGGGAGAATTTGATAAGGAGTTTTATAGCAACAGTTCAAGGGTGGAAGTTGCTGACAAGATTAGGGTATGTGCAGGGTCTCAGGTGGTTGGTCTCCTAATCTTGGTGAGCTTCTCTGGTCCCTTTAATCTTGCCTCAGATGGTTTCTTGGCTGCTCCTCCCATGATTAGCAACTGTTTGAATCTGCCTTTTGGAACTCAGGGAAGGTCATGGAGGCTGGAGTCTTGCCTACAGAAACGGGGGACATAAAATGCTTCCGTGTCCAGTAGCCCCACAGTGTCCTCCTCGGTTTCACACTTCCTTTGTGCTAGACACTGTATTAAATGGTATGCATAGTTATTATAGATTATTCTTCACTCCAACTTTATGTGCTGTTTATTATAAAATCTATATTACAGTTGAAGAATTGAGCCACATATTAGGTAAATTAACCCACAGTTGCCCATCTAATCTTTGTTAGAACTTATCCATAATCATAGGTTGTAATGCTGAATTGTCTTAACACTTAACTATTTTGTTCTCTGACTTTTATATAAAAATATTTTAAGGATCTCACGAAAGTTTAAAATATTTCTATTTTTCACTTAAACGGTATCACCAAAAGATTAGCACAAGTCTTCCAGCTATGATTAAATAAGATGATTAAATAAGATGACTTGTGAACAATCATTTCTACAAATTAGATATAAAATAACCCCACATTTTCTAGAAGACATCACGTTTATGTACTCTATTAGAATTCACGGACCTCAAATAAACTTTAAAAAAAAACTCATTATCACTCCATGTCCTCACACTTGGTGACAATGTGTTGTTATCTCTCCATATATCTGTCAACATGTTTTCTTTGAAAGGTTAAAGTGTTTCTTTTCAATAAGGTATAATGGAATAACTTCTCTACATTTCTTATCTACCTTTTAGAGACTCAGTGTATCTCACAATGGATAATGTGGCAGTTTTACTTAGGCTTTTATTTTTCTTGCACTCGATTTTAGAAATAGATGGCTAAAAGTAGCAAATATTCTGCTACCACATGAAAAGGAAAAATTGTTCCAGTTCCTCTAGCTTTGAAACTGAATTTTGAAGAGTTTATTTTAAGAAATCTTCTTGAATTGTTCTAAAGTTGAAATTCATTATATTTCACCGTCATAATGTGGTAATGAAGAAAATGTAATTGTGAGATATATATGTATCAGTTATATATCCTGTGAGATATGTATATTGTGACAAGTCAGAAGAACTATTATGCATTTCTCTTCCTTCTCAGGAAAGCCTATCTGCATTATTGCAAACAAACATGTAGTGTGTCACATTAAAAATGTAATGGTTATTACTATCTTTGTTTTCTTAATTTGAACTTCAGCCAGATTGTAAATTTCTATTTCATTAAAAGGAGAATATTTTTATACATTGTATTAACATTTATGTATAATGTTTTATGTAAACCTTTTTATTCATCATCTTCTATACATTTTAGAAACCATGTTAGGTGCTTCTCATAGACTTTAATCATTAACAAGTACTTATCACTATTAAGTTAGAGCTATGATTAGTAATAAGGCAAGATAATTTAATGTGCCAACAAAATTCCATTTTTTGCTTGGAAAATGAATACAATAATGGCAGTGTTTTTATTCAAGGTATTTTTCCTCTGGAATGATAGCAGCAGGACACTTTCTGATGAATGCAAGATTAATTAATCAATTGTAAACTTCATGACATTAAATTGTAGAGAGGTTTGTTTAACACATACTTAGTGCATTATTTTGGTTCATCAACTGTCATAGTGGTTTTCAACTCTGGTTTTGCATAAAAAAACCCTCTAGAATTTTCAGAAAATACCTGTTCTTGGATTACAACATTTGAGGTATTAAGTCTGGAGTGAGATCTGGGAATTGATTTTAAAATTTCCTCTAGTGGTTCTCATACGAAATAATTTTTATAATCACTTGTCTATCTTAATTAGATTGTCTTTATTTGAGAATAGATCCACAGAGGACACAAGGTGGTACTATTCCTGGTAACTGATTAATCCACTTGTTTATTGATCTTGGATTATTGAAAGGCATCATTTACTCTCTTCTTATGAGTTTCCTACAGATCACATGTTCATTCATCATACTTAATGCCCAAGGGTTCTGTGTAGAATTAGAAATTTAAATTGTATCACCTGCTTTGGAGAATGATGAAAGATTTTTTCAAAGAAGAAGAAGAAGAGGAGGAAACAGCTCATTTTCTTTCTAAGTGGGTAAGCCTTTGACCACATGATCTTGCATCAGTCCTAAAGTAACATTGTAATCAGAAGGTATTGCTAATTTAGAGAACTTAAAATTGATGAACTAAGAGCAGGGGGATCACCACGGGGGAAAACTTCTCTCATTACATTATTATTATTTGTTTTTAAGTTCTATTTTCTTGACTCTGTTATTAAGGCAAAAAAAATCTGAGAATTCTGGTATGACTGCCTTCAGAGACAGCACCTAGGGGTTTCTGAAAAAGACTATAACCAAGCTTGGTAGGAGAAGAACCCCTAGGTATAACTAGACCAAAAACAAACCAGGCTTACTTAATCCCTGGGTCCCAAAGTGTAAGAAAAGAGAAGTAAACACTAATTAGTTCATGCATGAGGAGAGTCCCTAAGATCAACTTACTGAAGTCCATTTGTAGTTTTCCCTTTCCCCTATCTCTCCCTGTATAGATAGTGCCCCTAGAGAGAAGGCACTAACCTCATCAGGTATACAGTAAAATGGGGTGACTATAGAATAACTAAAATGCTCTCAGTAAGTCAAATAATCATTACATCTTATCAAACTTTTAATAGACCTAAATAGGTCAGACAATCTATTCTTTTTATTTACTATGATGTAAAACTCATATAAGAGAGACATTTTAAAAATAGTAAAAGATAGAAAAGAGTTTCTGCAGCCCCCTTAAGGCAGCTAAAACGTTTGAAGAAAATCTCCAGATAGATGCAAAAGAAATATGTGGAAAAAAACCAAAAACAAAAAAACAAGATTTACCAATTACGGAATGCCAAAATGCTAGCAAAATCTATATTCATTACCTGATGGAGCTGTGATGAGGACTTGGGAGCAGAGAACTCTCTCTTCTGTGCTCATTCCAGGTCTCACCTTATGAAACAGGAAGAGACCTGGAACAGACTCTTCCCTCACAGCACTCAGAAGGATCCAATTCTGCCAACACCTTGATCTTGGACTTCCAGCATCCAGAACTCTTAGAAAATAAATTTCTGTGGTTTAAGTTACCTAATCTGTGGTACTAGCTATGGCAGCCCTAGCAAATTGATCCAATATGGTCAAGTCAAATAATTGAATATATTAAATTATCAATATTATTGGGAGTGTAATTTGCCTGAACCTGCTAACATGGACTGGAAAGTACTGATCAAAATACAATCTCCTAACTGACTCCTTTTTATAAATGTAGACTTTAAAGTTTAAGTAAAATGTATAGCTTAGTAAGAAAAATTATAAGTAGCAGAAAGTTTCCTGATTAAAAAAGATAAGCTCTTTTTTTTAGGGAATTTTTTTTTGGAAGGGAAAAACAATTGCTAAGAAATAAGCTACTTCTGTATCTAATGTAATATAAGAGGATACTGCAGCCATGTTCTTAAAATAATATGTAAAGTAAATCACACTTGCTTTAAATTAAACACTTAAAAAAGAATGATGATATCTTCAATGCTAGAAATACTTGATTAAATTTGTAACAAGTGACAGCAATATAAGTACAGCACTATGGCTAGAAATTCTAGTATTATTACAGATATATAAAGTTGACAGTACCCTAGAAATAAGATGATTTTTATCACCTGGAACCATTTTATGTTTATAAATTTTTTCATGATGATTAAATAAGTGTACTTTAATTACATTGAAATGTTACTTAAATAGAACACACAGATTAAATATACAAAATAATTGTATATAGTGAATGTTTGTTTTGATTTTTCCAGTTTTAAAATATAGATGATGTTAAAATATAAATCATGTGTGCATTTATACAATCCATTTATAATCCATTGCAACTGAGCTCAATTCTTTTCTAGTGTCATTTCGAGTTCCCTGTTGCCATAGTTGCTGCTAAGAAAATGCATTTTTCTAAAAGATTTATAAATAATGATTGCAATGTTTTTAGCTTTTTGTAGTGAAATACCATGTCCAATGCCTCTGAGAAGAATATAAATTTAAGCACTAGGGAGCCATTCAGGTCACACTTGAGTCTTGTTATGAGTAGGGCAAGAAAAGTGTCTCACTGGTATCCATTAATGTTTACTCTCCTGCCCACTCAAAAGATAAATTCCATGTAGTTAGGTTCGGAAGACATA